>NW_024070185.1:39764283-40263447 GCF_014754425.2 Oryx dammah | reverse complement strand
TAAAACACTGATGAAAGAAATCAAAGAGGACACTAATAGATGGAGAAATATACCATGCGCATGGATCGGAAGAATCAATATAGTGAAAATGAGTATATTACCCAAAGCAATTTACAAATTCAATGCAATCCCTATCAAGATACCGGCGATATTTTTCACAGAACTAGAACAAATAATTTCAAGATTTGTATGGAAATACAAAAAACCACGAATAGCCAAAGCAATCTTGAGAAAGAAGGATGGAACTGGAGGAATCAATTTGCCTGACTTCAGGCTCTACTACAAAGCCACAGTCATCAAGACAGTATGGTATTGGCACAAAGACAGACATATAGATCAATGGAACAAAATAGAAAGCCCAGAGATAAATCCACATACATATGGACACCTTATCTTTGACAAAGGAGGCAAGAATATACAATGGAGTAAAGACAATCTCTTTAACAAGTGGTGCTGGGAAAACTGGTCAACCACTTGTAAAAGAATGAAGCTAGATCACTTTCTAACACCGCACACAAAGATAAACTCAAAATGGATTAAAGATCTAAATGTAAGACCAGAAACTATAAAACTCTTAGAGGAGAACATAGACAAAACACTCTCCGAATTCTGGAAATAAAAGCAAAAATAAACAAATGGGATCTAATTAAAATTAAAAGCTTCTGCACAACAAAGGAAAACATAAGCAAAGTGAAAAGACAGCCTTCCGAATGGGAGAAAATAATAGCAAATGAAGCAACTGACAAACAACTAATCTCAAAAATATACAAGCAACTCCTGCAGCTCAATTCCAGAAAAATAAACGACCCAATCAAAAAATGGGCCAAAGAACTAAATAGACATTTCTCCAAAGAAGACATACGGATGGCTAACAAACACATGAAAAGATGCTCAACATCACTCATTATTAGAGAAATGCAAATCAAAACCACAACGAGGTACCACTTCACACCAGTCAGAATGTCTGCGATCCAAAAATCTGCAAGCAATAAATGCTGGAGAGGATGTGGAGAGAAGGGAACCCTCCTACACTGTTGGTGGGAATGCAAACTAGTACAGCCACTCTGGAGAACAGTGTGGAGATTCCTTAAAAAATTGCAAATAGAAATGCCTTATTACCCAGCAATCCCACTGTTGGGCATACACACAGAGGAAACCAGAATTGAAAGAAACACATGTACCCCGATGTTCATCGCAGCACTGTTTATAATAGCCAGGACATGGAAACAACCTAGATGTCCATCAGTAGATGAATGGATAAGAAAGCTGTGGTACATATACACAATGGAGTATTACTCAGCCATTAAAAAGAATACATTTGAATCAGTTCTGATGAGATGGATGAAACTGGAGCTGATTATACAGAGTGAAGTGAGCCAGAAAAAAAAACACCAATACAGTATACTAACACATATATATGGAATTTAGGAAGATGGCAATGATGACCCTGTATGCAGGACAGCAAAAAAGACACAGATGTGTATAGCGGACTTTTGGACTCAGAGGGAGAGGGAGAGGGTGTGATGATTTGGGAGAATGGCATTGAAACATGTATAATATCATGTAAGAATCGAAATGCCAGTCTATGTCTGATGCAGGATATGACACGCTTGGGGCTGACACGCGGGGATGACCGAGAGAGATGTTGTGGGGAGGGGGGTTCATGTTTGGGAACGCATGTACACCTGTGGTGGATTCATGTCAATCTATGCCAAAACCAATACAGAATTGTAAAGTAAAAATTAAAAAAAAAAAAAAAACTTAAAATTCTCCATCATTTTACCTCTTACACTGAAGACCCTCTATTTCTACATTTTGATGGATACTCTCAAGAATTCTGGGGGTTTTCCTTTGTACTTTTTTAGTATCATTATTCCACTAGTTAATTGTGAGTATATTAACCCCACACAGAGCAAATTGTGTGAACCTGATGAGTTCCTGGGGAAACAGTGGAAACAGTGTCAGACTTTATTTTTGGGGGGCTCCAAAATCACTGCAGATGGTGATTGCAGCCATGAAATTAAAAGACGCTTACTCCCTGAAAGAAAAGTTATGACCAACCTAGATAGCATATTCAAAAGCAGAGACATTACTTTGCCAACAAAGGTCCGTCTAGTCAAGGCTATGGTTTTTCCAGTGGTCATATATGGATGTGAGAATTGGACTGTGAAGAAGGCTGAGTGCCAAAGAATTGATGCTTTTGAACTGTGGTGTTGGAGAAGACTCTTGAGAGTCCCTTGGACTGCAAGGAGATCCAACCAGTCCATTCTGAAGGAGATCAGCCCTGGGATTTCTTTGGAAGGAATGATGCTGAAGCTGAAACTCCAGTCCTTTGGCTACCTCATGGGAAGAGTTGACTCATTGGAAAAGACTCTGATGCTGGGAGGGATTGGGGGCAGGAGGAGAAGGGGACGACAGAGGATGAGATGTCTGGATGGCATCACTGACTCGATGGCCGTGAGTCTGAGTGAACTCCGGGAGTTGGTGGTGGACAGGGAGGCCTGGCATGCTGTGATTCATGGGGTTGCAAAGAGTCGGACACGACTGAGCGACTGAACTGAACTGAACTGAAACATCATCCAGGCAATTTCATCAACTGGTAATTGAAGCCCCTACCAGTTGATAAGGTAACACTCTACTTTAAATGCCAGTTAACAAATGTAGAAGGGATAATAGAATTAGTAAAACTTCATTTTATAAACTTTAGCTACTTTATCAATTCAGACAAGGTGTATCAAGGTTAAAATCCTTAGATAAATGGTTGATAGGAGCCTGGACATTAATTTGGTGCCAAACTAATATCGCACAGAATATGTTCTAGTCACAAGAAGTTAAATAAAATTGTACAATAGAGAGTTCAGACTGCCCTCATTCTAGTGCAGGTCATAGCAAATTCATGGTAGATGAACTAGAAGTTTCAGGTCTTCTGATGTGATACAACAAGCATGAAGTATACAAATCACTTATGATATTCTATCCATAGGGTTTTGCTTGAATTCATCAAGCCTTTAAAATCACTTGCACAGGGGATTCAGTGAAAAAGGATATAACCAGACAAAACCCAAAAGGTGGAATATTCTGGAGGTCAGTTGACCTTCAGTCTGCAGTCATGAAAAAGGAACTATTCTAGATGTCAAAAGACATAAGAGATGCATACATATTTTAAAGATATACATGGGCGTGTGTGTTCAGTCCTGCCTATCTCTGCAACTCCATGGACTGTAGCTCGCCAGGCTCATCTGACCATGGAATTTTCAGACGAGAATACTAGAGTGGGTTGGCATTTGCTATTCCAGGGGATCTCCCTGACCCAGGGATCAAACCTGGGTCTCTTGGGGTCTCCTGCACTGGCAGGCAGATTCTTTACTACTGCGCCACCTGGGAAGCCCATACCTTAAGATGTTAATAGTGTCAGTGACTGGATGGTGGGATGTGAGATTCCTTTCTTTGTATTCTCTATTCTTCTACAATGAACCAATTGTGTATTCTCTCTATAATAATAAAACGTCATTTAAAAAATGGATCATCAACCTAGTTAAATGACTTGTTCAGTCTATGTGAGATGATTTCTACTTATCATACTGATCCTCCCCTGACTGAACTCTTTAGCATGTATCCTTTCAGAAATATGATACCCATTATTTGGCAATATGCCTCAGATATCATCATACTTGTACAAGTTAGGACTTCTGATTTTACTACTATTAAGGATATTGAAGACTATATTACCTTTTTGGAAACTCAATCACATTGCTGACTGTTTAGAACAGTCCAAGACTATTTAGACTACAGGTTAACTATTTAGAATAAACTATTTAAAACAGAAATTGACTATTTAAAATAGAGATTAAAAACATGGGCTTTGGAGATCTTGAGGAAAATTACTTAATCTCACTCTAGATGAGAAAACTGAAGCTTAAAGAGAAGGAAATACTAGAATCTCTCTCACAGGGTTGTTATGAGGACTAAATGAGATAAAATAGCAGAAGAGTTGAGTATAGTACTTGGTTTGCAGCATATAATAGATAAATTTGAGTTATTATAATTATTACTATAGTATATTAAGCCTCAGCAAGAAGGCTGCATCATTTAGAATCCTTACAATGCTTCAAAATTACTTTAATCAAAAGTAGTACATTTTTACGAGCTTCCTAGTGAAAATGTCTTTTAATCAAAAGAAGAGTTGGGGGAGGATCAAATGATGTAGTAGGAAGGTGCTGAGCTCACCTCCCCTGATGAACACATCAAAACTACAACTATTATATAGAGCAACTCTCCCTGAGAATGACCTGAAGACTAGCGGAATGGCTCTTCAACAACTAATACTGTAAAGAAAGAACCAAATGGAATCTTATAGGAGGGAAGGAGAAGAGATCTACTCAGGACCCATAGCTCCAGTGGGCAACACAGAAGGGGAGGGAAATATCACAGGCTCTCTGACACTCACTGACTTCAGACTATACTACAGTAATCAAAACAGAATGGTAGTGGCACAAAAACAGATACACAGACCAACGGAACAGAACAGAGAGCCAGAAATAAATCCATGAGCATATATACGGTCAACTAATCCATGACACAGGGCAGTGAGGAAAAGCTGGCCTCTTCAATAACTGATGTTGAGAAAACTGGACAGCAACATTTAAAAGAATGTAAGTCAATCATTTCCTCACAACTTACACGAAAATAAACTCCAAATGGATTGAAAACTTGAATGTAAGATCTGAAAACCATAAAAACTAGCAGAAAACATAGGCAGTACACACTTTGACATAGTTCCTAGAAATATCTTACTAGATGTGTCTCCTAGGGCAAGGAAAACAAAAATAAACAACTGGGATCTAATCAAACCTAAACACTTTTGTCCAGCAAAGGAAACCACCGACAAGATGAAATGGCAATCTACTGAATGGGAGAAGATATTTGCAAATGATATGTCTGATAACAGGTTAATATCCAAAGTATATAAAGAACTCATATAACTCAATATAAAAAAAATGAAAAATGGGGAGAAGACCTAAATAAACATTTTTCCTAAGAAGACATACAGATGGCCAACAGGTACATGATAAGATGCTCAACATCAGTAATGATCAGGGAAATGCAAATCTAAACCACCCACCAGAATGGCTTTTATCAAAAAAACCAACAAGTAACAAGTGGTGACAAGGACATGGAGAAAAGGGAATCCTCCAACACTATTGGTGGAAATACGACTTGGTACAGCTACTATGGGAAACAGTATGAGGTTCCTCAGAAACTTAAAATAGAACTACCATACGATTCAGAAATTCTGCTCCTATGTATATATCTGAAGAAAATGAAAACACTTATTTGAAAAGATATGTGCACCTCAATATTGAGCAATTTACAATAGCAAAATATGGAAGCAACCTAAGTGTCCACCAACAGATGAATGAAGGAAAGGTGGTATGTGTATGTATACATACCAAAGGGGCATGTATGTGTATGTATGTGTGTGTGTGTATGTATTCATACAATAGAATACTATTTAAGTCATAAAAAATAATGAAAATTTACCATCTGTCTATACTTGACAATAAATATACCATTGTATTTCCATTTTTATTATACTGTGAATTCTTTCATTAACTCACTAATATGGAATCCTTTGAATATTTAGGGAAAATGGAACCAAGGAAGCATCTACTTGAATACAGGAAACTCAAGAGTTCAGGGTAAAGTTTAGGCGTCATCATGTGTACAGACATTATATGAGAATATACAAAAGTTAATGAGTCACTTGGATGATTGAATGCTCTGAGGAGCTCATCAGTTCAGTTCGGTTCAGTTCAGTCACTCAGTCGTGTCCGACTCTTTGCAACCCCATGAATTGCAGCACGCCAGGCCTCCCTGTCCATCACCAACTCCTGGAGTTCACTCAGACTCACGTCCATCGAGTCAGTGATGCCATCCAGACATCTCATCCTCTGTCGTCCCCTTCTCCTCCTGCCCCCAATCCCTCCCAGCATCAGAGTCTTTTCCAATGAGTCAACTCTTCGCATGAGGTGGCCAAAGTACTGGAATTTCAGTTTCAGCATCATTCCCTCCAAAGAAATCCCAGGGCTGATCTCCTTCAGAATGGACTGGTTGGATCTCCTTGCAGTCCAAGGGACTCTCAAGAGTCTTCTCCAACACCACAGTTCAAAAGCATCAAATCTTTGGCGCTCAGCTTTCTTCACAGTCCAACACTCACATCCATACTTGACCCCTGGAAAAACCATAGCCTTGGCTAGACGAACCTTTGTTGGCAAAGTAATGTCTCTGCTTTTGAATATGCTATCTAGGTTGGTCATAACTTCTCTTCCAGGGAGTAAGCGTCTTTTAATTTCATGGCTGCAATCACCATCTGCAGTGATTTTGGAGCCCCCCCCAAATAAAGTCTGACACAGTTTTTACTGTTTCCCCATCTATTTCCCATGAAGTGATGGGACCAGATGCCATGATCTTCATTTTCTGAATGTTGAGCTTTAAGCAAACTTTTTCACTCTCTACTTTCTCTTTCATCAAGAGGCTTTTTAGTTCCTCTTCACTTTCTGCCATGAGGGTGGTGTTATCTGCATATCTGAAGTTATTGATATTTCTCCCAGCAATCTTGATTCCAGCCTGTGCTTCTTCCAGCCCAGCATTTCTCATGATGTACTCTGCATATAAGTTCAATAAGCAGGGTGACAATATACAGCCTTGATGTACTCCTTTTCCTATTTGGAACCAATCTGTTGTTCCAGGTTCAGTTCTAACTGTTGCTTCCTGATCTGCATATAGGTTTCTCAAGAGGCAGGTCAAGTAGTCTGGAATTCCCATCTCTTTCAGAATTTTCCACAGTTTCTTGTGATCCACACAGTCAAAGGCTTTGGCATAGTCAATAAAGCAGAAATAGATGTTTTTCTGGAACTCTCTTGCTTTTTCCATGATCCAGCGGATGTTGGCAGTTTGATCTCTGGTTCCTCTGCCTTTTCTAAAACCAGCTTGAACATCTGGAAGTTCACAGTTCACATATTGCTGAAGCCTGGCTTGGAGAATTTTGAGCATTACTTTACTAACATGTGAGATGAGTGCAATTGTGCGGTAGTTTGAGCATTGTTTGGCATTGCCTTTCTTTGGGATTGGAATGAAAACTGACCTTTTCCAGTCCTGTGGCCACTGCTGAGTTTTCCAAATTTGCTGGCATATTGAATGCAGGACTTTCACAGCATCATCTTTCAGGATTTGAAATAGCTCAACTGGAATTCCATCACCTCCACTAGCTTTGTTCTTAGTGATGCTTTCTAAGGCCCACTTGACTTCACATTCCAGGATGTCTGGCTCTAGGTGAGTGATCACACCATCGTGATTCTCTGGGTCATGAAGATCTTTTTTGTACAGTTCTTCTGTGTATTCTTGCCACCTCTTCTTAATATCTTCTGCTTCTATTAGGTTCATACCATCTCTGTCCTTTATCAAGCCCATCTGTGCATGAAATATTCCCTTGGTATCTCTAATTTTCTTGAAGAGATCTCTAGTCTTTCCCATTCTGTTCTTTTCCTCTATTTCTTTGCATTGATCACTGAAGAAGGATTTCTTATCTCTCCTTGCTATTCTTTGGAACTCTGCATTCAGATGCTTATGTCTTTCCTTTTCTCCTTTGCTTTTTGTTTCTCTTCTTTTCACAGCTATTTGTAAGGCCTCCTGAGACAGCCATTTTGCTTTTTTGCATTTCTTTTCCATGGGGATGGTCTTGATCCCTGTCTCCTGTACAATGCCATGAACCTCCGTCCATAGTTCATCAGGCACTCTATCTATCAGATCTAGTCCCTTAAATCTATTTCTCACTTCCACTGTGTAATCATAAGGGATTTGATTTAGGTCATCCCTAAATGTGGTTTTCCCTACTTTCTTCAATTTCAGTCTGAATTTGACAATAAGGAGTTCATTATCTGAGCCACAGTCAGCTCCCAGTCTTGTGTTTGTTGACCGTAAAAAGCTTCTCCATCTTTGGCTACAAAGAATATAATCAATTTGATTTTGGTGTTGACCATCTGGTGATGTCCATGTGTAGAGTCTTCTCATGTCTTGTCAGAAGAGGGTGTTTGCTATGACCAGTGTGTTCTCTTGGCAAAACTCTATTAGCCTTTGCCAAATTTGCCTGTTACCCCAGGTGTTTCTTGACTTCCTTCTTTTGCATTCCAGTCCCCTATAATGAAAAGGACATCTTTTTTGGGTGTTAGTTCTAAAAGGTCTTGGAGATCTTCATAGAATCGTTCAACTTCAGCTTCTTCAGCATTTCTGGTTGGGGCATAGACTTGGATTACTGTGATATTGAATGGTTTGCTTTGGAAACGAACAGAGATCAGTCTGTTGTTTTTGAGATTGCATCCAAGTACTGCATTTCAGACTCTTTTGTTGACTATGATGGCTACTCCATTTCTTCTAAGGGATTCCTGCCCAAAGTAGTAGATATAATGGTCATCTGAGTTAAATTCACCCATTCCAGTCCATTTTAGTTCACTACTTCCTAGAATGTCGACGTTCACTCTTGCCATCTCCTGTTTGACAACTTTCAGTTTGCCTTGATTCATGGACCTGACATTCCAGGTTCCTATGCAATATTGCTCTTTACAGCATTGGACCTTGCTTCTATCACCAGTCACATCCACAACTGGGTATTGTTTTTGCTTTGGCTCCATCCCTTCATTCTTTCTGGAGTTATTTCTCCACTGATCTCCAGTAGCAAATTGGGCATCTACCGACCCTGGGAGTTCCCCTTTCAGTATCCTATCATTTTGCCTTTCATACTGTTCATGGGGTTCTCAAGGCAAGAATACTGAAGTGGTTTGCCATTCCATTCTCCAGTGGACCACATTCTGTCAGACCTCTCCACCAGGACCTGCCCATCTTGGGTGGCCCCACACAGCATGGCTTAGTTTCATTGGGTTAGACAGGCTGTGGTCCATTTGATTAGACTGACTAGTTTTCTGTGATTATGGTTTCAGTGTGTCTGCCCTCTGATGCCCTCTCACAACACCTACCATCTTACTTGGGTAAACTGTACTCAGACTAACTTAATTTTCTTTTTTGGTAGGTTAACTACTACTGTTAAGAGGAGCTACTATTTCTCCAGTACTCGATATTTGGCTCTTGGTTAATGCTTTATTTGCATTTTCTTAGTTGATCTTAAGTATTATTCTCCCCCATCTTATAGATAAAGTACCAGAAGTTTAGAGCAGTAAATATCCCAAGATCACAATGCTAAAACTAGGCAACAGGAATTTTAGCATAGGTAGCCATTTTATAGGCAGTGCTACATTGCCACTAAAGAGTATAGGATGAGTATATACCAAGAATGCTATTGAAATGGTACACCCTCAGGGAGAATGGGTACATGTATATATATGGCTGAATACCTTTGCTGTCCACTTAAAACTATCACAATATTGTTAATTGGCTATACTCTAATATAAAATAAAAAGTCTTAAAAATTTTTGAAAAGGGTGGCTTCCCTGGTGGCTCAGTGGTAAACAATCTGCCTGCTAATTGAGAGATGCAGGAGACCTGGGTTTAATCGCTGGTCTGGGAAGATCCCACATACCATGGAGCAACCAAGGTCATGCAGCACAACTATTGAGCCAGTGCCCTAGAGCCCAGGAGCCACAGCCAATGAGCCCATGTATCCCGGAGCCCATGCTCTGCAACAGGAGAGGCCACTGCAATGAGAAGCCCGCACACAGAAACTAGAGAGTAGCCCACACTGGTGGCAACCAGAGAAAAGCCCACGCATACCAAGATCCAGCACAACCAAAAATAAATTAATAAATACATCCATAATTTTTTAAAAAAGAAAGAAATGGTACACCTGAAGGGGGACAAAGTATAAAAGGATGAATTAGCTGATGGTACTCTTGGGGTGATCCATAAGTGACAGAATGATCATTTTCAAAGAGCACTGATTAATGTGTCATTGTCTATGAATAAAGAAATCTCCAGTGATCTAATCCCAGAATTTCATCCTTGACCTATGGTTGGTTACTTTTTATGAACAACTTGGCTAAATAAATAAATTGGATCTTATCATATATGTGGGTAACCTGAAATTTAGTTGGCTAGTATCTAATGACAAAATTGGTTTCTCCAAACATCTTAGCACAGGTTCAATAAAACAAGAGATAGCATATTAGGACAAAATATAAAATCTATCACTTCAGTTTTAAAAAATCTCCCCAATGATACATGGAGAAAAACAGAAGAACCAACAATAATTGATGAATAGCTTCTCTTCACGTGGCCAGGGCAGTGGTATCACAGCCCCAGGGTAAGGCATCTTACCAAGGCAAAAAGTCCAAATAAGGAAGCTTTAGATTCCATCACTGAACTCTTTGTGGAAAGGCTCCAAAAACACAAGTGGAAAAATAGTGCCAAGAGTGAAGTCCAGCAAGTAACACAGGGAGAAATATTAAAGAGCAAGCAAAGGGGAAGTTTAGCTGTTGTGAGAATTTTAAGCGGGAGAGGGAGAAAGATATCGGAAAAATCAAACTATTTTATGATCCCTTTTTTCCCTTATATATACACTCTTTTTTTCAGAAGTCAGGAAAAATTTATTGCATAAAAAATTCTCTATAGAGAATTCTCTACATTACCCCAAAACACAAAATTTCAATTCGAAGTGGATCAAAGAAATAAATGTGCAGAACAAAGCCTAAATCACATTGGAAAATATAAATGACAATAAATTTGTGCTTAAGTGTAAAACAAAATTATGATTACCAAGTGGAAATATGGTGGTGGGGGGGGATATTTAGGAGTTGGGATTAACATATACACACTACTCACTACTATATATAAAATAGATAATCTAAAAGGACTTACTATATAGCACAGGGAACTCCACTCACCACTCAATATTCCATTACAATCTATGGGAAAGGAATCTAAAAAAGAATGAATATATGTATATGTATAACTGAACCACTTTGCCATATACCTGTAACTAACACTGCACTGTAAATCAATTATACTTCAATAATTTTTTAAAAAAATCTCTTTCACACATTTATCTCTTTTTTAATTGGAGGATAATTGACTTACAATATTGTGTTGGTCTCTGCCATACATCAACATGAATCTGTCACAGGTATACACATGTCCCCTCCCTCCTCGATCCCACTCCCGTCTCCCACCCCATCTCATCACTCTAGGTTGTCACAGAGCACTGGGTGGAGCGCCCCTTGTCAGAGAGCAAATTCCTACTTGCTATCCACTTTACATGTGACAATGTACATGTTTCCATGCTTTCCTCTCGATTTCTCCCAATCTCTCCTTCCTGCACCAGGCCCGCAAGTCCATGCTCGATGTCTGCGTCTCCAGTGCTGTCCTGCAAATAGGTTCATCAGTACCATCTTTCTAGCTTCCATATACATACGTTAATATACAATACTTGTCTTTCTCTTTCTGACTTACTGCACTCTGATACATACTCTTTATTTTCCTTTCCTCTCTTAAGTGTATAGTGTAATAGTGGAAGGTCTCCAATTACTGAGGGCTTCAATTATTTTCTTTATCTGTACTATAAGCAGGCCTTTAAGTGGCTTTTGTAGTAAATAATGTTTCTTTCTTTATTCCTTTAATGTTTAAAAAATATTTGTTTTTGTTTTTAAAAAAATCTTTTTACATGTGAACTATTTTAAAGGATTTTAGGCTTGAATATGCATGTGTCCCTTGATGTTAAGGGAAACTGATTTTCAGACTACACAGCTGCATTGAAGCTTCTTTTTATTTAGTTTCTGGGAAGTATTTGAAGAAGTATGTATAGCAGCTATAAAGAGCTTTGATTCTTCTGAAAAATACATTGGATAGAAATATGAGTATGATGTGACTAATAAAAAAAGCTAAGATGATGTGATGCTACATTGATAAAATTATACTATATAGTAAGAAGGAACTAATCATCTCTTTCTCTCTATGTATATGTATGTATGTATGTGTGTGTATATATATATAAATAACTCAACACATGGAAGAATATCTAACTCTAACACTTTAAGAGGATGAATAAAAATACCCTTGTATTTCCAGAGAGTGACCTAGGTGATGAAGAGATTTGCTTCTTAAAGAAATCGTGATGTTCTTCCTGGAGAATAATCGTGTAACGTGCATGCACACATGTGTGCGTGCTCAGTCATGTCTGACTCTTTGTAACCCCATGGACTATAGCCGGTCAGGCTCCTCTGTCCTTGGAATTTTCCAGGCAAGAATACTGGAGTGGTTTGCCGTTTCTTACTCTAGGGGATCTTTCCAAGCAAGGGTCTCTTGCATCTCCTGCTTTGGCAGGCAGATTCTTTACCACTAAGCCACCCGGGGACTATGCAGTCACTATTTATTGAACTGTAAATCAACAAAATAATAAGTTGTAAAAGCAAATGAAAAGAATCAGAGCTTTATCACTTTACAAGGTAGTGTAGTAGCTGAACGCACAGGCTCCAGAACTATCCTGCTTAGATATATAGCCTAGATCCTTGACTTACTAGTTGTTAAGACAGTAATTTAAATGTCCATTGACACAGGAGTGGGAAAGGAGATGTGGTACATATATACAATGGAATATTACACAGTCATAAAAATGAATAAAATAATATCATTTGCCCCTCATGGATGGTCTTAGAGATTGTTATACTGAGTCAGAGAAAGCTAAATATCTTATAATATTGCTTATATGTGGATCTAAAGAAAGGGTACAAATGAACTTACTTACAAAATAGAAACAGAGTCACAGATATAGAAAACAAACTTATAGTTACCAGGAAGGAAAGGGGGGAGGGGAGGGATAAAATGGGAGATTGGGACTGACATATACACACTGCTGCTGCTGCTGCTGCTAAGTCACTTCAGTCATGTCCGACTCTGTGTGACCCTATAGATGGCAGCCCACCAGGCTCCTCAGTCCCTGGGATTCTCCAGGCAACAATACTGGAGTGGGTATATACACACTACTATGTATAAAACAGATAACTAATAAGAACCTACTTAGTAGGTATAACTCAGAGGACTCTACTCAATACTCTGTAACGACCTATACAGGAAAGGAATCTAAAAAGAGTGAATATATGTATAACTTGCTGTACACTTGAAACTAACACAACATTGTAAATCAACCATACACCAATAAAAATAAAAATAAAAAAAGTTCTCAAGTTACTTAACTACTCTGTGTAGTAGTTTTCTCATCTATATAATGGTCTTGAACAACTTGGGTTTGCACCACATAGGTCCACTTTTACTCAGACTTTTTCCTAAGGTAAATACAATGGTAGTATGTAGACTGTGAATCTGTGGATGCAGAGGAAGTGTGGATATGGAGGGCCACTGTGTAACTCCTGCATTGTTCAGGGGTGAACTGTAATTAGGATTTAATTCATTTAATTAGGATTAAATGAATGAAGCTATGTATTAATAAAACATAGACAATATTTGCTGGTATATATCAAGTACTTAATACATTGTAGTTACTAGTAAAGCATAATAGAAATTTACTTCTTGTTAGATAACCTAAACTAATGATTAGACCTTTGATAATGGTTCAGTCAGGAAAGAGAGTGATGGTGAAGGAAACAATGGTCACAGTCAGGTTTGAGAATTTGAGTTTGCTTCTGTTTATCATGGAATATATCTGGCTGAAGCAAAATGGATCCTAATCACTAAGTTAGTATATCTTCAACTCTCTAGTGAGGTCTCATTACTCAGCAAAATAAAACACAAACTGATTAACATTTGATTTTTTTAAGTCGGATTGTCAAGAAGTAATCTAGCACACCTGGACAAGCTTCTTGAGTATTTTTATAAAGAGGCAGGACAATAAAACCTATTGAGAAAATTCTATTAAAATTACTAAGAAAGGTACCTCTCACTTAACTATGAGCAGAGGTGGCTCATTAGAATAAATTATAGTATGTGTAGATTATATGAAATAAAGAAAATATGTAGATGCAAATGAAAACACTGCTATCATAAAGGAAATTTTATTATATCTCTTAGCAAATGACATTTTATGTCCCCTGTGTGCTTTGCCTTAAATCTTCTCCCAAATGACAAATTTTAGAAATAGAAGCCTTTTATCTGAGAAAGGAAAGAGTTGGACAACAGTTAACATTTGTTGATACTTGGACTTTTAATAAGATTTTATGTTAAAACAAGGACACCAATTTGAATAACAATGGACTACAATTCTATCCTGGATATTTTGTCTATTTTGTTAGACTAAGAAACTCTGGGTCTCAGAGGCTCCTGATTGATTTAATCCTTTCACAAATTTTTATTGAACATTTACTATGTACCAAACTCTTTCCTAAGCCCTCAAAAGAGAGCAGGAACAAGACAGTGCACCCATAGAAGTGAAAGTGAAAGGATTAGTCACTCAGTCGTGTCCAACTCTTTGTGACCCCATGGACTGTGGCCCGCCAGGCTTCTCTCCTCCATTCATGGAATTCTCCAGGCAAGAATACTGGAGTGGTTTGCTGTTTCTTTCTCCAGGGGATCTTTCCGACTCAGGGATCGAGCCCAGGTCTCCTGCACTGTGGGCAGTCTATCATCTGAGTCACCAGTGAAACACTCATAGGACTTACATTCTAGTGAGGAGACACAACAGGTAAACAAGAAAAATTCCAGAGAGTGTTAACTTTAGAATTGAATAGAACATAAAGACGGGGAAAAAACTAGATGGCTACTTTGGAATGAGTGTCCAGAGAGGCTTCTCTAAGGAGCTGGCATCCCAACTGAGATATGAATGATAATAAAAGCATCCAGAACTGTGAGGGACAAGAAGGAAAATCATCCCAAGGAAAGTACCAAGTACCAAGACCTCAAGGTGAGAAGGAAGGCTAATTTGGCTGAACTTGGTCAGGATATTTAGGGGAAGTTCAGAGATGTTGAGTCCAGGTTATTTATGACGTGATAGGACAAGATAAAACAATTGAGATTTTAGCAAAGATCAGAAGCCAGGCATTTGGCTGGTTTTAAACAGAGGAGTGACATGATCTAATTATATTTTATTTAAATAAATTGCTCTTGCTGTTCCATGATGTTTACCTTATAGAAAGCAGGAGTGCAAGAGAGGAGACCAATTGGAAAGTTATGACAATAGTCCAGGCAAGAAATGGAGATGATTTAGATGGGGGTAGCAGTGGCACCCCACTCCAGTCCTCTCGCCTGGAGAGTCCCATGGACGGAGGAGCCTGGTGGGCTGCAGTCCATGGGGTCGCGAAGAGTTGGACACGACTGAGTGACTTCACTTTCACTTTTCACGTTCATGCATTGGAGAAGGAAATGGCACCCCACTCCAGTGTTCTTGCCTGGAGAATCCCAGGGATGGGGGAGCCTGGTGGGCTGCCGTCTCTGGGGTCGCACAGAGTCAGACACGACTGAAGCGACTTAGCAGCAGCAGCAGCAGCAGTAGTAATGCAGATAATGATAAATAGTCATGTTTGGGGTGACTTTTGGAATTAGAGGTGATAGAACTTGTGGAAGACTGGAGGGAGAGAGATAAGGAAAAAGAGAGAGAGCGCACGTACGGGCACAGAAAGAAAGAGGGAAAGAAGAGGGAAACAGAGGGAGAAGGGAGGAACTGTGGGCTATATTACAGATGTTTTTGGCCTAAGAAAATTAGTAGAAGCTGTGCCATTTTCCTGAGATTTGTAATCTTGGGGAAGGAATGGATTGGGGTAGAAAAATAGCTTTGGATGCCTATTAGCCATTCAAGAAGCGTGGACACATAAGAAGCTGGATATCTGAATCTAAGTTTTGGAGAGGGAGTTACAAGATCATGATTTGAAAGCCTAGTCTACCTGAAGCCATGAAAGTTAGTGACACAACTTAAAAAAATAGGGCCAAGTTACTGAGCCATTGAGTACTCCAACAGTTAGAGGCGGGATAGAAGAGGAGGAGGAGCCAGAATTCAAGACTGAGAAGGATCAACCAGTGAGCTAGGAGGAAAGGCAAGAGAGGTGCTAACCAGGAGGCCAAGAGAAGAAATCATTTCAATAAGGAGGGAGTGGTCAAATATGTTGAATGCTGCTGAGAAATGAATTAAGACCACACCAGAGACCATTGGATTTGGAAGTCCCAGTGGAATGGTGGGTCCCAAAGCTCAATTAGAATAAACTGATGCATGAATGTGAATGAGGAAAGAAAGAGAGCAACCACTGACAAGAGAAAAATACTTCTAGATGATATAATCATTAGAAATTGAACAGGCCCACTTATGATACTGAAAAAGCTCAAAGATGTGTTTATTAATACAATTGAAATGAGGGATTTGTGCATTTGTGAGTTGGACCAGATGATCTTGAAAATATCCATCATACAGTGATGTTCTAGGATTCTTTTTATTCTACAGTATTTATCTGATTTTTCTATTGCTTGCCTAAAATGTCAGTTCAGTGTCCCCAACCTGATCCCTCTGCAACCTTATCAAGGATAGATAAATTATTTTCATTAGCCTTTATAAAATACTGGCAATAGCTCTTGAATTTTTATTACTTTCTCAGTAGGCTCTAGATTGGAATAAATTGGTCTCATTCAACTGTCTCATAATGTAGACAGGACAATTAAGGCCCTGAGAAGTGGAATGATTAGTCAAATATAAAATTCAAAGATAACAGCAAAGCTAGGACTAGAACCCAAGTCTCCTCCTTTCATTTCTCATCATCTTATTATTTCTCCATTTTTGGTTTATAGCTTTCTAATTTTTATAAACTGTCTGCTGAAGTTAAGAGCTTTCAAAGTTGTACTGTTTGAAATAGCAAAATAAAAAGCAACCAAAAAACAAGGAACACCTGAGAGTCTCAGCATCAGAGCACAGAAGCTCCTTTTAGGGAAGGAGCTAGAGCATTCATTCCTCCAGCTGCTGGCAAAGTGGCAGCTGAGGGCTGTCCGCCAAGTGCTTTCCTCAAGATTGTCGTCTTCCCTGGGGGTGGCTACAGCAGCAATCCATCATAAGATGGAAGTGGTAAGTCCAGGATCAAGCATGAGCAGGATGGAAGGCACAAATAAGCTGTATTGCACTTCTCCCTCAGCATGAACCAGTGGCCACAGGGCGAGCCCCTGATGATGAGCTCAGGGAAGAGGAAAAAGCCTAAGAGATGGTTCACAGATGGGCATCCTGATATGAAGTGCAAGGTGAGAATGGTCTGCCTCTGCTCTACAGCCTCACTCAAGGGTGTCTCTGACAGAAAGCTGTGAAGGGAAATCCTCTCAATGTGCAGACCTTCCAGTATTGCATCTGGTCATTCAACTTGCAGGGAATGGTAGACCACAGTAAAGCATGCCTGTTCACGAGCAGAGGCAAATGACGAGCTGGTTGTTCAGAAACCCAGAAAAAGAAAAATTATAAGATTAGTGACAAGGGTGTCTGGGAAGCTCTGTGTGGGTGGGCCTGTGGGAATGAGCCCGTGTGTGATCTTTGTATCACATGTCAATGTCCTTTAGAGAGTTTCCCTACTTCTATTATCTTTTGTAGAAGAGGCATTAAACAACCAAAAATACAGAATGGTATGGAAAATTGCCAGTGGTATGACAAATTGACCACTCTGAATTCCTACCACTCTTCAAGGGGAAGCAATTCATCTTGGTTATAATCAATACCTTTTCCAGGTATGGCCAATTTCACAAGACCTCAGACATCATCACTATTCAAAGGCTTACAGAGTGATCCATTGACATGGGATCTTTACAACATTGCATCTGACTAACAGACCACTTGACAACAAAGGAGATAGGGCTTTGAACACAGGACCTGGAGATCCACTGCTCCATCCAGAAGATCACATACTGCACCACTCAGAAGTTGCCAGAGGTAGAAAGAGTAACAGAGTAGCATTTTGAAGTTTTGACTGAGGCACCAGCTTGGATTTAAGACTCTACAATAATGGGAGGCTTTACTCCTTGGAAGAAAAGTTATGACCAACCTAGATAGTATATTCAAAAGCAGAGACATTACTTTGCCGACTAAGGTCCATCTAGTCAAGGCTATGGTTTTTCCTGTGGTCATGTATGGATGTGAGAGTTGGACTGTGAAGAAGGCTGAGCGCCGAAGAATTGATGCTTTTGAACTGTGGTGCTGGAGAAGACTCTTGAGAGTCCCTTGGACTGCAAGGAGATCCAACCAGTCTATTCTGAAGGAGATCAGCCCTGGGATTTCTTTGGAAGGAATGATGCTAAAGCTGAAACTCCAGTACTTTGGCCACCTCATGCAAAGAGTTGACTCATTGGAAAAGACTCTGATACTGGGAGGGATTGGGGGCAGGAGGAGAAGGGGACGACTGAGGATGAGATGGCTGGATGGCATCACTGACTCAATGGACGTGAGTCTGAGTGAACTCCGGGAGTTGGTGATGGACAGGGAGGCCTGGTGTGCTGCGATTCATGGGGTTGCAAAGAGTCGGACACGACTGAGTGACTGAACTGAACTGAACTATGCTCTAGTATCAAGTTACACCCTAAATCAGGGACTATTCTATGATGCTATGTTCCCAACAGGTAGAATGTATGAGTCTGGACTAACAGAAGGAAGCCTCTCAGGATGGTCCCTGCTGACCATCCCTCCAAGTGACCAACCTGTGGAATTTATGCTTCCCATCTCTACAAGTCTAGGTATTGTTTATGTTTAGTTGTTAAGTCATGTCCAACTCTTTGGCTACTCCATAGACTGTGGTCCACCAGGCTCCTCTGTCTATGGGATTTCCCAGGCAAAATACTGGAATGGGTTGCCATTTCCTTCTCCAGGGGATCTTCCCAGCCCAGGGACTGAACCTGCATCTCCTGCATGGTAGACAGTTTCTTTACCACTGAGGCACCATGAATCTAAATGTCCCGCCTCACAGAGGGGGGAAATGATCCATCAAAACACACAATAAGACTTCCATTAAATTTTAAGTTAAAGCAACCACTGTCACTTTAGGGTCCTTATGATAAGAAGAAAGTACACAAAGAAAGGTGTCACCATCTGGGCATAAGGTGGAGGTAGAAGAGATGCTTCACAGTGACAGCAGGGAGGACTCTGGTTTGGTACCTATGAAAGTACCTACCTTTGGTAATATTGGTAAAATTTCGTAAATATTGGTAAAATTTGGAAATCTCTACCCTCTGAACCACACTGACCAATCATAACAATGACTTGTTCAGTTGCTGAGTCGTGTCCGACTCTTTGTGACCCCATGGACTGCAGCGCACCAGACTTCTCTGTCCTTCACCAACTCCTGGAGCTTACTCAAATTCACGTCCATTGAGTCAGTGATGCCATCTGACTATCTTGTCCTCTCTTCTCCTTCTCCTCCTGCCTTCAATCTTTCCCAGAATCAGGACCTTCTCTAATGAGTCAGCTCTTCTCATCAGGTGGCCAAAGTACTGGAGCTTCAGCTTCAACATCAGTCCTTCCAATGAATATTCAGGACTGATTTCTTTTAGGATGGACTGGTTGGATCTCCTTGCAGTCCAAGGGACTCTCAAGAGTCTTCTCCAACACCACATTTCAAAAAAAAAAAAAAAAATCAATCCTTCAGCAGCTCTTAGCCTTCTTTACATTCACATCCATACATGACTACTGGAGAAACCATAGCTTTGACAATACAGACCTTTATTGGCAAAGTAATGTCTCTGCTTCTTAATATGCTGTCTAGGTTGGTCATAGTTTTTCTTCCAAGGAGCAAGTGTCTTTTAATTTCATGGCTGCAGTCACCATGTGCAGTTATTTTGGAGCCCAAGAAAATAAAATCTGTGACTGTTTCCCCATCTATTTGCCATGATGAGATTGGATGCCATGATCTTCATTTTCTGAATGTTAAGTTTTAAGCCAGTTTTTTCAATGACTGGACAAGTACAACAGCCATGGCCTGAGAAAGTCACAATGACAGGGATCAGACTTGTGAGAGATTAGGGTCTGGGTCACCTCATCATGTAAGCCACCTGGATCAGCTGAGATGTTAGCCAAGTGTGAGTGGAATCTAGATCATATAATAGAAGAATGGTGCAATAATAACTTAGTAAAAGATAAAAGTGAATTCAAGCATCACAGGAGATGGACTGTGACAGGAGTCTCACAGGAGATAGTCACCCAGATCCCTCCCATCAGGACTGAGGAATTTATTACCTCAGTTGCTGGTAGCATGGACAACTTATGGCACTCAGCTGAATGTCTGTCTGAGAATTGTCCTCAGCTTGAAAGAGCTACCTCGCCCAAGATCACAACTACTCCTGGGGCACAGATCCTGCTCGGGTACTGGATAATAAGAGTGTTCCAACACCCAGCCCCTCTGTCTCAAGGACCAACAACTCTGAAGGGCCCTTCCAGCTCTGGAGCCCCCCAGGGTCTTCTTGCAGCTTCACTGTGGTCCTACTCTTCCCTCACCCAATCTTACTTTCTCTGCTTGCTCAGATAAGGGTTGAGTTTAAGGCCTTTCACTAATAAAATCATTGCATACAAATCTCTGAGTGTCTGTTTCTCATGGACAGCTAATTCAAAAAGCATATAGCATGCCCCAAGCGTATGCCATGCCCTAAGCCCAACTCATTGGAGAAGATCCTAATGCTGGGAAACACTGAGGACAGGAGGAGAAGGGGGCAACAGAGGATGAGATGGTTGGATGGCATCACTGACTCAATGGATATGAATTTGAGCAAACTCTGTGAGATAGTGAAGGACAGGGAAGCCTGGTTTGCTGTAGTTTATGGGTTCACAAAGTGCCGGACAATACCTGGTGACTGAACAACAACATGCTTATGTGAGATAATATTTGCTAGTTATGAGGATGGTATTGTAGATTATTTCATGAAACTGAGAAACTCAGGTCAGGGCAATTGTGAAATGTTTGTTCCAACTTTTGTAAATGTAATTATATGTAAATATTAAATATATCATGAGAAGAAGCATAAGGTAGCAAAATATTGACAGTGGCTATCTTTGGCTACAAGGCTTATAGTGATTTTTCTCAATTTTTAATAATCAATAGTAGGCAGTTATTTTTAATGAGCTAAAATACTTAGTAAAAAGTTGAGTGTATACTAGAGAGATGTATGTATAAAACAGAAGGAAGTAGAGACAAAAAGCACAGAGTCCAACATAATTACTGTTTATTCTAGATGACCCATGATTTAAGAATGAAAAACAATTCACCTCTCTTCCCTAATTCATCCATTGGCTTAATTGAAGTGACCTGGTGAGGTGGACATATAGGAAACTAACAGGTAGGAGTGGGATTGCTGGGTGATATGGCCACTCTCTGTTGAACCTTTTGAGGGACCACCAGACTGTTTTCCAAAGTGGGTGCACCATTGTACAGTCAGCAGTTATTATAAATCACATTACTTTCCCACCCTAGTCCAAGAAGGTTTCTCTTGTGGTCTGAAATATTCTGTCAGACACAGATTAGTCATTTCTCTTAAATGGGTCTCTGCAGGGTCCCTACCAAGAGAAAAACTATGTATGGCATCAAGTACAAAGAATTTGGTTGGTTCCCAAGGCATCATACATATAGAAAAATGAGTCAACCATATTAGTTTTCTTCAAGACTGACACTCAGCTCCTGGTGCAGCCCTTCACTATTCCTGTTTAGCCTTTTAAGGTGTGCATTTGTTCACCAACCCCCTCAAGAATTGCTACAAGAAAGATGGGAACATTTTCATTGTCCTGTCCAGCTCTTTGTGATCCTACAGACTGTAGCCCATCAGGCTGCTCAGTCCATTGGGTTCTCGAGGAAAGAATACTGGAGTGGGTTGCCATGCTCTTCTCCAGGGGATCTTCTCGATCCAGGGATCGAACCCACATCTCATTATGTCTCCTCCATTGGCAGATGGGTTCTTTACCACTAATGCCACCTGGGAAGCTCTATCTGTCTCTACAATCCCCTCAAAGAAAGGAGCCTTGATACTATCCACTCAGTTGCTTTATCTTGCACAGGGAGCCAAATTTTAATTGAAATCAGGAATTATAAAAATTGTTATTCAGTATAAGATTGTTTTGCTTGCTTTAAAAAAAAAGTTGCTGCATAAATTTTAAAAACAGTTGATCCTTGCTTTTCCCTTCTCCTCTCCTAAGGCTAGATCATTCCAAACGTTGTCAGGAAATTTGCCATATACTGTGGTTGAACATCAGATTCAATCCCCACGTTCTTGGCAGCAATTCTTATCTGATAAAAGGAAGCATACAGTGCTTAAAAACATTTTCTGGTACAAACATTTAAATGGGGAAGTTATGATTTATACAAGTGGCATCAAGGAGCCCAACGGTCACAATGTCTTTTAACAGTTCCACAGAAAAAACAGAAGTGTTCTTCAAGTGGGTGTTTCTTGATCAACTCTAAATAAAAACCGAATGAATCACATCATAATATATTTTCTGTGAGAATGTTTTTGAGGAGGTTAATTAAATGTATTTTAAGAGCAATGTGGCTGCATTTAATGTGATTTTGAAGTTCACTAATTTGATGTGATATAATACATTAATAAAGGCTGTATGTATATATTTTGAAATAGTTTATATCCCTTCCAAGTGACTGAATACATTATAAACTATGTTTTTATTATTTTGATTATGAAGTAGCAAATTAATTGGCAAAAAACCCACCCTCTTTTGTCAGGTCTGTTGAAACTTAGTCTTGAATTATTAGAAATAAGTGAGGTTTCCAGAAATGTATCATTCCCATTAAACAACTGCCCTGTATCTGGCTTTCTGGTGCTCTATCTTCACAGGTGAAATCCTTAATCTCTTAGAGAATGATATGTTATATATTGCACATTTACAAATTATTACATTAATGTGTTGCTGCTGCTGCTGCTGCTGCTGCTACTGCTGCTGCTGCTGCTACTGCTGCTGCTGCTGCTGCGTCGCTTCAGTCGTGTCTGACTCTGTGCGACCCCGTAGACGGCAGCCCACCAGGCTCCCCAGTCCCTGGGATTCTCCAGGCAAGAACACTGGAGTGGGTTGCCATTTCCTTCTCCAATGCATGGAAGTGAAAAGTGAAAGTGAAGTCGCTCAGTTGTGTCCGACCCTCAGCGACCCCATGGACTGCAGCTTTCTAGGCTCCTCCGTCCATGGGATTTTCCAGGCAAGAGTACTGGAGTGGGGTGCCATTGCCTTCTCCGACATTAATGCGTTGCATACTATATAATTCTCAACCAGAAGTTAAAATCCTGGCCAACAATCAAAGTTAACCAGAGAGTTATTTACAAGACATATTTCGTCATGAGTATTATAGAAGTAATATTTTTCAGTTATTTCTGATTACACAATATTTTCACTTGGCTCAAATTTCAAAAGACATAAAAGGTTTTTCTATGGAAAACCTCTCCCCTACTCCTATCTACCATTCACCACGTTCTTTGCAGAGGGAAAACCAGTATTATCAGCTTTTTGTGTAACCTTCCAGAGATATGTCACACATGAGGTGAAAGCGTTAGTTGCTCAGTCGTGTCTGACTCTTTTCGACCCCATGGACTGTAGCCAATCAACATCCTCTGTCTGTAGAATTCTCCAGGCAGGAATACTGGAGTGAGTTGCCATTTCCTTCTCCAGGGGATCTTCCCGACCCGAGGACTGAACCCAGGTCTCCTGCACGGCAGCAGACTCTTTACAGTCTGAGCCAGCAGGGAAGCCTAAGTGCTCAGAGATGGAAACGTTAGTCATTTCACACATACAGAAGCACATGTGTATGTTTATCCTTTTTTACAGCACTGGTAGCAAGTGATACACACTCTGCATGTTTTACTTGATAAGACATCTTGAAGATAAGCCCATATCCTCATACGAAGGAGCGCCTCATTCTCTTTTGTATGTACATTGTATACTACTGTATGGATGAACCATAGATTGTTTAAAAACCCGGAAGGTTTTTAAAAATATTTGTTCCTGGGCCCTCTCATAGACCTACAGAATCAAAAAGTACAGGCTAGAATCTGGAATATGTATTTTTAACAAGCTCCTCAGAAGGCTGTTACCCTGTCAGCCCAGCAGATGGGTTCTGGGGACTCATCATTCTGGATGATCTACTCTGAATGTCACTCTTTCCAGTTGATCTTTTTATTGAGGCTAGAAAGCAGAGCTCATATTTTCTGGGAAGAGCCTGACTAATTGGTGATACATGTTTCTATTGTTTGATTTGTGAAACATTTTAAGCAAAAAATTTAGTCTTATGGATTGCTGCCGGGATAGTTAAGTCACCTATTGATTTCCTCCATATCACACTCAGTTGAAATGATTCTCAGTGAACTCAACTTCTCTTCTGCTTTACATAACTCCCTGCAGCAGTTATGTTTTCCCTGACATGGGCGATACCCAGAGGAAAGCTGGAGCACAGAAATAATGAGGGCCACAGTTTTCGTAAAATGGGAAGATCACAGTGGAGACTCTGATCAAATTCCCAAGGGAAGTACACACTCCCAATCAGTGGAGAAAAACTGATTTTGATTTCAAGAAGGCCATGAAAATCTCCTAGGTCATCACTATATTCATTCAGTCAAGAGAAAATGATTTATTTTTTATCAAACAGAAGAATCAAAGGCAAATCACAACCTAGCTGTGTCCTCATTCTCCCCTCCCCACCCCCTTACCAGTATATAACACGTTTTTGTCCCCACCTGGTAGTTAGTGGCACAGGATAGCACATCATTCAACAATATTTTCCCTAAAGGCCCTAACCATATAAGGCAGCAGTGATGAGTTTGATTTTTGGTCAATGTTTCAAGTTTTGGAACCACACAAATTACCTAAGAAAATGTAAAAACAATTAAAACAAAAAAATATATACTGGGTCATTTTGATTTGGGGCAAGTATAAAAAATGTTTGTGATTACATCAAATAATCCCCTTCTTTCCATTCATCCCTAAAATAAACCTTTCATTCTTTAATAACTGCTTCCCTTACCAGGCTTATTATCTGTGGGACGGCATAAACAAAATGGTTCATCAGTTGATTTTGCCTGGAGGTCTTGCAAGTAGATTTAGAGCCCTGCTATAATTAATACATTGGCTTTGTTTGAGCACTTTGAAAAAATAAAGCAATTGCTTAAAACAAGTAAAATAAAAGATGTGCTTTTCCTTACAGCTTTGGATGCTAATGGTTCATGGATCTTAGCATCTTAATCAATGACAGTGACCTTTGAGATGGATTTTATGAAAGCAGAAAGGAACTAACATGTACTGATTACATACTATTGATACATGGATTACTTAAACTAATTACATAAGGTATAATCACATATTCTCATTTTATAGATGAAGATATGGAGGTTCAAAGAGGTTAAATAACTTACCCAAGTCAAATATCTAGTGAATGACATAGATAGGGCTTGAAACTGGTTCTGATTCCAAATATTATCCTGCTTCTACTAAATCATGTTCACTATCTAGACAAATAATACAATTTGGAGACATATTTATAAGAAAAAATAGTCAACATATTTAGATTAAAAACCTACTCAGTGTATCATTATGAATCCCCAATTGAGTAATTGAGTGGATTCAATTTCTTAGACAAGAATTTTTGTGGCTGAATGGACAATTATTGAACAGTTGTGCTATCAGAACTTACAGGTCACCAAAGAGCAGATATTCCAGATTCAGTACTATACATATTTTGCATGAGCTTAGTTTCAGCTATAACTGAGCATAACAGGTTCTTGAGAAAGCTTCCAAATGAAAAAGTGATTTGCACCTTCATTGTTGTTAATGTGTAGTTCTACACTATATTTAATCAAATGTTTAATGTAGATTTAAGTATTGACTTTAAATATAGATCACTGACACACACTACTTAGTGTTTCTGCAATAACATCACACAAAAAGAAATCAACCTCAAATAAGATTACATTTTTTTAAAGAAACCTTTTTACCTGTTCTGGGTCTCTCTGAGTTCAGCAATGTTGATGTTAAGATTTACCTAAGTATCTATACCTAACAAAACCTGGATAAATTATACAATATTAGACTTTTATTAAAACAAGAAAATAATTTGTTTTAAAAGGATTGAAACCACAGTATCTAATGAGAGTAATATATACTCTACCCTTAATCTAGTCACAAATATATTATGCATATATATGTATATATGCATGTGGCATGAATATGTGTGCATGCGTATATGCACATTTTACACGGTGGATACTGATATCACCTGCCAGTCCTTTGCTAGGCCACATCTACATTTTGGTCTGATTTGGACTCTTCTTCTATAGTCTGCCTTATCCTCTTCCTAACATCTCACCTTTTGGTCCCTAATGGATGGGATTTTAGGGCTCTAACTTTCATTACTTATTTATCTATTTATAAAACTATAAAGAGTAACTCTGAGTGTAATCTTTTAATTTTAAATATTTTAATATACATAAGAAACACATTTACCCAATTCCAGACTGGTTTCAAATAGGTAAAGGAGTACGTCAAGGCTGTATATTGTCACCCTGCTTATTGAACTTATATGCAGAGTACATCAAGAGAAATGCTGGGCTGGAAGAAGCACAAGCTGGAATCAAGATGGCCAGCAGAAATATCAATAACCTCAGATATGCAGATGACACCACTCTTATGGCAGAAAGTGAAGAGGAACTAAAGAGCCTCTTGATGAAAGTAAAAGTGGAGAGTGAAAAAGTTGGCTTAAAGCTCAACATTTAGAAAATGAAGATGATGGCATCTGGTCCCACCACTTCATGGGAAATTGATGGGGAAACAGTGGAAACAGTGGCAGACTTTATTCTTTTGGGCTCCAAAATCACTGCAGATGGTGACTGCAGCCATGAAATTAAAAGACACTTACTCCTTGGAAGAAAAGTTATGACCAACCTAGATAGCATATTCAAAAGCAGAGACATTATTTTGCCAACAAAGGTCCTTCTAGTCAAGGCTATGGTTTTTCCAGGGGTCAAGTATGGATATGAGAGTTGGACTGTGAAGAAAGCTGAGCGCCAAAGATTTGATGCTTTTGCACTGTGGTGTTGGAGAAGACTCTTGAGAGTCCCTTGGACTGCAGTCCATTCTGAAGGAGATCAGCCCTGGGATTTCTTTGGAGGGAATGATGCTGAAACTGAAACTCCAGTACTTTAGCCACCTCATGCAAAGAGTTGACTCATTGGAAAAGACCCTGATGCTGGGAGGGATTGGGGACAGGAGGAGAAGGGGACGACAGAGGATGAGATGGCTGGATGGCATCACTGACTTGATGGATGCAAGTCTGAGTGAACTCTGGGAGTTGGTGATGGACAGGGAGGCCTGGCGTGCTGCGATTTATGGGGTCGCAAAGAGTCAGACACAACTGAGTGACTGAACTGAACTGAACTGATATATATATATATATATAATTGAAGTATAATTGACTTACAATGTTTCAGGCACACAGCAAGGTGATTCAGTTATACACATATATTATTTTTCTGATTATTTTCCATTATAGGTTATTATAAGATATTGACTATAGTTCCCTGTGCTATACAGTAAACCTTTGTTTCTTATTGCATATCTATTTTTTTAATTAGAAATCTAGCATTCAATTTACACTTAGTTAAACAAATGAACTCAAAATGTCATAAAATTTTTAGTTAGGCAAAGATTCATAAGTTTTCTAAAATATATTATTATACATATTATTTGCATATATGTATACAAAAGTATTACTACTATGCTTGATAAAGGCTTGAGAAAGAGCATAAGAAAAAGAAGAGATGGAGAAAATGGAAAAAAAATTAAATGTGAGCACTGAATATGAAATAGAAAAAAGTGAAACAAACTAGATAAAAGTAAAAAAATCATCATATAGTCCAGTTGTTTTTAAAGATTGGCTGCTCATTAGAAACATACCTGGAACTCTGGAGAAAAAAAGCAATACTTGGGGATTTATTTTTTCAAGATAATTCTGATACACATCTGGGTTTTAAAAAGTGATTATAGGTTTTTCTAGTAAAGGTAGTTTTGGTTATATGGAATTCTATTAATTTTCTGTTAACCAATCATGATAAAATGGCATCAAGGGAGTAATAGTTACATAATCACAATAGTAAAAGATACTAGTTTCACAATCAATAGCCAGACAAAAAACAAAAGACAAAAGATAATTACACTGACCACTCTTTTAATAGCACAGATTCATTTCCATTGTTTTGGTATATTGTACAAACAGATTCATACAATACGTACTTTTTTGTTCTAACTTCTTTTGCTCAGTATTACATCTCTTATATTCATTCCTATGGTTGTCTGGTTTAAGTTGTTCTTTCTTATTACTGTTTAGCATTGGATTATGTAAATATCCTACAGTTTAGTCACTAAACTATTTGTTGATGAATATTTCAGTCAGATCCATATTTTATCTATTTCAAATGGCATGGCTACCAATATACTAAAACATGGATTTGGTGATCATATGCTTGCATTTTTGTTGGGGATATACCCAGGAGTAGAATTTCTGGGTCATAGAGTACGTGTGTGTTCAGTTATAGTATATACCTTAAAAAGTTTTCCAAAGTTGACTGTCTTAATATATATTCCTACCAGGATTGTATGGGAGTACCAGTTATTTCACATCTTTGACAACAGTTTGCTTTTTTCTCTTTCATTTTAACCATTCTGGTGAGACTATAGTGGTATCTCAATGCTTTTAAAATTTGAATTTCTCTGTAGACTAATGAAGTTGAACACCTT
Organism: Oryx dammah; assembly: GCF_014754425.2. Lineage (NCBI taxonomy): Eukaryota > Metazoa > Chordata > Mammalia > Artiodactyla > Bovidae > Oryx > Oryx dammah. The sequence goes on along the minus strand of NW_024070185.1, from coordinate 40,234,784 downwards.
TTCATATTTGTATTGGCCATTTGGATATCCTCTTTAGTGAAGTGCCTACTCAAGTCTTTTGTCATTTTTCCTTACTGACTTGTGGAAATTCTTTAAATGTTTTGAATGTAAGTCCCTTTTCACCAATCTTCTCCTACTACTTGGGTTGCCTTTTCAACTCCATAATGATATCTTTTGGTGAATAGAAGTTTTAAATTTTAAAACAGTAGCATTTAAAAAAATTTTGGCTAGTGCTTTCTATTTGTTGTTTAAGAAATATTTGCCTATCTCACTGTCATAAAAATTCTTTCATATTTAATTCTGAACTCTTTGTTGTTTAACCTTTTACATTTAGTACTGCAATCTAACCAGAAATAATAAACTAATCCAGCAATACTTATTGAAAAGACTTTCTTTCTCCATGGCATTGAAGTATCATATTTCTCATAAATCAGCTGACTATATGGATCTTTCTGAAATCACTTCTTTTCTGTAGATTTGTTCTTATTAAAAAACCAAGTTTTAGTCACTAAAGCTTTGTAATAGGTATTGGTATCTGTAGTTCAGACCTTCTCCTTGTTCAGTTTAGTTCAGTCACTCAGTCCTGTCCAACTCTTTGCAACCCCATGGACTGCAGCATGCCAGGCTTCCCTGTCCATCACCAACACTCAGAACTTGATCAAACTCATGGCCATCGAGTCAGTGATGCCATCCAACCATCACATCCTCTGTCATTCCTTTCTCCTCCTGCCTTCAATTTTTCCCAGCATCAGGGTCTTTTCTAATGGGTCAGTTCTTTGCATCAGGTGGCCAAAGTATTGGAGCTTCAGTTTCATTATCAGTCCTTCCAATGGTTATTCAGGACTGATTTCCTTTATGACTGACTGGTTTGATCTCCTTGCAGTCCAAGGGACTCTCAAGAGTCTTCTCCAATCCCACAGTTCAAAAGCATCAATCTTTCAGCACTCAACTTTCTTTATGGCCCAACTCTCACATCCAAAAATGACTACTGGGAAAAGCAGAACTTTGACAATACAGACCTTTGTTGGCAAAGTAATGTCTCTGCAACCTAGTAATGCTGTCTAGGTTGGTTATAGCTTTTTTTCCAAGGAGCAAGCATCTTTTAATTTCATTGCTGCGGTCACCATGTGCAGTGATTTTGGAGCCCAAGAAAATAAAGTCTGTCACTGTTTCGATTGTTTCCCCATCTATTTGCCATTAAATGATGGGATTAGATGCCAAGATCTTTTTTTTTTAAAGCATTTCCATATTAAATTTTAATTAGCTTTTTAATTGTTTGAAAAAAGTAATAATAACCTGTTGGCATTTTTATTGGACTGAGTTGAGTATATAGATTAATTTGGAGATAATGGCCCACCAGGCTTCCCTGATGGCTTGGATAGTAAAGAATCTGCCTGCAAGGCAGAAGAGCCAGGTTCGATCCCTGGGTCGGGAAGATCCCCTAGAGAAAGGTACAGCAACACACTCCAGTATTCTTAACTGGGAAATCCCATGGACTAGAGGAGCCTGGCAGGCTACAGTTCATTGGGTAGCAAAGAGTCAGACACGACTGAGTGACTGAACAACAAGAACCTATGCTGGCACAGTGTGATCCTTGGCCAGAGATACAATGGGACGAAATTTAGGTTTGTGAAGATCCTTTTCTTTGAAGCTCTCTCTTTTCAGCACTTCATATTTCAGCCATCTAAAAAGTTGTATTCTTCTCAATTTCTTAAAATTGTATTGAACTCAACTGTGTTCCTTTGCTATTACTTTTTTTTTTTTTTTTTGGTTTTGGATTCTGTTTTTAAATTGTCCACATCTAGTGAGTGCCTATTGGTGATTCTGAGGGTCTTCTGTTCCCAGGGGCACCCTGATGCCTTCCCTCAGTTTCCTTTTTCATAGATGCCAATGGGTCATGTAGCTGTGAGCTATTTGCCACCACTTGTTCATATTTTAGGTTTATGGAATACTTATCATATAGTTTTGTCATTGATATTGTTTTCAGGTTTTGGTTTTTGTTATCCTATTTTCTTCTATGTTTTATTTTGACTTAGGGATCTGCCTGGTGGCTCAGATGGTAAAGCATCTGCCTGCAATGTGGGAGACCTGGGTTCAATCCCTGGGTTGGGAAGATCTCCTGGAGAAGGAAATGGCAACCCACTCCAGGAAGGAAATGGCAACTTCCCATCCATGAAAAATCCCATGGATGGAGGAGCCTGGTAGGCTACAGTCTACAGGGCTGCAAAGAGTCAGACACAACTGAGTGACTTCATTTCACTATGATTTAGGGAAGTTTAGTACCAAGATAGGAATTCCTTGGTAGCTCAGCTGGTAAAGAATCCACCTGCAATGCAGGAGACCCCAGTGTGATTCCTGGGTTGGGATGATCTGCTGGAGAAGGCATAGGCTATCTACTCCAGTATTCTTGGGCTTCCCTGGTGGCTTAGCTGGTAAAGAATCTGCCTGCAATGCAGGAGACCTGGGTTTGATCCCTGGGTTGAGAAGATCCCCTGGAGAAGGGAACGGCTACCCACTCCAGTATTCTGGCCTGGAGAATTCCATGGACCGTATAGTCCATGGGGTCACAAAGAGTTGGGCACAACTAAGCGACTTTCAGTTCACTTCACAGCCAACATAATCAGCCTAGAATTCTCCTTTATTTCTTATTCATATAAATGCATATTTTTATCATGCAGAAATGGAAGTTATACTTCAATTCATGTGCTACTTAAACTCTAGAATCACTAATACAGTTCTGACTAGTGAACAAAATACTGTCAGGATTAAGGAACATAATTGGTTAGTTAAATGTTGACCAAAAATTGTAAACACACAATTCTACAACAGGATTGGAGTGTGTGTGTAGTAAAAATCAACTTTATGCAAAGAGAGTTCTGGCCTTTGCCCTCAGCTCCTGGGAGATCTCTAGGCCCCTGGAAGGTCTTACTTGATAAAAGTGTCTTTGCCTGAGGGATGTTGCCACTGAACAGTCTAGCAATGTGATTTGTGATAGGGGTTTTAAAACTGGTCATTATCAGTTCAACCTTCTGGAGGAACTGAAGACTAAATGTATTATCCAGAACCTCCACAGGTGGCTGGAACCTAAAGCTTAGTCCCATGGGCAGTAAGTGATCAAACCCCAATAAAATCTTCAGTCACCACAGGCTCAGATGAGCTTTCCTGGTTGGCAGTACTATGTGTATTATTACAAATGGAGAGTGATGTGTCCCTGAGGATGATGGAAGCTTCATATCTGGAACCTTTCCAGATCTTTCCCTATGCATCTGTCTCTTTGGGTAGCTTTATTCCTTTGCTTTAATATAATTGTGATAAAAAAAAAAAACAGTGCTTTCCTGAGTTCTGTGAGTTGTTCTAGAGAATTATCAAAACTAAGGGGATAGTGGGAATCTCTGAACTTGTTGCCTGCTGGCCATAAGTGAGGTTGGCTTGAGGACTCCCAAACTTGTGGCTGGTGTCTAATGTAAGGGTACTCTTGTAGAGGACTGTGCCATTTATCCATGAAGTCTGTTTCAACTTTCAGGTAGAAAGTATTATGGTTTTGATGAAAAAGGTTGGGTATCAATATAGTGCACAAATAAACAGACTCATTTTGGAGTAACACAGACTAAGGAAGGAAGTCTATGCTAAAAGGGTATACTATTATTGGAAACAGAAATGCTGGACAATGAGAGAGAATCAAAACACACATGGATTACAGCATTATTGCTATGATTCTAGAATGCTTAAATTATTTCTTGCTAGTCATCCCCAAGTCATTCATGACACCTCTCTAACAATAAAGATAGGAAAAAGGGAATCAAATGACAATCAGCAGCTACCCTAATGAAGGTGTAAGGAAATGAGAGTGTCACTGGTTCACTAACCACACAGTGAAAACAGATGAAAGGAACCAGCAAGGTAAGTCTTATCTAGCTCCCTTTTCTCTCTTTAGCATATGGAGAAAAAAAAGATGGCTAGTCTTTTTCTTGGTCCATTGAGCTATGTTTTCTTATAAATAGAGTTCTCTTTTCTCTCCTTGGCAAATGGGGTAGGCCATGCCAGATCTCTTGTACTGAACAGTCAAGTGGGATCAATGATACAGTAAGAGCCACAGCATATTCTGAAGCAGCAGATTTCTTGTGTGAAAATACTGTGCTTTTCAGACTTAGGAAGCCAACTTATGGTTGCCGGGACGAGGGGACAGTTGGCAGTTTGGGACTGACATGTCCGCACACTGCTGTATTTAAAATAGACAACCAACAATGAACTACTGTGTAGCATGGGGAACTCTGCTCAAAGTTATGTGGCATCCTGGATAGAAGGGGAATCTGGGGGAAATGTACATGTATGGGTGAGTCCCTTTGCTGTCCACCTGAAACTATCATAATATTGTTAATTGGCTATACTCCAATACAAAAATAAAGTTTTTTAAAAAAAGGAAATTAGTTGTGCTTTCTACTCAGCCTGAGTAGTGCAAAAGACTGCATCCAACAGCTCTGTGTCCACCAGCCTGACAGAGTTTATATACTTCATTTTGGGCCATACTAATCACCAAACTTCAGGTACACCTTCGTGAAAAATAGCAGGAAGTACTAGAAAGAATCAAACCAGTCAATCCTAAAGAAAATCAACCCTGAATATTAATTGGAAGGACTGATGCTGAAGCTGATGCTCTAATACTTTGGACATCTGATGTGAAGAGTCAACTCACTGGAAAAGACCTTGATGCTAGGGAAAGATTGAGGGCAGAGGGAGAAGGGGGCAAAAGAGGATGAGATGGTTGGATGGCATCACTGACTCAAAGGACATGAATTTGAGCAAACTCCAGGGGAAAGTGAAAAACAGGGAAGCCTGGCACACTGTAGTCCATGGGTTCACAAAGAGTTGGACATGACTAAGTGACTGAACAACAACCTAGAAAGGCATGACTACCCATTTGCATTCTTCATTGCAAACAGTTTGCACTTGATTTCATGTAATTTTGCTTGTTTGGCAGTTTACAAAGTGAAAGTCACTGTGGACGAGGTCCCTTTGTCATTATCACCACTATTACCAATATCTGAACTTAGAACACATGTTGTGATCTGAGCTGTGTGTGTTTTTACCAATAATGTTGGTGGCTGTGGGTGCATCATATCATTGCATGACCTTTAGGACAGACATTCTATTTGCTATAATATACTGCATATAATGGGGCTTCCCAGGTGACACAGTGGTAAAGAATACACCTGCCAATGCAGGAGACATGGGTTCCATCCCTGGGTCAGGAAGATCCCCTGGAGAAGGGAATGGTAACCCACTTGGGTATTCTTGTGTTCTGAGTCAAACACAACTGAGCACACAACACGCTACACAAAACACGTGGCTTATCTTCCCTCCATGTCTGAGACTGTTTTGGTTTCTAATTTACGGCTAATCATTTTCTGCAACCTAAAGGAATTAAAAGACTGGGAGCTGACTGTGGCTCAGATCATGAACTCCTTATTGCCAAATTCAGACTGAAATTGAAGAAAGTAGGGGAAACCACTAGACCATTCAGGTATGACCTAAATCAAATCCCTTATGACTATACAGTAGAAGTGAGAAATAGATTTAAGGGACTAGATCTGATAGATAGAGTGCCTGATGAACTATGGATGGAGGTTCATGACATTGTACAGGAGACAGGGATCAAGACCATCCCCATGGAAAAGAAATGCAAAAAAGCAAAATGGCTGTCTCAGGAGGCCTTACAAATAGCTGTGAAAAGAAGAGAAACAAAAAGCAAAGGAGAAAAGGAAAGACATAAGCATCTGAATGCAGAGTTCCAAAGAATAGCAAGGAGAGATAAGAAATCCTTCTTCAGTGATCAATGCAAAGAAATAGAGGAAAAGAACAGAATGGGAAAGACTAGAGATCTCTTCAAGAAAATTAGAGATACCAAGGGAACATTTCATGCAAAGATGGGCTCGATAAAGGACAGAAATGGTATGGACCTAACAGAAGCAGAAGATATTAAGAAGAGGTGGCAAGAATAAACAGAAGAACTGTACAAAAAAGATCTTCACAACCCAGATAATCACAATGGTGTGATCACTCACCTAGAGCCAGACATCCTGGAATGTGAAGTCAAGTGGGCCTTAGAAAGCATCACTACGAACAAAGCTAGTGGGAGGTGATGGCATTCCAGTTGAGCTATTTCAAATCCTGAAAGATGATGCTGTGAAAATGCTGCACTCAACATGCCAGCAAATTTGGAAAGCTCAATAGTGGCCACAGGACTGGAAAAGGTCAGTTTTCATTCCAATCCCAAAGAAGTAAGTAAGTAAGTGTTAGTCATTCAGTTGTGCCCGACTCTTTGTGACCCCATGAACTGCAGCCCACCAGGCTCCTAAGTCCATGAGACTTTCCAGGCAAGGATACTGGAGTGGGTTGCCATTTCCTTCTCCAAGGGATCTTCCCAATCCCAAAGAAAGGCAATGCCAAAGAATGCTCAAACTACCACACAATTGTATTCATCTCACATGCTAGTAAAGTAATGCTCAAAATTCTCCAAGCCAGGCTTTCAGCAATACGTGAATTGTGAACTTCCAGATGTTCAAGCTGGTTTTAGAAAAGGCAGAGGAACCAGAGATCAAACTGCCAACATCCGCTGGATCATGGAAAAAGCAAGAGAGTTCCAGAAAAACATCTATTTCTGCTTTATTGACTATGTCAAAGCCTTTGACTGTGTGGATCACAATAAACTGTGGAAAATTCTGAAAGAGATGGGAATACCAGACCACCTGATCTGCCTCTTGAGAAACCTATGTGCAGGTCAGGCAGCAACAGTTAGAACTACCCATGGAGCTACAGGCTGGTTCCAAATAGGAAAAGGAGTACATCAGGGCTATATATTGTCACCCTGCTTATTTAACTTATATGCAGAGAACATCATGAGAAACGTTGGGCTGGAAGGAGCACAAGCTGGAATCAAGATTGCTGGGAGAAATATCAATAACCTCAGATATGCAGATGACACCACCCTTATGGCAGAAAGTGAAGAGGAACTAAAAAGCCTCTTGATGAAAATGAAAGTGGAGAGTGAAAAAGTTGGCTTAAAGCTCAACATTCAGAAAATGAAGATCATGGCATCTGGTCCCATCACTTCATGGGAAATAGATGGGGAAACAGTGGAAACAGTGTCAGACTTTATTTTTTTGGGCTCCAAAATCACTGCAGATGGTGATTGCAGCCATGAAATTAAAAGACACTTACTCCTTGGAAGTAAAGTTATGACAAACCTAGATAGCATATTGAAAAGGAGAGATATTATTTTTGCAAACAAAGGTGTGTCTAGTCAAGGCTATGGTTTTTCTTTTTTGTTTGTTTTTTTTTTTTCTATTTTTACTTTATTTTACTTTACAATTCTGTATTGGTTTTGCCATACATTGACATGAATCCACCACGGGTGTACATGCGTTCCCAAACATGAGCCCCCCACCTACCTCCCTCCCCATAACATCTCTCTGGGTCATCCCCGTGTACCAGCCCCAAGCATGCTGTATCCTGCATCGGACATAGACTGGCGATTTGATTCTTACATGATATCATACATGTTTCAATGCCATTCTCCCAAATCATCTCACCCTCTCCCTCTCCCTCTGAGTCCAAAAGTCTGCTATACACATCTGTGTCTTTTTTGCTGTCTTGCATACAGGGTCATCATTACCATCTTTCTAAATTCCATATATATGTGTTAGTATACTGTATTGGTGTTTTTCTTTCTGGCTTACTTCACTCTGTATAATTGGCTCCAGTTTCATCCATCTCATCAGAACTGATTCAAATGTATTCTTTTTAATGGCTGAGTAATACTCCATTGTGTATATGTACCACAGCTTTCTTATCCATTCATCTGCTGATGGACATCTAGGTTGTTTCCATGTCCTGGCTATTATAAACAGTGCTGCGATGAACATTGGGGTACATGTGTCTCTTTCAATTCTGGTTTCCTCTGTGTGTATGCCCAGCAGTGGGATTGCTGGGTCATAAGGCAGTTCTAGTTGCAATTTTTTAAGGAATCTCCACACTGTTCTCCAGAGTGGCTGTACTAGTTTGCATTCCCACCAACAGTGTAGGAGGGTTCCCTTCTCTCCACACCCTCTCCAGCATTTATTGCTTGCAGATTTTTGGATCGCAGACATTCTGACTGGTGTGAAGTGGTACCTCGTTGTGGTTTTGATTTGCATTTCTCTAATAATGAGTGATGTTGAGCATCTTTTCATGTGTTTGTTAGCCATCTGTATGTCTTCTTTGGAGAAATGTCTATTTAGTTCTTTGGCCCATTTTTTGATTGGGTCGTTTATTTTTCTGGAATTGAGCTGCAGGAGTTGCTTGTATATTTTTGAGATTAGTTGTTTGTCAGTTACTTCATTTGCTATTATTTTCTCCCATTCCTAAGGCTGTCTTTTCACCTTGCTTATATTTTCCTTTGTTGTGCAGAAGCTTTTAATTTTAATTAGATCCCATTTGTTTATTATTGCTTTTATTTCCAGAATTCTGGGAGGTGGATCATAGAGGATCCTGCTGTGGTTTATGTTGGAGAGTGTTTTGCCTATGTTCTCCTCTGGGAGTTTTATAGTTTCTGGTCTTAAGTTTAGATCTTTAATCCATTTTGAGTTTATTTTTGTGTGCAGTGTTAGAAAGTGATCTAGTTTTATTCTTTTACAACTGGTTGACCAGTTTTCCCAGCACCACTTGTTAAAGAGATTGTCTTTACTCCATTGTATATTCTTGCCTCCTTTGTCACAGATAAGGTATCCATAGGTATGTGGATTTATCTCTGGGCTTTCTATTTTGTTCTATTGATCTATATTTCTGTCTTTGTGCCAGTACCATACTGTCTTGATGACTGTGGCTTTGTAGTAGAGCCTGAAGTCAGGCAAGTTGATTCCTCCAGTTCCATTCTTCTTTCTCAAGATTGCTTTGGCTATTCGAGGTTTTTTGTATTTCCATACAAATCTTGAAATTATTTGTTCTAGTTCTGTGAAAAATATCGCTGGTAGCTTTATAGGGATTGCATTGAATTTGTAAATTGCTTTGGGTAGTATACTCATTCTCACTATATTGATTCTTCCGATCCATGAACATGGTATATTTCTCCATCTATTAGTGTCCTCTTTGATTTCTTTCATCAGTGTTGTATAATTTTCTATATATAGGTCCTTAGTTTCTTTAGGTAGATATATTTTCCTAAGTATTTTATTCTTTTCATTGCAATGGTGAATGGAATTCTTTCCTTAATTTCTTTTTCTACTTTCTCATTATTAGTGTATAGGAATGCAAGGGATTTCTGTGTGTTGATTTTATATCCTGCAACTTTACTATATTCATTAATTAGCTCTAGTAATTTTCTGGTAGAGTCTTTAGGGTTTTCTATGTAGAGGATCATGTCATCTGCAAACAGTGAGAGTTCTTCTTTTCCAATTTGGATTCCTTTTATTTCTTTTTCTGCTCTGATTGCTGTGGCTAAAACTTCCAGAACTATGTTGAATAGTAGTGGTGAAAGTGGGCACCCTTGTCTTGTTCCTGACTTAAGGGGAAATGCTTTCAATTTTTCACCATTGAGGATAATGTTTGCTGTGGGTTTGTCATATATAGCTTTTATTATATTGAGGTATGTTCCTTCTATTCCTGCTTTCTGGAGAGTTTTTATCATAAATGGATGTTGAATTTTGTCAAAGGCCTTCTCTGCATCTATTGAGATAATCATATGGTTTTTATTTTTCAATTTGTTAATGTGGTGAATTACATTGATTGATTTGCGGATGTTGAAGAATCCTTGCATCCCTGGGATAAAGCCCACTTGGTCATGGTGTACGATCTTTTTAATGTGTTGTTGGATTCTGATTGCTAGAATTTTGTTGAGGATTTTTGCATCTATGTTCATCAGTGATATTGGCCTGTAGTTTTCCTTTTTTGTAGTATCTTTGTCAGGTTTTGGTATTAGGGTGATGGTGGCCTCATAGAATGAGTTTGGAAGTTTCCCTTCCTCTGCAATTTTCTGGAAGAGTTTGAGTAGGATAGGTGTTAACTCTTCTCGAAATTTTTGGTAGAATTCAGCTGTGAAGCCGTCTGGACCTGGGCTTTTGTTTGCTGGAAGATTTCTGATTACAGTTTCAATTTCCGTGCTTGTGATGGGTCTGTTAAGATTGTCTATTTCTTCCTGGTTTAGTTTTGGAAAATTGTATTTTTCTAAGAATTTGTCCATTTCTTCCAGGTTGTCCATTTTATTGGCATATAATTGCTGATAGTAGTCTCTTATGATCCTTTGTATTTCTGTGTTGTCTGTTGTGATCTCTCCATTTTCATTTCTAATTTTATTGATTTGATTTTTCTCTCTTTGCTTCTTGATGAGTCTGGCTAATGGTCTGTCAATTTTATTTATCCTTTCAAAGAACCAGCTTTTGGCTTTGTTGATTTTTGCTATGGTCTCTTTTGTTTCTTTTGCATTTATTTCTGCCCTAATTTTTAAGATTTCTTTCCTTCTGCTAACTCTGGGGTTCTCTAATTCTTCCTTTTCTAGTTGCTTTAGGTGTAGAGTTAGGTTATTTATTTGACTTTTTTCTTGTTTCTTGAGGTATGCCTGTATTGCTATGAACTTTCCTCTTAGCACTGCTTTTATAGTGTCCCACAGGTTTTGGGTTGTTGTGTTTTCATTTTCATTAGTTTCTATGCATATTTTGATTTCTTTTTTGATTTCTTCTGTGATTTATTGGTTATTCAGAAGCGTGTTGTTCAGCCTCCATATGTTGGAATTTTTAATAGGTTTCTTCCTGTAATTGAGATCTAATCTTAGTGCATTATGGTCAGAAAAGATGCTTGGAATGATTTCGATTTTTTTGAATTTATCAAGGTTATATTTATGGCCCAGGATGTGATCTATCCTCGAGAAGGTTCCATGAGCACTTGAGAAAAAGGTGAAATTCATTGTTTTGGGGTGAAATGTCCTATAGATATCAATTAGGTCTAACTGGTCTAATGTATCATTTAAAGTTTGCGTTTCTTTGTTAATTTTCTGTTTAGTTGATCTGTCCATATGTGTGAGTGGGGTATTAAAGTCTCCCACTATTATTGTGTTGTTGTTAATTTCCCCTTTCATACTTGTTAGCATTTGTCCTACATATTGCGGTGCTCCTATATTGGGTGCATATATATTTATAATTGTTATATCTTCTTCTTGGATTGATCCTTTGATCATTATGTAGTGGCCTTCTTTGTCTCTTTTCACAGCCTTTGTTTTAAAGTCTATTTTATCGGATATGAGTATTGCCACTCCTGCTTTCTTTTGGTCTCTATTTGCATGGAATATCTTTTTCCAACCCTTCACTTTCAGTCTGTATGTGTCCCTTGTTTTGAGATGGGTCTCTTGTAAGCAGCATATAGAGGGTTCTTGTTTTTGTATCCAATCGGCCAGTCTTTGCCTTTTGGTTGGGGCATTCAATCCATTTACGTTTAAGGTAATTATTGATAAGTAAGTGCTGAATAATTAGCCCAAGAACAGAAAAATATAGAGAAGCTGAATTACTTCAAAGTAAAACATTTTCTTAGAGTTTTACATTAGATATTTTAGAAATTTAAATGAATTTATAATTTTGCTGTATATTAATTACAGTTCTTTCTCTTGCAAGTTACAAAAATTCAAGTGATTTAAAAGGTAATGACGTGTACTGACTTGCATAACTGGAAGTCCAGAAGTAAGGCAGACTTCAAGGTTACCCTGATCTGATAGTGCTAGCTCTCTGTCCCAGGGGTGGTTCTTTTGACTCTGTCCTCCTCTGTTTATTTCCTTCATGAAATGGCAGTCCCAGCTTTACCTGTACATAACCTTTTCCTATGTCTCTCACTTAAAAGATAAGAAAACATTTTCCAGAAACTCCCAACAAACTCCCTTTGACCTCACTGGCCAGCATTGTGTCCAGCTCTCATTTCTGGGAGAATCATTAACAAGGAAGTGGAATTACTCCTGAATTACATAGCTTCAGGTAAGGGAGCTGTGGATGAATGAATGAAAACTGGGGTATTCTTGGTAGGAGGGGAATCAATGTTGAGTGAGTATCAACAAGGAGTAACAAAATATTTGGAGGTTGGATGAAGCAGGGAATTATTTTATTTTCAGATAATTAGCTTTTCATGCAAAACTTGGCTTTTAAACAATTTATGAAGGAAAAGAATCCAAACCTTTTCCCATCTGGTTTTCCCCTTTGCTGAAGTGACAATAATAATTTTGAGTGGGAATAACAATATTATTATGTATCCTATCTCTAGCCAAGTTTTTGAATTCCCAAATGGCTCTGAACATTTTCAAAATGTTTGGAGTTTGGAAAAACCTAAGTGGCAATTTGCCCTTAGTTTTCAGAACATGAGATTTTTTAAAATGGAGATGCAATCTGTATATAATAACCTAGACTTCAAAATGTTGTTAGGTAATAGCTATTTGGTGTTTGACAAGCTTTTGACACTCTTTAATGAACTTGTTTATATCTTTAATCTTAGAAATAAATCTACCAAGTATAAATCTGAGCACCAAGTATGATAAATTCAGCATTTTATCCTTGAAGAGGTGGAGTGACATCTAAATTCAGCAAGCTACTTTTTATTTTTCTTAAAGTGAAAACATACCTATATGTTTTAATGATTTCCATCTCAGTGCCTCTTCTTTTACTTTCATATATTTTTTTAAAAACAACAACAAATTAACAACCAACCATTTTCCTGTTACTGGGAACTTTTAAACGTTTGTGGAGAAGAATTTCATGATCTAAAGTCAGGATCCCTGGATACAAGTGTCAAGGTAGCTGTGAGAAAAGCCATTTTCCTCTCAGGTCATTAGACTCCATGACTCATTCATTCATTAAATCAATGAACATTTATTGACTGTCTATTGGTGCTGAGAATTAAAGAAAAACAAACTTGATCCTGGCTTTCAAGCAGTTCATACTAAAGTAACACAGTCTGACATCTAGCAAAATGGAATTTTTAGAAGGGGTTAAGTATGATGATGGAAATGTGAATGGGTATTTAGGAACTTTACCTAGAAGAATACTTAGGTCACCTTAAGTCTGAAGATAGAGGAAGGGAACTTTTTTTGGAGATGATGATACTTGGGCTGAATATTGAAGGATAAATAGGCATCAGCTAGACAAAGGCAGGTTGGAGAGGTGAAAATTCTCAGAAAGAGATGTGTGATGAAAGGCATAAAGTGAACACACAGCCTTATATAGGGAACATTATAAACAATTCATGTTATTGGAGGAAAAAATGCAAAGCAGGGAGTGGGAAAAGGGAAGGCTGGAAAGGTATGCAGGAACCAGAAGGCTGTGAGAGATACTTTCCCCTGTAGATAGCAAAGATTCATTAAAGGACGTTATTTAAGGGTTAGATTGAAACCACTCAAAGTTTTCTAACCTCTCAATCTAACCCTCTTCAATTCTACTTAAGGATTTTATCTTTATCGTTTAAAATAACCTGAAGGAAGTGGCCTCTAGTTTGTTCTATAATTTTCTGCCTTCCCAACCTCACTGCCACTAAATCATTTATTAGTATGGTTCTAGGGTATTTATTGAAGCCAAACTTCTTTCTCTTATTCAACTGAACCAAAATAGTTGAGAAGCTTTTTTGTTTCAAGCGAACACAATTGTGAATTAGCAAAGGGTTTGTCAAAGGAGTTCAGCAAAGTCTTACCCTGGGATTTTTCCACCCTCAGTTTAATTTTCCTTCCATTTTCATAAGGTTAACTATTTCCTAAATAACTAAATAACACAAACTTAAGAACCAGCTGAGTAATCTGTTACTTTTATACTCTCAGATACATACAAAATTCTGGGTATTAAAACCAATTTTCCTTCTCTTCCTCCTTCAGGTCCTCCTCCTTCTTTTTTTACTTAAAAAAGTCTCCTATTAAGATGCAAATTCTTAAAGTAGAATTCATTAAGCTATTAGCAGATAATGGCAGCATGAATTAGTTGACTTATTAGTTGCCCAATATAAAGAGTTGACTAATTAGTTTGCCCAGAAGGGAAATGTGCTTATCATCCACAATCAAGTGGCCAGAGGTGGGAAAAGGCCTGGAAATATGAGAAGGAAGGACCAAACACTTGCTCTGCCTTTTCACTGCAGAGCACCAGTTTCAGCCAATATGTTTTTTTTCTAGTAAAGCAAGCAAGAGTGAAAAAGTACTTAATGCTTTTCTAAAAATGTTGGCCATGCTGAGCAGCGCTTATACCCAGCCAGAGATGAATCCACACCTCCTGCACTGAAAGCATGGAGTATTACTACTGGACTTCCAGGGAAGTCCAAGAAATGCCTAACATTTTAAAACAAAATAATGGAAGGTTCTATTATTCAGAAGGCTCCCCTGGTGTCTCATATGGTAAAGACTGTGCCTGCAATGCAGGAGACCAGGGTTCAATTCCTGGGCTGGGAAGATCTCCTGGAGAAGGGAATGGCAACCCACTCCAGTATTCTTGCCTGGAGAATGGCATAGACAGAGGAGCCTGGTGAGGTACAGTCCATAGAGTCACAAAGAGTTGGACACAAGTGAGCAATTAACACACACACATACATTATTCAGAAGCAGGTGAGCCCAAAGCCACTAAATAAAAGCGTATTTTCTTGTTATGAATACCAGCAATACAGTCTTGGACAATAATGGAATGCTTGTCTTGTTGATGTGCTAACCTTTCTAAGTGACCTGGTAACAAATGTATTTGCAGGTCTCTATATTGGGGAAACTGATTTGAAATTAGAGCATCTGTGGTCATCCTCATTTATAGGATGAGTGTTTTCTGCCTCCCAACACTCCCACACTTCAGCGTAAATGAGCAGATAGATCCCCCAAACCTGGCAAAATGTGGAATACATTTCTCTCAGAATTCCCCAGGAGGAGAGGTGGGTTCGTAAGAGAACTTGAAGAGGGTGCTACATGGAGGTTTGAAGAAAGAGAGAAAGGTGAGGGCTGTTTATAAGATAGGGAGAGTGTGTACAAGGGGTGCATTTTTCATCATGAGGCTGTGTCAAAAAATGATTAAGTCAGAGGGAATTCCTATGACTTAGAAGACCTCTAGTCTTCACTGCCCTATAAGGCTAGGTTCATGGATGTGCTACCTATGCAGTCCTATTATTTTTCTTTGACCTTTTGTTTGATAAGTGACAACATATCAATGCATGAGAACAGGAGACATGCGCAATGTCAAAATATGCAAGCATGTTGCCATTTCTTTATTTTTGCCTCCCTACTTGCATCTAGTGTTCAAGATGTCCCATGAAAACAATTCCTCCAGACCACAAGGAGTGGGAATTCACTGATATTGAAAACAAGCTCAAGGTAAGCTTGTTATATTTATGTCTGAGTAAGCAATGGCTCTGACAACCACAAAAAGTCAGGCTTTCTGTCTGAGCTAGAATTTGCTTCAAATACCTAAAAGAAGACAATTACCATACCCTTTACTGCACTAGCTAACCACTTATGCTAAAAATGATGTCAGTCAGTCCTTTTTACTCATCAATAAATAAAAGTAGAAAGTGTTGGAAGAATGTACACAGAAGTGAAAATCAAAAAATGGTAGTTTTGCACAATGTAGTAAGAATAAAGTACATATGCAACAATGAGCCATGAAATATGAATTACATGGTTTCAATGATTCTACATACAGTTCAGTAATCTTACATTTACATTTAAAACTGGTATTGTACAATATAAAGAATAGTAAAAGCTGTGCTAATTATTACAATTTTAAATTGATTCTTTAGTTAGAAAACATTAAATAACAACAACAATGAAAAATCCACCATGACAATATGGAAGAGACTTTCAGAAGAAATAAAGTTTTAAGTTGTAATGGCATTAATAATGGAGAAGGCAATGGCACCCCACTCCAGTACTCTTGCCTGGAAAATCCCATGGATGGAGGAGCCTGGTGGGCTACAGTCCATGCGGTTGCTAAGAGTCGGACACGACTGAGTGACTTCACTTTCACACATTGGAGAAGGAAATGGCAACCCACTCCAGTGTTCTTGACTGGAGGATCCCAGGGACAGGGGAGCCTGGTGGGCTGCCGTCTATGGGGTCACAAAGTCAGACATGACTGAAGTGACTTAGCAGCAGCAGCATTAATAACATTTTTCCTGATTTTTGAACAAAGGGTCCCACATTTTTGTTTTACACTGAACTCTACAAATTATGTAGTCAACCCTATGGCTCTCTTTCTTGAGATCTACCTGAATAATCAGTTAAAAAAAATGTATATCTTAACAGAACACGTTTGGTCTAGTAGGAGTTCCAGCATGGCTTATGTCATCCATCCCAGTCATCTTATTTCTTGTCATCAGGTATTTCTGTTGGTAAAGATAGCATTGTACCCCAACCCCTACTCTTAGGCATTATAAATTAAGCTGTCTCTTGTTAACTGAACTATAGGGAGATCCCCTTGACTTGAGCAGCAATAGACTAAATTTCTTAATGGTTTCTACAAGTAAACAAAATATAACCTTAGAAAGAGACAAAAGGAAAGGCCCAGCCCACCATTGCTTTTCAATTGAATATATTTGGCATATAATATTGCATAAGTTTAAGGTATATGATGTGTTATTTTATTTATATGTTGTATTACGTTTGCTGTTGTAGCAATATTTAGTACCTCTGTAACACAAACATCCTTTCTTCCAGTCCACCATCCTTAGCACTTGTGATTAATTCCTCCCCCGCCCCCCATCAGCATATAGGGGCCTACATATTTAGCTCTGGTGGTTTAGTTGTGAAGTTGTGTCCAACTCTTCTGACTCCATGGACTGTAGCCCACTAGGCTCCTCTGTCCACAGGATTTCCTAGGCAAGAATACTGGAGTGGGTTGCCATTTCCTTCTCCAGGGGATCTTCCCAATGCAGGGATCAAACTCGAGTCTCCTGCATTGCAGGCAGATTCTTTACCAACTGAGCCACCAGGAGAATTTCACTAAAAACAATCAAGGCTTACCTAACAAAGTTCATGCTTCTAGCATCCTGCCTCCAAGATGTTCAAGAAATACTATCTCTATTAGTTAAGATTTTGTTCAACTGCAAGTGACAGAAAGAAAGAAAGTGAAGTCGCTCAGTTGTGTCCAACTCTTTGCGACCCCATGGACTGCAGCCTACCAGGCTCCTCTGTCCATGGGATTCTCCAGGCAAGAATACTGGAGTGGGGTGCCTTTTCCAGCTCCCCCAAATAGTGACAATAGCAAGTTCTTTTCTCTTTAATTTCTAAGTCTGAAAGTAGGACTTACAAATTGGAGAGAAAGTGAGAGTCTCCCTGGTTCCTTCTATTTTGTTGCTCTGCAAGCTACAACCTCCATCCCAAGGCTACCATGAGATTAAAGATGTCAGTAGACATCTATCTAGCTTATCTGCAGAACAGCAGGAATACTCAAAAGGAAAAAGGGAATGCCCCCTTTCTTTAAGAAACTTCTAGAAATTGAACACAACACTTCCATTTACGTCCTGCTAAACTGAATTTAGACACGCGGCTACATAAGGTGCAAAAGAGGCTGGAAAATGTAGTACTACATTCTTAGCTAAAAATACAGGGTTTTGTTTCTAAGAAAAGTTAGGAGAATGGAAGTTATGGGAAACCATCACTGTGCCATATTTTCAAGCCACTCATAACCTTTCTGAAGAGAGTTCTCAATGCCTAATACATAACATTAATGGTAATTAATGGATGTTATTCACTTGGTTCATAAATAGTGAATATTTAAATGTATAAAGCTGCCTAATTTCTCTAATGCCTATTCATTTTGGTTAGTAACTCAGAAGCAGAGAAAAAAAGAATATAATTCAACTGCAATAAATTTAAAAAATAATCACTCTATGTTGTATGTTTTAGAAACCAGACATATTTTCTAATATCACATATCTTTAAAGTGAATTGTATCTGAACATTTTAGACAAATCATGTGCACAGATAGCTTTTTTTAAGGGAGCTTTCCAGAAGACTGACTTCTGGACACAAATTCAGAAAATCTGCTCTGGGCTCCAGAATCAGAATTTTCAGCAGGTGCCTGGGTAATTACCATGAGAAACACAACCACAAAACATAGTGGGTTGGAATATGTTTACCTGTAGCTTACTCCCAGGAAGCCCAGCACAGGACACGATCTTTAAAAGTTATGAAGTCCAGAATATCATCTTTCCTCCTATACCTCTCATAAATCACTGCTAACTCCAGGCCCTTGGTTTTGGAGTTTCCTCTCTGTTAGCTCGGTCTTCCCTGGTGGCTCACTCAGTACAGAGTCTGCCCGAAATATGGGAGAGCCAGGTTCAGTCCCTGGGTCAGGAAGATCCACTGGAGAAGGAAATGGCAACCCACTCCAGTGTTCTCGCCTGGAGAATCCCACAGACAGAAGAGCCTGGGAGGCTACAGTCCACGGGGTCACAAAGAGTCAGACAAGACGGAGTGAGTAACACTTTCCCTATTAGCTACTACTTCATATTTTCACTTGTTTCCTGATTCTTTCCCAAATAATACTCTGAAGATCACCACAGCACAAGTAAAGAAGCATGAGAAGCCTTAATCAACCACCTGGTGAACTTCTGGGTTGGCAAACCAAAAGTGAGAAGGAAATGGATGCTATTTGCCAATTCATTCATTCATTTGACCACTAGATTGGTGAAACAAATTTCATTACTCGGTGTGTTACTGCTGCTGAGTCACTTCAGTCGTGTCCGACTCTGTGTGACCCCATAGACGGCAGCCCACCAGGCTCCTCAGTCCCTGGGATTCTCCAGGCAAGAACACTGGAGTGGGTTGCCATTTCCTTCTCCAGTGCATGAAAGTGAAAAGTGAAAGGGAAGTCACTCAGTCGTGTCCGACTCTTAGCGACCCCACGGACTGCAGCCCACTAAGCTCCTCCGTCCATGGGATTTTCCAGGCAAGAGTACTGGAGTGGGGTGCCATCGCCTTCTCCAGTGTGTTACTAGGACAGCTAATAAATATTTATCATAATGTAGTACTTGTGTAATGTTTCACTTCCAATAGAATATACTAAGAAATAATTACAGTTTAAATGTTGATTTTGTCTTATGATTCAATGTTTCCTAAAGTGTGCTACACATACCTTATATTGTTGTTTCTCAGTCAGTAAGTTGTATCTGACTTTTTGAGACCCCATGAACTGCAGCACGCCAGACTTCCCTGTCCTTCACTATCTCCCAAAGTTTGTTCAAACTCATGTCCATTCAGTCAGTGATGACATCCAAACATCTCAACCTCTGTTGCCCCCTTCTCTTGCCCTCAATCATTCCCAGCATCAGGGTCTTTTCCAATGAGTCAGCTCTTCACATCAGGTGGCCAAAGTATTGGCGCTTCAGCTTTAGCATCAGCCCTTCCAATGAATATTCAGGGTTGATTTCTTTTAGGATGGACTGGTTGGATCTTCTTGCAGCCCCAGGGACTCTCGAGAGTCCTCTGCAACACCACAGTTCAAAAGCATCAGTTTTTGGTGCTCAGTCTTCTTTATAGCGCAACTCTCACATCCATACATGACTACTGGAAAAACCATAGCTTTGACTATGTGGACGTTTGTCAGCAAGGTGATGTCTCTGCTTTTTAATACATATCTAGGTCTGTCATAGCTTTTCTTCCAAGAAGCAAGCATCTTTTACTTTCATGGTGGCAGTCACTGTCTGCAGTGATTTTGGAGCCCAAGAAAGTGAAATCTGACACTGTTTCCTCATTTTCCCCATCTATTTGCCATCAACTGGTAAGACCAGATGCCATGATCTTTGTTTTATGAAGTTGAGTTTTAAGCCTGCTTTTTCACTCTCCTCTTTCACCTTCATCAAAAGGCTCTTTAGTCCCTCTTCACTTTCTGCCATTAAAGTGGTATCATTTGTATATCTGAGGTTGTTGACATTTCTCCTGGAAATCTTGATTCCAGCTTGTGATTCATCCAGCCCAGCATTTTGGATGATGTACTCTGCATAGAAGTTAATCAAGCAAGGTGATAATATACAGCCTTGATGTACTCCTTTTCCAATTTGGAACCAGTCCATTGCTCCATGTCTAGTTCTCACTGTTGCTTCTTGTCCTGCATACATGTTTCTCAGGAGGCAGGTAATGTGGTCTTGTATTCCCATTTCATGAAGAATTTTCCACAGTTTATTGTGATCTACACAGTCAAAGGCTTTATTGTTGTCAATGAAGCAGAAGTAGATTTTTTTGGGAGTTCCCTTGCTTTTTCTATGATCCAGCATATGCTTGCAATTTGGTCTCTGGTTCCTCTGCCTTTTCTAAATCCAGCCTTTTATCTGGAAGTTCTTAGTACATGTATTGCTGAAGCCTAGCTTGAAGGATTTTGAGCATAATCTTGCTGGCATGTGAAATGAGTGCAATTCTATGGTAATTTGAACATTCATATCTTATATACAGGAGGTAATTTTAAGTTGTACTTTTGACAATTTTAAATTTGAATAGCTTCATGTTTATTTTTACCTTGCATTTATGACAAACTGCTATAAATTTCTATTAGTAACATAAAGCTTTTTTTCACAATAATTTTTAAGTAGAAATCAAGTATTTAATAAAGACTACTGAGAGTATCTAACCAAAATTAAGATCAAATTGTAAGCCTAAGAGTTGAATGAGTTTATCAGTTAATATCTCTAATCCTGTTTCTTCATGTAGTAAAATGGAAATAATAAAAACCAGATCAGAGGACTGTTGTTTTAAATGAAATATTTCATGTATATAATGTCTTCAGTATTAACAGTTATTATTGTTGTTAATGTGAATAAAATTTTCATGTGCATTATCTTGATGTTTAATGTGAAATCTGCCTAGACATTGAAAGAGGATTACCAGGGACTGCATAGAAAAACTGGCTTCTTAAAAGATGGGTTATTAAATGTCCATTAATAGGGTATTTGTTACGTAAATTTTTACACATCCAGAAATGATCATCTTGCACAAAGGTGCCCTTGGGCAAAAGTGTTTCATGTGAAAGAGCTAAACCATCACATTCCTGAGGACATTATGGACAAGAAGCACCATGTAAGCCCTGGCCTGCCATCCTCCAGACTTTAATGTGAAAAAAAGTGAAAAAGCTTCTCTTTTTGAGCTATAGCTGACTTTGGGTTTCCATTTTTCCAAGCTGAAGATACTCAAAACCTATACAACAGGCAATTACAATATATCATGGTAAGCAGCACTGGTTACACAGAGGAGCCCCCTACCCCTATCTTGGGGGATTTAAAGGAAGCTTCTGAGGAGGTCATAAATAAGACACAAGATAGGTTCAAGTATGCTTATGTGGATCCAATTCTTACATACATTAAGTAGAAGAGAGAGAGGGGGCAAGGTATAGAAGAACAATGTTTTAATAAATTATCAATGCACAAAAGATGTGTATATGTGTATGTATATATAGTATAATGATTTATCTAATACATTATGTATAACAACATGAAGACAATATATCTCCATATCCAACAAATACACACTACTATCTATAAAATAAATAAACAACAAGTCCCTATGGTATAGCATACAGAACTATATTCAAGATCTTGTAATAACCTACAATGAAAAATCTGAAAGAAAATATAGAGAAAGAGGGAAATAAAGGAATAAGCTGGAGTCTAGGTGAAGGGGGCACTCTAAGGACTTAAAAAGGCTTAAGAGAGGAAATGAAGGGTGAGCACATTTTTGAAAGGTAAGGGTGGCAGACTGACAAAAGGAGGAATAAGTAACCAGGACAGAAGAAGGAACTATACACAGACACAGATACAGAAAAACCTGATTTGGTGAGCATGACCTCTTTGTAGAACCAGAGACACCTCAGTATGGCTCAAGCAGGAAGTACGCACTAGAGGATGGCACAGCTTTTTGAGTCTAGACAGGTTGGTGCCAGATCACAGAGAAGCTTAATGTCACACTAAGAGTTGGGGTAATGGGGTGCCTCTAGCCAACGTCAAGAAAGGCAGTCACACGATCAGGATTGTGGTCTTGAAAGATCGCTTTGACGACAGTGTGGAGGATGGTTAGTTGTGTGAAGCAAGAGGTTATTACTATGGTCTAGAGTAGAAATGCCGGAGAAGGCAATGGCATCCCACTCCAGTACTCTTGCCTGGAAAATCCCATGGACGGAGAAGCCTGGTAGGCTGCAGTCCACGGGGTCGCTAGGAGTCGGACACGACTGAGTGACCTCACTTTCACTTTTCACTTTCATGCATTGGAGAAGGAAATGGCAACCCACTCCAGTGTTCTTGCCTGGAGAATCCCAGGGACAGGGGAGCCTGGTGGGCTGCCGTCTCTGGGGTCGCACAGAGTCAGACACGACTGAAGCGACTTAGCAGCAGCAGCAGCAGCAGAGTAGAAATGTGAAAAAACCCTAAGGAAAGGCAATTGCAGCAGGATGGAAAGGAGGAAGCATGGAGAAGCATTTGGCAATTACTGGAAGGAGAGGGAGACTGAGACACCACGGCTGACTTCAAAAGACGGCCAAGAGGCATGTGAAAAGATGCTCAACGTTGCTAATTATTAGAAAAATGCAAATCAAAACCACAATGAAATGTCACCTCATACTGGTCAGAATCAAAAATGTCAATAAACAGTAAATGCTGGAGAGGGTGTAGAGAAAAAGGAACCCTCCTACCCTGTTGATTGGAATG
This sequence comes from Oryx dammah, assembly GCF_014754425.2. Lineage (NCBI taxonomy): Eukaryota > Metazoa > Chordata > Mammalia > Artiodactyla > Bovidae > Oryx > Oryx dammah. The sequence continues at coordinate 40,212,140 of NW_024070185.1, read as the reverse complement.
TAAATAGGTTTAGCCGCTGTAGAGAACACTATGCAGGTTCCTTAAGAAACTAAAAATGGAGCTCCTATATGATCCAGAAATCCCAGTCCTGGGCATATGACCAGAGAAAAACATGGTTTGAAATGATACATGAACCCCAGTGTTCATTACAGGGCTGTTAACAATAGCCAAGACATGCAGGCAACCTTAATATCCACTGATAGAGGAATGGATAAAGAAGATGAGGTATATGTGTGTGTGTGTACACACACATGATGGAATATCACTCAGCCGTTATAAAGAGTAAAATAATGCCATTTGCAACAACATGGATGACCTGGAGATTATCAGACTAAGACAGAGAAAGACAAATATCACGTTAGCGCTTATATGGGGTCACACAGAGTCGGACACGACTGAAGTGACTTAGCAGCAGCAGCAGCAGCACTTATATGCAGAATCTAAAAAAACACGAAATGAACTTGTATTATTATGTACAAAACAAAACAGATTTACAGACTTAAGGAAAGAACTGTGGTTGCGAGGGGGAAATGGTTGAGGGGAGGGATAGATTGGGAGTTTAGGATTGACATATATATTTAAAATAGATAACCAACAAGATTTACTGTATAGCACATGGAATGCTGCTCAATATTCTATGATAACCTAAATGGGAAAAGAATGTGAAAAAGAATAGATTCATATATATATATATAAATGAGTCACTTTGCTAATACAACTAATATAACACTGTTACTCAACTATGCTACAATATAAAATACAAATTAAAAAAGAAAAAGAAACCATCTAAGTGGTAGTTGTAGAGATGATGAATACAATTTGGAACAGCATATTTGAGAGCTTAAGGTATATCCAAATGGCCATGAACTATGTGGGCCTAAGGGTCTAATACTTAGGGGAGACAGAGGTATGAGCTTGCTGCCTCCCAGGCTTAGGACCACCTCACACGAACAATACGGAGAGTTCTTAAAAAACTAGGGGTAAAACTACCATGTGTGTGTGCTAAGCTGCTTTGGTAATGTCTGATTATTTGTGACCCTATGGACCTTGGCTCTAGTGGTAAGGAACCTGCCTGCCAGTGCAGAGGATGTAAGAGATGCAGGTCTGATCCCTGGGTTGGGAAGATCCCCTGGAGGAGGTCAAGGCAACTGACTCCAGTATTCTTGCCTGGAGAATCCCATGGAAAGAGGAGCCTGGTGGGCCACAGTTCCTAGAGTTGTACAGAGTCAGCCACGAGTAAAGCAACTGAGTATGCACGCACGGACCATAGCCCACCAGGCTCCTCTTTGTGACTCTATGGCGTAGCCCCCTAGGCTCCCCCATGCATGGGATTCCCCAGGCGTGGATACTGGAGTGGGTTGGCATGCCCTGCTCCAGGGGATCTTCTTAATCCAGGGATTGAACCCACATCTCTTGCATCTCCTGCATTGGCAGATGGGTTATTACCACTAGTGCCACCTGGGAAGCCCAAAACTACCATATGACCCAGCAATTCTACTACTAGGCATATACCCTGAAAAAACCATAACTGAAAAAGACCCTGAAGTACCCCAGTGTTCATTGCAGTACTGTTTATAACAGCTAGGACATGGCAGCAACCTAGATGTCCATCGACAGATGAATGGATAAAGAAGTTGTGGTTACATATATACAATGGAATATTATTCAGCCATAAAAGGAAAGCATTTGAGTCAGTTTTAGTGAGGTGAATGAACCTAGAGCCTGTTATACAGAGTAAAGTAAGTCAGAAAAACAAATGCCATATATTAACATACACACACACATATATATATGTATATATATGGAATCTAGAAAAATGGTACTGATGAAACTATTTGCAGGGCCGGAATAGAGACTCAGACATAGAGGACAGACTTATGGACATAGCAGGGGAAGGAGAGGGTGGTATGAATTGAGAGAGTAGCATTGAAACATATACCTTACCATGTGTAAAATAGCTAATGGGAAGTTGCTGTATAGCTCAGGGAGCTCAGCCCAGTGCTCTGTGACAACGTAGAGGCATGGGATGGGGTGGGAGGGTGGGAGGGAGGTTGAAGAGGGAGGGGAACGTGTACACCTATGGCTGATTCATGTTGATGAATGGCAGAAAGCAACACAGCATTGTAAAACAATTATCCTCCAATTAAAAATAAATAAATTTTTAAAAAGATCACCTCACATTATTAAATTTCAGTAAAAGCCTGTCTGATAAAGTGTCATTAACAGTAAATAAATATAAATGTGAAAATGACCTTTTATTTTGGTTGTGTGGCTTATCTCCAAGTTGCTTGCATCACACTTCATCTTCACAAAAGGGCTCTGGTCTAACTGCTTGAAAAGCACTCATAATAGCTCTAATTTGGGGCCCCTCTGTTTCACATTGATTAGTGGTCCAAATTCTCCCATCTGACCAAGATGTCACAGCTTACTCTGAAAGTTATGCCAGAAAAAGTCCTGAAACATAATTCCTATTCTGAGAGTGAGATGAGTCAGTTTGAATAGCGTACCAAAATGAAAGAAATCCCGCAATGCAGAGCAAATCAGTCTTTCTGGTATCCTGGTTATTGAATTACAGAAACTCTTGATTTTGCAGTTCTTAAAGAGGAGAATGTTTTTAAAGCAACAGTAAAATCTAGAAGACTTTTTGACAGGCCAGATACATTACAGTGGGGAAGCAGAATGGCTTGCCTGTGAAAGCTTACAATTCTGCTTGGCTTTGCCTGGTGTTGAAAGTGACCAAAACTAATCAGGTCCAGAAGAGCATTCAGTAAAGCTGCTTTTCTGACTCTCTGTCTCTGCCCTTCCTGCTTCTGCTGCAGAGCAGATTGCAAGAGACTGGTGCCAACTCTACATCGCTTAATAATAATTCTCATTAGCATGCTGTCTTGGATGTGTATCACAGAGCAAAATTTAGCTCCTCCTCGGTGCAAATCAAGAGAAGAGTCATGAAATTCTCAGAGTGTGCAAAGGCTGATAGATCTCAGAAGAGAGGACACCACTGGATGGCCATAATACCTTTCTCTATCCAACACAGGTGGGACATACAAAAAAAAAAAAAAGGAAAGTTTAATATCAAACTGGGAACCTTGTGTTCTCTCTGCTTCTTTACTTGGAGCCCCTGAGATTTTAGTTGTTTGTGGTTTCCCACCACACAGTCTGATAAATTCCAAAATCCGCAGCCAGCCTGAGCCAGTGCCCCTGTGGAGTGGATGCTATTAGCTCTGGTCTCTGCATTTGACCACATGGACAACGGCCGCGTGTACCTGCAGCTCCACAACTTTTCTGAGGTCATTTGTGTTAGCTGTCATTCTGCAAGTGAACGGGATGCTGTTTCCTCTCCTGCAGACGCCAGGGTGACTGGATGACACTCTGTGGAAACACGCACAACCTTGCACGTTCACAGCCTATTTATCAGGGGCCATATTTCCCACAAAGGCTTTCACATGCCATCTGCTGTCACATGATACCACGTGCCAGGTCCTTACCCGAGACGGATCTGATCACCCAGTTTCTCCCTCCTCCTTTAAAAACAGCAAATTGAACAAGACACTAAGTAGGTTTCACACTAAAGGAATTATGTGCATATCAAATGTAGTGAGTTAAAAGGGAATTTTTATTGTAATTGCCTGCTGAAAAATGGCAATCACCCACCCTTATGAAAAATTTAGAGAAGTTATCAGACTTTGTGGCTGGCAGCAAAAAAAATTCACAAGCAAATTTTGTGAATTTACTTGCCAACAGAATAACAACAACAAAAGATTTCGAAGGGGAGTCCAGGGCAATTTATGCTTCCCTATTTTTTTCATTCTCCTGCTGGAATACAATTTCTCTTGTCTGATCGCACGCTGAATCCAGTGGTAGGGAAATGCCACACTATGAACGGGTGACAGAATGCAAACAGGAGAAGAGAACTGCAGTGCCCCAGAAAACCAATGAATTAGTATATCCTGCCAGGTCGCACCCATGAAGGATGGCACATCCTATGCTAATTTAAAAGAAATATAATTTCAGGGAAATAGCCAAAAAAATAAAAATAAAATAAAAGATTTCTGGCTCTTCTTTCTCTCTTCTCTTTCCTGACCTATGACATACTCTGGAATGTTTCACAGTCTCACATTTTCATGTATTATTCTGATGCTGTCTGTAGGGAGCCTAGAACTGGCTGCCAGAGAGACATTCTGTAATTGAAAGTTCTTTCAAGAGAAAGACTTCTATCAGGCCTGCCAAGGGAATAGGAGCTCCACCTGCTGACTTTTTTATGTTTGCCGACTCTGAAAGAATGCAAAACATCAAGAAATCGAATGGCAGTTATTTCTTTTATAATTTCTCAGTGGAAATATAGTTTTCAAAATTATTGATAAGATGTACCCATCTAACCAGGGCTTTCAAGATGAAATCGCAATCCATAGCTTGTTTTAAGGGTGGGGATTATGTTGGGTTTCTCTGAGCTGGTCTAAATAATTACTTTAATCCATCACAACATATAAATTCATAAGTTGTTGTCACCCTGGCTCTTAGGGAGTGCTTGACTTTTCACACTCTGCATCTCTCAGCCATAAATTTACACTACACTATTGGTCCATGTGTGTACTGGTTTAAGAGGCTGTAGTCTCATATTACAGATAGTTTGGGAAAAATTGTAGGCATTTTCAATCTAAGGAATAAAGAACAAATCCTAGTGAAAAAAAAAAACATTGGATTTGCAAGAACGCAGACATGATGTGACTGTTGCCTGCATTTCAGAGAGATTTGCAGCTATGTAATACCCATGTAGAACCACAAGCTGTTCATTTGTCTTTTCCTCAGTGAACACTGCCATGAGAAAACGTGGCATGCACTACAAGTATGCTGGGTTGCTTAGCTCCCTCGATGATGAGATCCTTGAAGGCAGGCACATTTGCTTGCTCCTTATAATCTCAGGGTTGTGGGTTTCATTTCTTATCTAGATTTTTGCTCATTAACCAAGGATAAGCTAATTAGTTGCTGGATTCAATCAAAACAAAATGAATGCTGTATTTATAGCTTGGGTTTTGTGCTTAGAAAGCCATCTTGTATGTTCTTATGTGTGAGTATTGCAAATCCTTTTCTGTACTCATGTGAGCCACTGGAAGTGGCAGTGTTACCCATACTCAAGTGTCCTCTCAGACCCTATATCAGAGAGCCAGATAGTTCCTGAGGCAGTCTTCAGTTCAGTTCAGTTCAGTTCAGTCGCTCAGTTGTGTCCGACTCTTTGCGACCCCATGAATCGCAGCATGCCAGGCCTCCCTGACCATCACCATCTCCCGGAGTTCACTTAGACTCACGTCCATCGAGTCAGTGATGCCATCCAGCCATCTCATCCTCTATTGTCCCCTTCTCCTCCTGCCCCCAGTCCCTCCCAGCATCAGAGTCTTTTCCAATGAGTCAACTCTTCACATGAGGTGGCCAAAGTACTGGAGTTTCAGCTTTAGCATCATTCCCTCCAAAGAAATCCCAGGGCTGATCTCCTTCAGAATGGACTGGTTGGATCTCCTTGCAGTCCAAGGGGTTCTCAAGAGTCTTCTCCAACACCACAGTTCAAAAGCATCAATTCTTTGGCGCTCAGCCTTCTTCACAGTCCAACTCTCACATCCACACATGACCACAGGAAAAACCATAGCCTTGACTAGACGGACTTTTGTTGGCAAAGTAATGTCTCTGCTTTTGAATATGCTATCCAGGCTGGTCATAACTTTTCTTCCAGGAGTAAGTCAGTTGGTTTTTGTCTTCCTAACTATCTTTTCCATGACCCTTACTCTGAAAATACACTCTGCACCCCAAGAGCTGTCATCTACCCTTTCTTCAAGAGTGGTCACATGACCCAGGCCAGGCCCCATACTCCTGGCCCAATCAAAGGTCTTCCCTGGGATTAACGCATGGAGAGTAGGAGGAAGATGCTATCTGCTCTCTCAGGAGTTACTGGGCTGTGGTTGATTGTGGCTGTGTTCTCTGCCATGTGGTCACAATCCAGCTAAACTGGAAAATGCAATCCAGTCCCCAAAGCAAAGTCAAAACTGATAGAGATGAGAGCTGCAGCAGGAGAATGAAAGCTCCAGGAGAATCCACAAGGCTCGGGTCCCTACCGCCTATTTGTGGGAGCTACACTCATCATCTCCCTCTGAATCTCATTTCTGGGTTACATCATTTGAGATGGGTTTTTGTTATTTGTAACCAAAAGAGGCCTGACTACCATAACTCGATACAAGAGAAGTGAGAGTGATGCTGCTGCTGCTGCTGCTGCTGCTGCTAAGTCACTTCAGGCGTGTCTGACTCTGTGTGACCCCAGAGATGGCAGTGTGGTGAGGCAGACAATTAAATACTTATGGGGAAGTGAAGAGACCTCATTTTCTCTGTGGAGACTAGAATTACAAAGGATGGAGAAAGAGAAACAGAAAAAATTCTCAAGAGTATTAGGTAACAACGAAAACCAGCATTTGTGTAGGGCTCTACAGTTTTCAAAGGACTTTCATGATTATTTTCTCATTTGGCCCTCACAATAATTCTGGGAAGCAGAGGAAATATAGTGTGTAATTATATACATTTACAAACATAATAGAATGGCAAGTGGAAGTCTTTCTGGTAGTTCTGGAATATAGTGAAGGCCCATTGCTGAGCACAAAAGACCCTGAAGTGTTTTACATTCTGAGTCCCAAGGACTTTTGTGAGGGGCAGCCTCTCACTTCACAAGTTTACTGGGAAGACCAGTTCAGAGAATCAAAACCAAGAATCTCGAATTGAGGGAGCGCCAAGAGCACCAGTAGTGAACATGGGGCATTTGTGAGAAGTGGAGGCTGGCATATCGTTGCCCAGTTGGACATCAGAACTCCTCCCTTTCTGTCTCTAGATAGAGCACAGAAAATGAAGAGAGAGAAAATGAAGTGGGGAGGCAATGCTCAGTAAGGTTACTTTCCAAGGCTGTAAACCAAGGTTGTAGCTGAAATGAGGTTTGAATATAAACAACTGATGCTCACACTTCATTGTACGGCAGCAGCACAGAGAATTCATGCAACATGGGGAGAGACTTGTTATAACAGACTGCTTGATCCTAGAATCTCTGATTCAAGGAGTTTGGGTAAGGGGCCAAGACTGTATTTTTTTTTCAGCCATGCTGCACAGCTTGTCAGATCTTAGTCCCCAACCAGGGATCAGGCCTAGGCCCCCCTGAGGTGGAAGGGTGGAGTCCAAACCACTGGACTACCAGAAAATTCCCCAAGACTGTATTTTAACAAGTTTCCAGGTGGTGCTGATGCTCCTGGTCCAGAAGCATCAACTTTGAGAGAACCACTGATCTGGCTCCTCTCATTCTGGACCTCTTACATCCCCTTACATTGCACCCTTAACAACATGCCCAAAAGCCTTCATTCCCTGTCATGTATTACTGACATCTCATCAGTATTCTGAAGTATGATTTTCCAAGAAATAACATTTCATGTCACATATAAGCTTTTAGTATGTGTGTATGTGTTAATCACTCAGTCGTGTCTGACTCTCTGCAATCCCATGGACTGTAGCTCTCCAGGCTCCTCCATCCATGGAAATCTCCAGAAAAGAATACTGGAGTGGGTTGCCATGCGCTTTTCCAGGGGATCTTCCTAACCCAGGGATTGAACTCAGGTATCCCGCATTGCAGGCAACTTCTTTACCATTTGAGCCACCTGGGAAGCCACTTCTGGTATACCTTTGCAATTTTTGTACTGTATAACAAATGCCACTCTGGATACGAGAGACAAAAGCTGAGTAGAAATAAAAATTCTAAAGTCTGAAGTCCATGTTACTTTGAAGTGTATCTTATTTAAGAATAGAGTGTGGTTTAGGAGCCGGGCTGAACAGTAGCAATATATATGGGAAATGGTAGGCTTTGCACATGAAATGTACATCAGGAGAAAAAATAAAGCAGAAAATAAACAAGATGAACTCAAAATACTGTAGCAAATGTTGGGCTGAAACACTGCCAGGTGTGGAGGTGTAGAAAAATGAACACACATTTTGGTGGCAAGGCAAAAACTGTTTAGATCCTTTTGCAGAAGTTTCTGAAAACTGTAACTTTGGCATGGCGCTATGAGTAGAGCTACTGGATTTATCACATAGGCAAGCCAGCACTGTCCTGTGAAAACTGCCCTGTCCAGTCTTGAATTGCATAACTCCTCTAAATCATCACCTCCACATATGCCAAAGAATGGAACACTGAGAAATGAGTTCTGAGATTTTTTCCTATACAATAAAAATATACCAGAATGTGGAACTCTCAATAAATGTTAACTAGCTCCTACTCTCTTAAAGTAATATTCCTACAAAGGACTCAAAATGATATTTTTTTAGTATAAGAAAATATGTATACATAGATATCTATAAATGTATTTTTCTTTAAAATATTTTATGAACTTTAGTTTATGACAAATTCCAAAAATCATAACTTCTGGTCAGTATTGATGGCAGACGAAGAGTCTGAGGTGAGAGATGCCAGCACACTGTGTATGGTAGTGACCGCCAACCTTAAACTAATGACCTCTCAAATTTTTTTTACCTTAGAAAATGGTTGACAAAGGCAGTGGTGGAGGTAGGTGCCCTTGAAAACATTTGTCCTGCACAAAGTCAATTAAGTGTTATATCCATAATCTAGCGATTGCTACCCTGGGATGTGCTCATATTAGCCTGGAACTTCTGATTATTGAACTCAAGGATGCTCAGGAACAATGGAAGGGCAGAGGATGGGGTACTTTCCCAGAGGTGCTTCACGCCCTCACCGACTGAGGTCAAGACCAAACCTTATACAGAAGTGGAAGGAAAAAACCCTGACTCAATGACCTATCTTCGTGTCTCCTAGTCCTATACGGGCAGTAGATTTCCAAACACTGGGTCATTGTTTGGAAGGAAAATAGAAAAAGAAATATGGGATGCTGAGACCATGAGGGAAGGAAGCATGAGAAATTTGGGTACTGGTGACAGAGTTTAGAAATGCCTTGAGTTCAACCTTAAGTCTTCTCCTTCAGCAATGTCATCTGACTAGGTTTAAATGTAATCCAAATAGGTTTTTACTCTTGCAAGCATAATAATAATACTAAGTGTGTGTGTGTATACAACCAGACATAGCCACATACTCTTGTATGATATCACCAGATGCTTTATTTATATATAAACAAAATATCTATGTGCAGACTCTTAGTAACTTCTAAGCATTGCTACAGTGTTCAGAAGGAGGTATTATTTTAAACTGATAGATGAGAAAATTTAAGGGTAGGGGTATACACAATTTATAAATGAGTGACATGGAGATAATACAAAACCAGCTCTTTCAGATGCCAGAGCCCTGATGTTCCCGGTGTAAGTTAGTGCCTCTGTATCTTTGGGGAATTTTAATGGGATCTGGAAAGTGAAGATATTTCTTAGTAGTTAACATCTTGTGATGTATTTAGCAACAGCTATTTGAGAGCTGGGAGATGATGTAAATCTAGGATAAAGGAAGGAGAGAAAGCAAAGACAGAATTTAGGAATGACTATGGAGACAGCCCTACGACTATGGAGGAAGGAACCAATCAAATTAAACCAGCTTTTTAACCTGGTCTAGGACTGTCTCTGGCTATGCTATCTAGAGCAGATATTACTTCATCAATACTTAACCAACTCAGTACATCTTCATCAAGTGCTTGTTATATATTAAGCAGTACTCGGGTTTAAAAGACATGAGTGAGGGAGTGATAGTTGCTCAGTGGTGTCTGACTCTTTGCAACGCCATGGACCTTAGGTTGCCAGGCTCCTCTGTCCATGGAATTCTCCAGGCAAGAATACTGGAGTGGATTGCCATTTCCTTCTTCAGGGGATATTCCTGACCAGGGATCAAACACGGGTCTCCTGCACTGCAGGCAGATTCTTTACCATCTGAACCACCAGGGAAGCCTTTGTACGAGTCCCTGCATTTATGGTGCTCATGCAATGGTTCTCAAACTATCACAATCAGAATCTTCTGAGAACTTGGTTAAAGGTCTGATGTCTGGGACTCACCTCCAACTGTTTGGATTTTCTTCATCTGGGGTGAGGTGTGGGTATTACCTTTTGTTTACAACTTCCCTGGTTTTTTAACATAAAGTCAAAAATACAAACCTGTCTAATGGCTGAGGCAAGTTTCCAGTGTTAGGGCAGGAATGGGTTACAGGTACACTGAGATAATATGCCCCCCAGCTTTTGTCGTGTCTATACAAGTATCAGTTTCTGTGTCTGCTATGATATGTGAAAGGTTGGGAAACACTAAAATTGTTAGCAAATAAACCATTGGCATATATCACAGCATATGGGTAGGTATGTGTTTCCATGTGTCTCTACAGAGAGGTGGTGGAGGAAAATCTGATCCATCATTTAAGCTAAGCGTTCCAAGCGGTCTTTTGCAGAAACTCCCTCAGTGGGGCATAAAACAAAATCAGAGAACCAAACAGTCTTAGAAATCATCTTCTAGCCCAACTCCTTTTTCTCAGAAATTAAGGAAGCTGCTTCCAATAACAGAACAACTCAGGGCTGGAGCCTAGCCATGGACCCCATTCTAGCCTAGCCATGGACCCTTTCCAAATAGCTTAATGTAAATCACAACCTTAGATAGGGTAATTGCATAAAGTAAAAATTAAATATCTGCCCAAATCATATTTATATTGAAGCCTCATTCTATGAGTACCTCACTTCTGCCTTTGTTCCACATACTGCATCCTAAGTAAAGTGACAGTCCAAGAGACAGATACTCAAGTAGAAGGGTCTCCAGAGAGGCTCATGATTTCCTTAAGCCCCACAAGAAGAAAAAAAAAAAAAAAGAATGTCACACAAAGCTTTCCCCAGGTAGGGAAAATGCCAAGTTCCTGCCAAGCCTTCTTCCCTCTCCCTGGGTTGCCTCTCCAGTCCCTCTGCCAGCTGCTGTTCTCATTGCTATCATTATTTCTGTCTCTCTGAGGAGAGCAGAATGCTGCCAGCCTGCTTCTGTCCTCCTCAAACTCTCTCATCTCATTGTTTTCTAAAGAACCTTCCGTCAGCCCATTTCTTTCTCTAGCTTTTACATGATTCCTCATTTTCCCCCAGGTCTTAACTATCACATCACTCACTTCCTGCCACTGTAGCTATTGCTGCTGCTACTCTCAGCTGGGCTTTTTGACTTTAAGCACCACCATTTCCAGGGGAAATTCTGGCTGTCCTAATTGTAACATTCTGAACACTGGTCCTCCATCCTCAATTATGTTCAGTGGCTCTCTGCTACAATGTGTTCAGAGCATGTATGGGTGGAACGCTAATGCTCTGTCTCAGGTATATTTGCAACCAGCAGCCCCTGGGCTTCTGCTCCCAGGATCGAGCACACTGCCCTTTCTGTTCACTTTACTACACTTCCTCACAGTGTATTCTTCCACTTAGAGTATTTTTAGCTTTTTAAGAGTTCCCTCAAACTGTTTGACTGCTACCGTCTTGTATAGTTGCTGAGTCTATGAATTTGGGGATCAACCATCTTAAGTCTGAATGCCAGTTCTGTCACATATTGGATGTGTGACCTTGGGCAAATCACTGACCTTTTTGAGGCTTTGTAAATGGGGACAGTAATGGTACCTACATCATAATGTTGGGAGGACTTACCCAGGACTTTTCCTTTTCTCTTTTTCTAGAATTCAGACAGCAAGATGAAACAGTGTCAGCCACATAGACGAGGGCAATGTCCTAGGAGGTCCTTAATGGGATAACACACAATGAAGTACACGGCACCGTATTTGGCTCAAAGTAACTGCTCAATAGCATCATCTGTTGTTATTATTAGACTGTCTAATTATTATTATTATTACTCAGTCAATGATCTGTCTAAAGATTATGATCTGTGTAAGCTACTTACAAGTTAAGAAAATCACAGATATCCAGACTCTCATCACTCAGATGATCGATGTCAATTAACTGAGAGAAGTTTTGTCATTAACCGTAAGTTTCACATCAAAGTTGCACGTTTGCTGCTACTCAACGCAGCTTGGTAACCTTTAACTTGTTCATTCTCTTCTCTGTGCCTTCACAGGCTATTTCTTAGTTTTCTGGTTAATACATCTAAGTTTATACACTACCAGATTTCCATGAATAATTCTGTCATATACGCTCTATTCCCTAAAAATCACCATCCCTCAGACAGCAAACTCACATTTCTTGGAACCATTATTATTTTCATAAAATATCTTAAAAATTTAACCCAAATATTACATATCATTTTAGTCACTGTATGGCTAAACTGCTGTGACAAAAAGATCCCCAGTTCAGTGACCTAGAAAAAGAAATATATTTTCTGTGATGTAACAGACAAACATGGAACCATAGGTTTTCCATGACCCTGGGTTCTTTCTGCCTTGTTGTTCTACTGCCTTGTAGGGTGTTGCCCCCATCTGCATGGCTGAAGCAATTTCACCTTGATGTCTAAATTCCAAAAGAATGAAAAATAAAAAGCTTAGGTAGGATAAGTGGTTTCATATTTAAGGAAGTGAACTTAATGAAGTCTCACACATCAGTAATACATCCATTGACCAAAACTAAATCACTACCTAGCGAGACTCACCTTTCCAAGAGGCTACACAGCACAGTCCCCTATTACTAAAAGGAAGACGGAGAACAGATACTGTGGACATTGAGGGGCTTCTACCATCTAACATGTAATGGAAAATAACTAAGTTTATAAGACAACAGGATGCAACGGATGAGTAACAGAAGAAAGAGGGACAACAGAAAGAAGACTCACAACTTGAGTTCTTAGAACTATCAGACATGGTTCATAAAATCATCATGCTTGTTACAATTATAATATAAAGTGTAAGCTTAAAAATATCAGAAGTGAACTGGAGACCTTAAAATTTAACATAGCCCATTAAAACCCCAAACTTTGAAAGATGTAATATTCAAAATTAAGATGGATTTAAGGGAAAATTAAGTTTTGTCATATTAAAAATATATAAATTGGAAGACAGGAAAATGAAAATATCCGGAATGCAGCACAAAGAGACAAAATGAAGGAAGTCATAAAAGAAAAGGTAAGAGGTATATGGGATAATCATGAGACATTCTAACCAAAAAAGGGTGGAGTCAAAGGAATGGGACCAAGATTAAATTTGAAGAAGTAATCGCTCTGAATTTTTCAAAGCAATAAAGAAGGGCTTCCCTGGTGGCTCAGTGGTAAAGAATCTGCCTGCCAATGCAGGAGACATGGGTGCAATCTCTGATCCGAGAAGACCCTACATACAGTGGAGCCATTAAGCTCATGTGCCACAACTACTGAGCATTTGCTCTAGAGCCCAGGAGCCACAGCTACTCAGCCCAGAGCCCAAGTGGCACAGCTACTGAAGCCCATGCATCTACGGCCTTTCTCCATAATAAGAGAAGCCACAGCAATGAGAAGCCCCCACTTGCCACAGGAGAGAAGCCTACCAAGCAGTGAAGACACAGCCAGCCAAAAATAAATAATTACAACAGAAGAAAGACCAAAAAAAAAAAAAAAAACCAATTTCAAACACTCACTGAACCCTAAACAGAATAATCAAAATAAATCTACACCTAGACATTCTCGTGAAACTATAGACAACCATAGATGAAGAGAAAATCTTAAAGAGCATGAGAAAAAATTACTTTCAAAAGAAGAACAGTTAGACTGAAAACTGACTTCTCTACAGTAACAAAGGAAGTCAGAAAGCAACAGAATATTTTCAATTAACATTAAAGTTCAATATGGTAAAAAAGCTATTTACAATCAAATCCCCTCAAAAAAAACTGGAAAAGATTACAACTTGGAAGCTAGTAGAGACAAAAACTGGAATGTTAAAGAAAGGTAATTCAAATAGAATACTTAGAATAAGTAGTACAAAGTAAGACCACAGGTTTAACTTAAATATCAGTAATTACACTGCATATAAAAGGACTAAATATTCAGTTCAAATGAGAGATGTGCAGAATAGATTTAAAAATAAAACTCAACTATATACTGCTTAAAGAGACATATTTAAAATATAAGGATATAAGAAGTTTGAGAATAAATGGAAAAAAAAGAAAAAAATCAAATAAATATTAACACAAAGAAATCAGCTTTAGTATCCTATAACAGAGTAGACTTTAAAGTGAAAAGCATTAGCATAGACTCTACAGCGAAAGGATAAAATGTCCTATTGTCCACGAGGGAATAACAATTTAAAATCTGAATGTGCCTAATAACATGGACTAAAAATATGAAGAAAGCATTGACATAACTAAAATGAAAAATGTACAAATGCACAATCACAGTGAGAAATTTTTAGTGCATCTCTTTCAGTAACTGAAAAAATAAAACAAAAAGGAAGGTATAAGACTTAAACAACATGATTAACAAAGTGACCTAAATGACAAAGCTGCAAAATACATATTCTTTTCAAGTTTGCACAGCTATAAAATTCTCAATAGAATATATTTTCCAACACAATGAAATATGGTAGATATTAACAAGTAGAAAATTCCCCTAAGTATGGAAATTTAGAAATACATTTTTTCATAATTAATGGATAAAAGAAGAAATCACAATGGAGATTAAAAAAAGAAATCACAGAGACTAAACTCTTGTGAAAATTCAATAGATCAAAACTTATGTAAAGCAGCTAATATAGTTATAGAAAGAAATTTATAGGCTTAAATGAATGTTAGAAAATAAAAATGAATATAAGCAAGGTGAAAAGACAGCCTTAGGAATGGGAGAAAATAATAGCAAATGGAGCAACTGACAAACAACTAATCTCAAAAATATACAAGCAACTTATGCAGCTCAATTCCAGAAAAATAAACGACCCAATCAAAAAATGGGCCAAAGAACTAAATAGACATTTCTCCAAAGAAGACATACAGATGGCTAACAAACACATGAAAAGATGCTCAACATCACTCATTTTCAGAGAAATGCAAATCAAAACCATAATGAGGTATCACTTCACACCAGTCAGAATGGCTGCGATCCAAAAGTCTACAAGCAATAAATGCTGGAGAGGGTGTGGAGAAAAGGGAACCCTCTTACACTGTTGGTGGGAATGCAAACTAGTACAGCCATTATGGAGAACAGTGTGGAGATTCCTTTAAAAATTGCAAATAGAACTGCCTTATGACCCAGCAATCCCACTGCTGGGCATACACATGGAGGAAACCAGAATTGAAAGAGACACATGTACCCCAATGTTCATCGCAGCACTGTTTATAATAGCCAGGACATGGAAACAACCTAGATGTCCATCAGCAGATGAATGGATAAGAAAGCTGTGGTACATATACACAATGGAGTATTACTCAGCCATGAAAAAGAATACATTTGAATCAGTTCTGATGAGATGGATGAAACTGGAGCCAATTATACAGAGTGAAGTAAGCCAGAAAGAAAAACACCAATACAGTATACTAACGCATATATATGGAATTTAGAAAGATGGTAATGATGACCCTGTATGAGAGACAGCAAAAGAGACACAGATGTGTAGAGCGGACTTTTGGACTCTGAGGGAGAGGGAGAGAGTGGGATGATTTGGGGCAATGGCATTGAAACATGTATACTATCATGTAAGAAACGAATCGCCAGTCTATGTTCGATGCAGGATACAGGATGCTTGAGGCTGCTGCATGGGGATTATCCAGAGAGATGATATGGGGTGGGAGGTGGGAGGGAGGTTCATGTTTGGGAACTCATGTACACTCATGGTGGATTCATGTCAATGTATGGCAAAACCAATACAGTATTGTAAAGTAAAATAAAGTAAAAACAAAAATTAAAAAAAAAAGAAAGAAAATAAAAATGGCTAAAAGTAAGTGATCTAAGCATTATGTCCTGTAAAGAAATTATTAAAATGAACTAAACTCAGAGAAATTAAATGGAGGGACATAATGATTGGACCAGAGGTTAACAACAAAAAAAGACAAACATATGATAGAGAGCTTCAACAAAGTCAGAAGTTGGTTCTTTGAACTAGATGATAACATAAACAAAGTCCTGGTAGGGCTAATTTAGAAAATAAGAGCGAAAGCACATTTACCAATATCAGGAATGAAAAAGGTTTACCACGACAGATTCCCTACACACTAAAAAAATGAAAAAAGGATGCTATGAACCACTTCACCATTCAAGACATAGAGGCTGTGAATAATCAAATAAAATTGACAGAGGAATGAGAAACTTTCCCATAAATAAAACTCTAGGCTCTCTCAGTGGTAACGAACCAGCCTGCCAACGTGGAAGACAAGGATTTGATTCCTGGTTCGGGAAGATCCCACATACCATGGAGCAACTAAGGCTGTGGACCACAACTACTGAGCCTGTGTTCCGGGGCCTGGCAGCTGCAACTTCTGAGCCCAGGCACCACAGCTACTGAGGTCCACATGCCAAGAGCCTGAGCTCTGCAACAAGAAGCCACTGCAATGAGAAGCTCACCCACACTCCAACTAGCAGGGAGCCCCCATCACTGCAACTAGAGAAAAGCCCCACACTGCAAAGAAGATCCAGCACAACCAAAAATATATATGTAAAATTATTAAAAACAAACAAACTTCAGATCCACCCACATAGTTTCAACAATGACTTCTACCAAACATTTAAGGAAGAAATTATTACAGGCTTAAAAAATCTCTTCCAAAGAATAAAAAAATAGGATGAAACCTTGAAATCACTTTATAAGACTAGTATAACCGTTAATACCAAAATATGACAAGTGCAATAAGAAAAGGGAATATTATCAGCCATTCTTACTCATGAATATAGATACAAAAATCCTAAATAAAATACAAACAAACATATGATCAAATTATATTTTCCCAGGAATAAGAGACACAATGCCATCAAGTTCAATGTCCACCCATAACTGAAACATATAAAAGAAGGAAAAAGGGAACTTTCCTATGCTGATAAAAGATATCTTCAGGGAAACAAAAGAAATCCTTATTACAAAATTTTCAAAGTAAAAACTTGAAAGTCTTTCCTCTAAAGTAAAATGTTGTAAGTTTTCCCTCTAACATCAGAGCAAAATTATATTTAATTTTATTCTGTCTTTTTAACATGCCTTTTAACATTATCTACTGGAATAGCAAGGCAAGAAAATGAAATAAAGGGTTAGAAAAGTAGGAGAAAATATTATTTACAGAATATGTGATTTCATATGGAGAAACAAAAAAGAATGTAACATAAAGTATTCAAATTCATAATTGAATGTGTAACTTTGTAGGCTAAAATTCTATACACAAAAATCAATATTTTCTATATGTCACTGATAACAAAGAATGAAATATTTTAAAGTTTCAATTTGAAATTATAGCAAAATACTATGTATACAGGAATACATCCAAATAAAATGTCTAATGACTTTCCAGATAGATCTGTAAAAACTTATTAAGAGCCATTTAGGAAGACCTAATAGATACCCTATCAATATAGACCTGAAACTGAATCCTGTAAAAAGTATAATTCTACCAATGTTGATATATAGATTCAATGTAATCTCAATAAAACCCCCAAGAGATTGTAAAAGGAATTGGATAAGCTGATTCTAATGTTAGTTTGAAATACGAAAGGCTAAAAATAGCCAAGATTTTCCTGAAGATGAAGAGCAAGACAGGAAGACTTACTCTGATACTAAATGAGCATGGTATCAGTGTAAGAATAGACATATAGACCTAGCACAGATAGAGAGACAAAGAAACAGACACACATATTTGGACACTCCAATTATGACAAAGGAAACATTGTAAGGAAGAAGGATAGTCTTTTTGAAAAATGAAGCTGGGACAATTAGATCTCCAAACAGAAAAAAGAATGAAATTATAGCCCTACAGCTCAACATAATGAAATCAATACTAGAGGTATTACAGAACTAAATATGAAAGGCAAGACAATGGCACTTACAGGTTACAATCCAGAAGAACATCTTCATGATTTTGCGTTAGCGTAAAGGTTTTGTCCTTGTACGCAGAGCCTGTGCCAAGAGTGACACAGCCTTTGAGGGCAAATGTGTTCAGTTTGCACGGGAACCCTTGCTAGCACTGTAGGAGCAATAAGACATTCCATGTCATAAGTCTTTATGTCACTACCACTTGACTGGTCTACGAGTATGCTTCCCTGCTGTGCCACATCAGGACCACTAGATCAAAGACTCATCGACTCAATGGGCATGAGTTTGAGCAAACTCTGGAAGGACAGTGAAGGACAGGGTAGCCTGGTGTGCTGCAGTCTGTGGGGTCACAAAGAGTCAGACACGACTGAGCAACTGAACAATTGAACATCAAGACCAAAGAGGACTCCTAGGCCAAAGAGTACCCACAGCACCTGGTGAGATAGAGAAGAGCCCCAGCATTTTTATTTGTGGATAAAACGGTGCTTCTTAAATATATCTGGGCCTGAGAATATAAGTGTGTGTGTGTTTAGCAACTTGGTCATGTCCACCTCTTTGCAACCCCATGGACTGTAGCCCACCAGGCTCCTCTGTCCATGGGATTCTCCAGGCAAGAATACCAGAGTGGGTTGCCATGCCCTTCTTCACGGGTCTTCCCAACCCAGGGACTGAACCCAGGTCTCCTGTACTGCAAGTGGATTCTTTACCATCTGAGCCCCCAGAGAAGCCCGTGAGAGAATATAAGCACTAGACACCAAGTGTACAACAAGGAAAGCCTGCACTGCTAGAAGGAAAGACAGTGGTTACTTCTTTCTGTTGATTCTGAATTTTATGTGTCAGTCATTTGTTGTGGGTGTGGAGTCAAAAGCAGGAAAAAATGAGCTTTCTGTCAAGGTGACAGTTTAAAATAAGAAACTTTTTAGTGGCCTTCTAAACTGTACTTTGTTTTAGTTTTAAATACAAAAAGCATCAGCATGTAAGCAAAGCAAATGAGATTTAAATGGATCTGGAATGCAAAGTACATGGAGGAGTCAGGTTGATCTTGAGGTGGATTTTAGGTTGGGCACCTTTCCATCCTCTTGAAAGAACTTTTTATTTATATTGGTGGTGTTTTAGTCACTAAGTCGTGTTCAGCTTTTGTAACCCTAAGGCCTGTTGCTTGCCAGGCTTCTCTGTCTATGAGATTTCTCAGACAAGAATACTGGAGTGGGTTGTCATTTCTTCTCCAGGGGATCTTCCCAATCCAGGGATCAAACCCAGGTCTCCTGCATTGCAGGCGGATTCTTTACTGACTGAGCTACGAGGGAAGCCCATCTGTTAAAATGGGCAACATTAAAGAGCATTTTATTGGAAAGATACAGGAACATCCGAAACCACTTCCTCTCCCTATCTTCTTCTCCCATCTCTAAAATTTCTCTGACATTTCCATGATTTTTGAAATTTCACCTTGCAGGAAATTCTTTAGCTTAAGGTTTAATCTGTGTTACAAAGGGAGGAAAACCAGCATGATCACCAGCATTTTGGTGTAAATAACTTACTCCAGAAAATAGGTTTTGATGAGGAGAAAGCATGAAGCACTAACAGGAATGAAGGAAAAGCAAGAAGCAGATAGTGGAAGCACAGGGTGTCACAAGAAAAAGAAGGGGACAGATGTTGCTCAAACTTGGGGTTAAGCAGGAGGGTCTGGATTAGAATTGTGACTATATTGGTCTAGTGACTTAACCAATTACAGCCTCACTTTTCTTAGCTGTAAAATGACAGCATGTACCCTGGGCCTTTATCTAAGAATTAAATGAGATAATACCATTGACGCATCTGATGGAATGTTGGTCCCAGCGTAGGAGTTGATTACGTGTTAGCTCCCATGTTGCCAGATTTTTGTTTTCTTCTCCCAACGCTAATCTTTCTCAGTGCCAATTCCTTTGTGATATCTTCCATCTTAGCCATACACATAAGTATTTTCATCACTCTATGGCTTTTATATGACTTAGGAAAACATTTTTTTTAGAAAAAAGCAGGATGAGCCTATTTTGTATTCCCCATATCTTAATAATAATATTTTTGGTACTCCCTTTCAGAGGAACTATCTGGAATTAGAAGAAAATATCAATTTTCTTTCACATTTTCCCCCTTACTTCAGCTTGACAATGTTTCTTACATCTCTCCCAATGAAATGTATGGAAGTATTGATAAAGTACATCACTATCTGAAATAATACGTGAATAGTCTGGATGTGACTCAAGGACAAGGTGATAGAGAATAACTCTACCTTCCCAGAAGCAATGGCACTGTCTTTGAATGAACAAGGCCAAAAGAGAATCAAATTTATTGAAAAGGAACACAGCTATTTCCTTTTCTTTAGGGTAGTAGTTTTTATACTTTTTTTTTTTACCTCAACCTACAGCAAGTAAAACATTTTACGCTGTGACCTGATACACACATATGCATTGTATGTATATGTTTATCTGTTTGAAATGAGTATCATGGAATAAAACTTACTATATTTCACACAACTGGAAATGTTCCTTTCTATTCTAATCTTTTAAAATGCTGTTTGAGACCATTATATTGATTTTATGTTTCCCATTTCTAAAACCACTGCTTCAGGGTTTTATTTTGCTTTTCTGAGTGAAAAGCCTCCTCCTGTTAGTTTTAAATGCATTTAATTTGGTTCTATCCCCCTTCCCCTTTTCTTGATGTGTGTCTTCAAATATAAATATTAGCTAAGACGGAAGAATATTAAGAAAAATCAGCTTATGATTGGCTTGGTTGAGTTACCTGCCACACAAGTAAATGCAATAAGGGACCTCTCACCATCTTTTATATTTCCTGTCCATTCAACTTCCTTTCTTAGTCTCTTTTGCTTTATTATTTCCCCCAAAGACTAATTTTCAGTTGTTATTAGGCACAACAGGATTATTGAAGAGAAGGGAGGGGACTAACATTTAATGAGCAACTGGCTACACATTATTTCTTCTCAATAACACTCAAGGGATTTTTTTTAAAACGCATCTCTTTTTACTCATAAGGAAATGAGGATTTAGAGAAGTGAAGAAACTTGCCCAAGGTCAGAAAACTCAAAAAGCTAGGTTCATAGTAGAACTGACCCAAAACCCAGGTCTGGCTAACACCAGAATCACTGCAATGTATTTCCTTTATGTCAGTGTAAAGCTAAAACCACACACACAAAAATTAGACCTTCTGTTTTTAAGCTACTAACTCCAGTAAAGCATGCATGTATCACTTCTTTTCAAATTGTTTTTGTTGTTGTTAGACTCTCTTCTTTACCAAGTATTACACAGAACATATGTTGAACTTTCCAACATGCATTCATGCATTCATTCTCCCAGCACACCATTTATTCATTTAGAGTACTCTGGAGCTTATAATCTACTTACATAATTTTTCCCCACAATTTTTCCATGTTTTCTGTTGCCTTCCAAACTCAGGATTCTACTTTATCTTTGCATTACAACATTTGCTTTCATAGTAACCTCCTCAATACTGAAGAGAAAATTAAAATAAAGTGCTTTCTTTTGTAACCTTTAGTTCTCAGCAGAGGCCATTAGGGACTTTAAAATAATCACATTTAAAGCTGATTTTTGAATTGGTAAACACTTTGTATGAAGTTAAATAAGCTTTGCCTGTTCTAGGAGAAAGAGTGGATTAAATTAACCAGTGGTGCATGTCACTTGCCTGAAATGACAAGAATAAAGAAGAGATTGTACCCACTCCTCTACTCCCATTAAGCTGCCTCTTTATTCTGAAATTGGACTGAGATTCCAGGGCACCTCTTAACCTACAGGAGACACTGGATCTAAAGCAGAAGCAGGTACCCCGGACGTTCTTTAAATTAACAGCTTTACTGAGACATAATTTATATAGTATAATCTGGGACTGTTTCTACCCAAAACAACATTTCTAACTCTGAAGGGAAATAATAAACGCCAATTTCACGCTCTCACCAGCTCACACCCAAGTAATCTCCTTTATGATTTCTCTCACTCCTTCCCCATTTTTCGTTTGTTGCTCCACACATAGTATATTGACACATCCACCCAGGTATTTTTACACGTGGCCTTTCAAGGATTCCATAGCAATTAAGTTTCATTCCAAGGTAAGAACAACCATAAACCAGTATCATTAAACTTGAAAATGCAGTCATCCCTGTGTTAGGGCAGAACTGCAATTATAACTGATGCTTTGTCTTCAGAGAGAAATGAATTGGCAGGAGGAGTGGAATTAGAGATCTCATATTTCATATCATCATCAACAAGCTTTTCCCTCAGGGTTTGGATGGTCACAGTGACAGAGGTGGATTCTAGCTCAGTGATTAAACAAAAGGATAGCGCACTATCATACACGTGATGCCATTATGTCAAAGTGAGAAGACCAGTGTGATTTTCTGAATAATGTCATGAACAGTGATGTCTCTCTTAAATTTTAATACTCCTGTGCCAGCTTTCTAATTCATTAACAACTGATGTATAAACATTGTTTTAGTATCCAAAAGATTCTATGAACCACCAGCCCCACCTCCTGAAAAAAAAAAAAAGTTGAGCCTTTGCTGTGTCACATTTTGAGTTTTACATTATTCTCAGGTGACGGTGGGAGACATCATATAATAGGATGCCCTGCTGGAGATGAATTAACTTGTGCTTTTCACTCTTCTGTGAAACAGGAGCATCCAGAAAACCAACTCTGGAGCTCACATCTAGAAAGGGAAGGTGAGCATATCTTGAAATCACCTGGAAGCCAGATTTACTTCAAGAGGTTGGGGCAGGGCAGATCACCCTGTTTCGAGGGGAAAAGGGGAAAATGAGAACCTCTGTAACCAGCTGTGATGAGTAATAGAAGCTGAGTATTCTTTTGTCCCCCCAAAGGAAGTTTAATCAGGCAGTTTATATTTTCAGGTTAGAAAAGGGTAAGTTATCTAAACCCTGAGAGTGTAGATTCCTGAAAGGAAATGAGAACAGTAAAGCTAAGCATCAATGAAGCAATTGAAGAAATAAAAATATAGGCAACTTTTGGCTGAAATAAAAAATGGAAGGCAATGTATCTCTTAAAGGACCACAGAAGCCTGAATAGGAATCTAACAGTGAATGGGCATTTTGGAGTGAACCAGAATCTTCTGTGGTACAAACAGCAAATTCACCATAGCAACATAATGGAAGAGCAAGAAACATCTTAGGTGTAGAAATTGTACTGACTGTTCTGGACTACATAAAGTTCAGAATTTGGAGGGGGGAATCATTTATGGAGACAGGTTATATTGGTTTTCTATTGCTGCTATAACCAGTTACTGCAAACTTTAGTGGCTTTAAACAACAAAGATAGATTATCTTACCGTTCTGTAGGTTTGACTTCTGAAGGGTAGCTCCCTGGGGTAGCATCAAAGTGTCAGGGCTGTATGTCTTCTGCATGCTCCAGGGGAGAGTCCATTTCCTCACATTTTCCAGCATCTATAGCAGGGGTTCCCAACTTCCGGGATCTAATGCCTGATGATCTGAGATGGAGATGCTATAATAATAATAGAAATAAAGTACACAATAAATGTAACGTACTTAATCATCCTGAAAGCATCCCCCACTCCCTCCCTGTCCATAGGAAGATAATGGACAGGAAACCAGGAAACAAGTTCCTGGTGCCAAAAAGGTTGAGGACTGTGGGTCTAGAGGCAGTCCTCAGAAGGGGCCTGCTGATCTAGAGGTTGATCTCTCTGACATTTCTTGGCTGGTAAACCCCTGGCTCAAGCACGTCAGACTGAGTGCTTCTCTCTAGGTCTTCTGGCTCTCTCTTTAACTTTTAAGGACCTTTGTAATTTTATTGGGATCACTTGGATAATTTCCTTAAGGTCAGCAGATTAGCAACCTTAACTCCATTTGCACTTTAGTTCCCCTTTGCCATGTGACCTAACATATTCAGTTTCCAGGAATTGGGAGGCAGACATCTTTTGGGAGGGGGTATTATTTTGCCTCCCACTGGAACTCCAACAGGGAGATACTAAATGTCCTGTAAATACGGTAGGTGTGTAAGGAGGACAAGCAAGCTGAGAATGAACTCAACCTTGGTCTCAATGCTGGCTTACACGTATAATCGTGTGGTAGGAAGTCCTAAAGAAATACTAACGCTCAGGTTACACCCTCACATGTTCTAATAGGTTTGGGGTGGATTCCAGAAATAGTGATGTAGGGATATATAGATCTGAATGACCCAGGTGATTTTTATGTCCAGACAGGTTCCAGGCCACTGGTCTAGGAAGAGGAGTTGCTAACCTGGCTCCAGGGAACAAGGACAGAAGCTCAGATCACACACATCCTAGAGTTATGCGTTCTTTTCTGACTTCTATCAGTTACTTCTGTTACATATCAAGTTCCACTTTAATCTACCTCTATCTAACTTACTATATGGGTTTTAAATATTCTTAGATGTAAAGAAATCTTCCCCTAGAAATGCTATTATTTAAAATTGCATTTTATACATTTTAATTTACTTTCCCAATCTGTCTAAACTTGTTTTCCAAAAATACTGTTAACTGAAAAATTACATCATTAAGAGTTCATCAATAATAGTTTATTTCACTGTGTATACCTGGCTCCTTTGTAATGAAGAGTTAAACTATATTTCATTTACCTTAATGAAATCTATTTTCATGAGGAGTCACTGTATAGTGTTTACTTCACAAACATTTCATGGTATTTCGATCAGTTTATGCTTTTTCTATTTTGTTACTTTTCTTATGTTATTTCATTCTTGCATATAAAATTGTTGGTAGTTGCCATGGTAATTCTAATTGATTTCTTTCTGCTGTTTTTGTAGGCTTTTAAAGAGATTTGCACAATACATCATTCATATTGTTATTTTTATCTCTGTAAATTTGTAATGGCCTCTCAAAAAAAAAAAAAAAAAAGCTGTGTAACAAGAGCATCAGATGCTACTTTGCTCAGTGGGAAGGCTGTGAAGAACAGAAGAAAACTGAGGAAGAAAAGCCAAGTTGGGAAGGGCAATGAAGGAGAGGAAAAGCATGTACCACACAAAAGCAAGGGTTCAGGCACCTGAGTGAGTGGTAATGTAAGAGCCAGAGATGTGCTTTTTGGAGAGAATTGACCTTGTCAATGTGATTCAGCTCTGGAAGACCAATAAATGATGGAAGGAGAGGTAGGAGGACCAAACAGGTGACAATGTTGCCATGTTATTTGTTTATCCCCCAGTAAATATCAAGCCTTCTCTGCTTCTATTACACACACCCACCGGCATGCACTCATGGAATGCATCAGTGCATCCATTGTCAGGACCAGCCAGCATCTCATTGCAGTAAACCAGAGCCGTGTTCTCTGACAGATGCCGTGTGCTGTGATTAACTGCCTTCTTCTAGAGAATGAGCTACCATACCGTTTGCAGCCCTAGAGGTTGTGAGAAAATGAGCAGAAAGATTCTTGGGGATCTGGAATGAATTGGATTTGGTTTTAGGTTTACTGTAGAATTCCAGAAAGTTTGCTTTTTTTTTTCTTATACCACATCTTTTTCCAAAACCCAATTGTTGTGGAGTGCAAAAAAAAAAAAATCAATACTGTACAATCAAATAATAAAAAGTGATGGCAATTTCAAATCATGTTGTACACCTGAAACTCATATAATGCTTTGCCAATCATGTGTTGCTTTTCAGTTGCTAAGTCATGTCCAACTCTTTGCAACCTCATGGACTGCAGCATGCCAGGCTTCCTTGTCCTCCTGTCAATTATACCCCAATAAAAAAAAAAGACAGGTAAAAAAGTAAATTTAGGACAATGTCAGATGCATTATGAAGGTTGGTTTTAACCCTCTGTACGATGGTTAAAAGCCAGTTGTGAATTTGCCTCTGATATTCTTGGTGGTCAAAGCAAAGAGGAAAACATGATCAGAATCAAAACTCTAAGTTCTTGTGAAAGAAACATTTATCAGGTGCAACAGAGAAACAGTCTTTCCAAGAATTGAAACCAGTAAGAAATTCCCCCAAAGGAAGGGATATTTTAATGTAATGTGCAATCACTTTATCAATATTTCTGCAATATGAAACAGTGTTTCACATAGCCACTTTAAAAAAAACTTCTATCACCTGAAATCAAGGTCTATGTATTGAGTGCAATGCCTGAGCACAGCACAAAGAAAACTTGTTAACAAGGGTGAAGAGTTCTGAAAGTCAAATATCCTACCCTGGAATGATCCTGGTGACCCAAGAAGTCACTCTAGAGAGGACAACATAGCTAGCATATGTTTTGGAAAAAATTTATGCACCATCCCATTGCATGGTAAGTTCAAGAGACTTGATGAGATTGCACCCTAGCAGCCCTTTCAAATTCTCACCTTATGAAAAAGAAACCTCACTCCATCCCGCTGTACTCATGTGAAAAGATCTTGGGAATAGCAAACGTGATTCATCTGAGAAACCCATTGTAAAAATTACATTACACAGGCCTATGTGAAACATGCAAAAGCTTTGGAAAATAAATGCCTAGCATAATTCACCATAAAACTTTTAGATAAATTATTATGACCCTGTTCTTCTGGTACAAGCATAAATGTGTTTCCGATAAATGCATTTTATTGTGTTTTGCTTCGTAAGACCATCCGATTATAAATTCAGGATGGTTAAAAGAAAAATTTAAGATCCTCTCTTCCTTTGGCAGTCAGAACAAGGTTTTTTAAACCAAAAACATATGTTTAAATTTAGCTCCACATGTGCCAGCTAGTTATTGACTGATTACTGACATGTGTTTGAGCTCTAGGGAGTTCAGATCTTTCTCTGCTTCTTCCCCCACAGCTCCTCAACACTACACATCTCACGCACACGTGCATACAGGCATGCACACACACGCACACCACACATTGGGAATTCTGATATTTAGCACGTAATTGGGACCTAGTATTCAGAGTAAACACATGCCCTGATGGGAGAACAATATGGGATGCTATATGCACTGCCTTACTTTGGGAGACAGAAATGAATGACTCTTGCCAAAATTTGACTACCCCTTGAGCTTGACTTGTTCTTTAGAAAATTGTTTTCCTCTGAATGCTTCTCAGTTATGTCCATGACTTTTCAGAAACAATATATTTTTAAATCAGTTCTCCCCTAGGTAAGTGAAAACAACATTCTGCTGGTGGGATCATCTCAGCAAATTGCAGTGGGAATACAGCTCTGAAAACAATCTGGTTTTGTCCCTCTAGGTTGCCAAATCCTGGGTCTGGTGGCAGTGGTGATAGGCCTTGCAGACCTCCAACCAGGAAGAGCAAATTGACTAAGGCCCCAGCTGGGACACTGTGAAGCCCAACAGCACATTTATGATTGGGGCTACGCTTGCCACACTGCTCTCGGCCAACGGCTGAGTGGGCAGGGATGCTAAGGCAGGCTATTCCTGGGAGAACCAGGGACCCTCTGACAACTCCAGGACTCCTTGACTGTCTTGCGTCCTGGGGTGCTTCTGTTCAATCTTTTCTTTTTCTCTCCTCCACTTAGCATCAGATTTCAATCAGGTCTGAAAACTTTTTCTAGCTCCCTCCCCATTTTCTCTCACATAGGCAGCTCCCTAAGAAAACCTCTGCCTGTTTAATCCTGTCTTGGCATCTGCTTCTTGGAGGACCAGGACTAAAAACATACTGTTTAATTTTAAAGGTAGGTTATGTTCAGTTCAGTTCAGTCGCTCAGTTGTGTCCGACTCTGTGACCACATAAATCACAGCACACCAGGCCTCCCTGTCCATCACCAACTCCCAGAGTTCACTCAAACTCACGTCCATTGAGTCGGTGATGCCATCCAGCCATCTCATCCTCTGTTGTCCCCTTTTCCTCCTGCCCCCAATACCTCCCAGCATCAGAGTCTTTTCCAATGAGTCAACTCTTTGCATCAGGTGGCCAAAGTACTGGAGCTTCAGCTTTAGCATCATTCCTTCCAAAGAACACCCAGGACTGATCTCCTTTAGAAGGGACTGGTTTGATCTCCTTGCAGTCCAAAGGACTCTCAAGAGCCTTCTCCAACACCACAGTTCAAAAGCATCAATTCTTTGGCATTCAGCTTTCTTCACAGTCCAACTCTCACATCCATACATGACCACTGGAAAAACCATAGCCTTGACTAGACGGACCTTAGTCGGCAAAGTAATGTCTGCTTTTGAATATGCTATCTAGGTTGGTCATAACTTTCCTTCCAAGGAGTAAGTGTCTTTTAATTTCATGGCTGCAGTCACCATCTGCAGTGATTTTGGAACCCAAAATCCTTAAGGAAATATTAATACATCTTCACAGAGTCAAGAACTGCAGCTCTAAATTAGTCTTCTGCAAAAAGATGTATTACACTTGGAACATAATATTTCCATGCATAGATTTGGATCCTGAATTGAACCAGATTAAAATTCCTTGAGAATGATGTTCCAAAGTAAATCCCCAACTCATTCCCTTGTCCAAGAAGTCACAGTGTTTCCTCTAATTCTAAAGTCATCAATAATTCATCTATTCTTCTCAAGAATGCTGAAATTTTGTTTTTTAGAACTCCACTTAAATCATACTTGGTAATTTTTTTTCTTTTCAATTATGGTTTATTACAGGGTATTGAATAGAGTTCCCTGTGCTATACAGTAAGATCTTGTCGTTTACCTATTTTATATATAGTATTTTGTATCTGCTAATTCCAAACTCCTACTTTATCCCATCTCACCCTCTTCCCTCTTTGGTAAGCATAAGTTTGTTTTCTATGTTTGTGAGTCTGTTTCTGTTTTGTAATTAAGTGCATGTCTGTCATGTTTTAGATGCCACATAGAAGTGACATCATGTGGTATTTGTCTTTCTTTTTCTGACTTCACTTAGTACAATAATCTCAAGGTCTACATGTAGGTTAATATCCATGTTGCTATAAATGGCATTATTTCATTCTTTTTTATGGCTGAGCAATATTTCATTGTGTGTTTTTACCACATCTTCTTTTTCCATTCATCTGTCAGTGGACAACTTAGTTTGCTTCCATATATTGGCTATTGTAAATAGTGTTACTATGAACACTGGTGTGCATGTATCTTTTTGAACCAGAGTTTTCTCCAGATATATACCCAGGATCTGGGTGCATGGAATTGCTGGATCATATGGCAACTCTATTCATACCTGTTAATTTTGTCAATTAGAATGTGCCAATTAAAATGCATATTCTAGTCTAAATCTCAACCTTTCACGTGATTGACAATAATGGCACTATTCAGCTTTATATCCTTGCTTATATGAGAGATCCACCTTGAAATCATATGGACAGGTCAGTATCAGTTTAAGACCACTCAAGTAAATGCAGCTTTTTGGGGTTCTTTGAAGCAGGGTCAAACCCTATTCCCTCTCTGAATTTGGAACCAGCTAAAAAGTTAGACAGTAGAATCAGAGATAGGGAACAAAGGACTGCAGTTTAATATTTGGAGCATCTTGCATCTAGACCATGGGTTGCCCATCCAATCTAGGTAGTGTAAATGGAAACTGTAGGACTCCCAGTTGGAGGCCTAATGGATGCTAGGTCTAATGCTATCCTATCAGCCTTCTATCCTTTAAACTAGAGCACAGCAATGGATAGAATGCTACGTGCGGCCAATGGGAGATTCCAAAGAGAAGAGCAAGACTTATCCCAGAAAAGGTGAGCTCAAAAATAAAAGCATTAGCCTCTTCTCTACGTTGTCCTCTCTTGGGGAACATTGAGAAGGAGACAGAAAGAAGCTTCCTAATTCTTCTGAAAAGACAGCAGTTTCACTGTGTGGGCCACGGTGGAAAATCAGAGAGAGAAAGAGAAACAGATTGTGCTACAAAACCCTAATCTTTGATCTACTGATGGGGAGGTCAGTGGCATTAACTCTGTGTGTGAAGAACAGATCATCACTGGGCCACCTTACCTATAGGTCAGCCAGAAATGACGTTGCACAGAACACAATGCAAACGTTCCTCTCCTTCATTTCGTTACTATTCACATGTTTCAGGACAATTCATTCAAGATTCACATAAAGTTAGCTATGGGCTTTTCTAAATAGAGCTCTTACAACTTAAAAATAAATCCAAGGCTTTTAAAGCTCTGTAATTATCTTGTCTATTATCTCTTCTGCTGCTTCATCTTTCATTCCCTCCCCTGATCTTTTTTCTGTATGGGGGTTTGCCATTTTTGCATAGCTTTTAAAGCAAATCTGGATATTTTCAGAGATGGGGGGTTAGGAGAATAGATATGTCACAATTTGTGTTACTTACTCACATTTTTGGAAAATTAACTCCTTAAGCACCTGATGAGTAACAGGCACCTGGCCATTTGGAATTTGAGGAAGAATTTTATCATTTCATTGCTGTGATTGTTCTTAATGATGAAAATTCTTACAGTTTCCTGCACCATGGCATTTATATCTTTATTTAAGTCACATTTTAAAATTGCATGGCAAAACCAACTGTAAAGTAAAAAAAAAATAAAGAACAAAAAAAATTGCATTTCTTAGAACTCTGTCCTCAATGATCTATGTAACTAACTTAGAGCTTAATGACCTCTACAAAGTAAACTTACCCTTCTGACAGGGGAAACATATGTAGAAAGAATGTGATATATTTCAGAAAAGTCATGTTTGACTGAAATACCACATAAATGGATGTAAATTTATGTATAGTTTTCTGATTTAAAAAGTATTACATACTCAAACAAAATTTAGAAATTACAAAAAAATAAAAGAAGAAAAAAAATATAAAATAGAATAAAACCTATCCTTCTAATTATCATTTGATGCAACCATTAACATTTTGGTATCTTTCTTTATAGTATTTTACATCATACACATACATACACATACACACACACACACACACACAATGGATCATACTAAGCAAAGTTTTATATCCAGTTTTTCCCATGTGTTAGCATTTTCCTATATCATTTTATAGATACTAAAATATGTTTTTCACATGATGGAATATATGAGAATTTATCATCAAGTATCTTGCCAGACCACTCTTAAATATATAATATTTGTTATTCCAAAGTTTTCATCACTGTAAATAATGTTGTCATAAATATTACTATATAATACAAAGTTTTTTTTTTTAAACTATATTACTGGTTCTTTTCATAGGAAATAAAGCAAAATTACTGAATTAAGAGTTATTAACTTACTTTGGGGGAGAACCCATGGAGACCCTTCCTTTCTTGTTTCAGAAGAGCTAGGAAACCAAACCAATAGACATTCCCTCAGGCACTGTAGAATTGGGGCAAGAGGTGGCCATCTTGAAGGATATTTCATTCAGGTCACAGTGAGCCTGATATCTATGACTTCCTCAGCTGAACTGATGTCTTTACATGAAAACATTTTGTCATTACAAATCTTAATTATGCTGCAATTTAGATGGCCCTTGGCTTGTAATATTTACCATGTTATAAACTACTTTAAAACTCTGCATGTGCCCAAATTACTCCACACAATCAACAAAGGGCTTTATTTGTCCCAAATGAAACACCAGCTGAAGGGCCACTGCTGGGCCTTGGGCTTTCAGACTACAGCATGCTGCTGTAAACCACTACAGTGAAACCAAGGCACATTGGAAAATTAAGGTCAGCTGCAGAGAACTGAGCATTTGGGCCTGAGCATTTCACATGACAAAAATCAAAGAAGAGAAGTAGATGCTAACTGCTCAGATGTATTTATGGCAGATACTTCTACTGGTAAAAGATATAATTTGTTTCATGTTTTACATAAAAAAACAATTTACCCTTTTGACTATCATGATTTTTCTGGCAATTTCAATATGTTTTCATTTTTCTTGTGAGTTGGGGGACTTATGGATGTATTTTCTACTATCTCACCCCTAACTTCAGCCAAAGGAGGGTTGGAAAACCAAATTTAAAAATATGTGAAGAGTGAGTAAAAAAATAGCAAGGAAAAGAGTCGAGGACTGTTCACATCTGGCAAGTCCACTGTCGCCATCATAGTTCAAAATGGATATGTCTGCATGCCTTCAAGGGGCACAAGAAGGTCAGGCCCTCCAATGTGCCAGTTTTTGAAGATAATTAGATTGATTAACTCCTTCAACTATTGTCTTTTGGGAGTTTATAGGCTTTGGGAGTACCCTTCAATTAGACATTTAAAAATATGCAGATAACAGAAGCAATATAACTTTGGTGGCTTGGTGGTAAAGAACCTGCCTGCAATGCAGAAGACCCAGGTTCAATCCCTGGGTTAGGAAGATCCCCTGGAGAAGAAAATGGCAACCCACTCCAGTATTCTTACCTGGAAAATTCCATGGACAGAGGAGCCTGGTGGGCTACAGTCCATGGAGTTGCAAAGAGTCTGACTGAGCAACTAATACTTTCATTTTTTTCACTCTTCACTACAGGGTGATACTAAACTAGACACTATGGATTTAGAAGTAAGCAGGACAGACAAGGCTCGTGTTCTATTTTCTAAACCAATGATGGAGGGGATAGAAAATAAACATACACAGAGGCAGTACAATTTTAAGTACTGATAGTGCTAGAGAGAAAAGTGAATCCGTCTAAGGGAATAGAGAGTTATGGTCATGCTACCTTTGTTAGGGGAGGTCAGACCTCAAGGAAGAGGAAAGCCATTAGGAGGCACAGAGTCTCCCAGGTGGAGGGAACTGCAAGGTCAAGGTTTCTGAGGCAGGAAGAAGCTTGGCATGTCTGAGCTATGGCAGAAAGACCATTGTGGTGGACAGAGTAGAGAAAGTAAGTGAGAGAATGCTGAAAAATGAGCTCAGAGAAATGGAGGAGACCAAGCATTACCTTGGTAACCAGTCATTACCTTCTTCTGTTCAAGAAGGCAAGGAACAGAAGTGTTGGTTTAATTTTCATTGTTCTGTAGAAAGCCTCTGGAGGATTTGGTCTGAAGAGGAACATAAGCTGATATGCTGTTGGGAAGTGTAACTCAACTGTTCTGTGGAGGAGTCAGAAGAGAAGCGGGAAGACCGTTGGTGGTCCTGGTGATGACACAGGGTAACTTGGCCCACAGGAATGCCAGCAGGCATGGAGAGTAGTAGGTTGATGACAGGTTCTGAAATAGCCAATAAAACTTGAAGAATGAATATGGGTTCTGAAGAAAAGAGAGTAACAGGATGAAGCATACTGTTTTATTCCAGCAGCTGAGATAATGCTGATGTGATTTCCTCACAGTGGGAGCCCTAGGGGAAAGATAGGTAAAGAATGGAAGAGAATTAAAAGTTTTTTTTGGAACTACAAAAATAGGCAGTAAAGATGAGTCTAGAATTCAGGGATGATGCCAAAGATAAAGGTATAAATTTGTGAGCCAGAATATAGATAAGATTCAAGGCTATGGGACTGGATGAGATGACTTGTGGAGAATGAGAAAAGAGAAGAGAAAACAGAGGTGATTTGAAAGACTGGCATATGCCAACACTTAGAGTCAAGGAGAAGCACTGCTGGGATGTTGAGGCAAATAGTACAGAGAAGTGACCAGGGCACTGGTAGGATGATTTATAGTCCATGTAATTTATAGTTCAAGCCATGATTTTTTTTTAATTGAAATTGAAGTTGTTAATAATTCTGTCAAGACCATAGGTATAATCTGGGAGTGTCCTGGGCAAACAAAAACATATACAGGGGCCTTCTACACATCAGTAACCCCCATAAGACTGGTTTCATTGGAGCTGAAGTGATGGCACCCTGCCTGCTACGGGCTGAGGAGAGATAAAAGGTGAAGGAAAGGAAACAGGAAGCAGAAGCAACCCTTTTGGAAAAAAAATTGCTGTAAAGAAGCTAGTAGAAAAATAGGTCATGGCTAGAGGGGATATGAAACCAAGGAAAGAACTGATTTTTATGGAGCTATTACAGCATCTTCGGGGGCTTCCCAAGTGGCGCTAGTAGTAAAGAATCCGCCTGCCAATGCAGGATACGCGAGATGTGGGTTCGATTCCTGGGTTGGAAGATCCCCTGGAGGCGAGCAGAACAACCCACTCCAGTATTCTTGCCTGGAGAATCCCATGGACAGAGGAGCCTGAAGGGCAACGGTCCATAGGATTGCGAAGAGTCAGACAGGACTGAAGCGACTTAGCACAGCACAAAGCATCTTGGTATGCTAATAGGAAGGATCTAGGAGAGAAGGAAAACTTGATAAGGCAAGGGGAAAGGAACAGCAGTGGAGACAGAGCACAAGAGTAGGGTTCTGTGCATAAGTACACAAGTGGAGTGGCTGGCTTTGGATGTTGATTTCATTCACCCATTGAAATGTGGAAAGGAGGCTTATGTGGATACAGGTGTACATAGTTGCTAAATTGGGCTGTGAAAAAAGGAGTTAGCTTCTTAGCCAAAGCAAAAGAAATTTCGCTTTTTCTGAAATTCTCTTTTCCTCCCACAAGAAGTCACAGTTTACCCTTTGGGGGCAATTTTCTTCTTAGGCGTTAAGAAGAGATATGTGAGCTATTTCTCCTTTCAGGAAAAATGTTCCAGTATGGAGCCTTTAATAGTTTACCAGCAAATGTGAAAATTCTCCCAGGTCCAATTTAGATCTGGCAGAGAAGATGAATATTACTAGTCAGTCGGCAACTGCCTATAACAGATGTTTTTGTTGAATGTGAACATTAACAGTTCGATTCGGCCTTTTCAGAATTTGAATTAAGAAATAGAAGAAATAGCCAAGAGTACATTGAGATCCAGGTGGAATAAAATCCTTTGACCAGAAACACAAAATGTAACGTCTAGTGAAAACTTCAGCACCCAAGAACTGTGTGACCCTTGGAAAATCACCGTGCTCTGATTGTTCGAGATGTAAGAGAGAGAAAATAGCAAATAGGAAGCAGAAATCAGGGGGTTGTAGATATGTGGAGTTTCTGTCAAATAACCATTGGTAGGACTTTTAGGGAACTGTAAGCTTTTTGTGGAGAAGCACAAAATAACCAAGCAAATGACTATTACCAGTGATTTAATGTCTAGGAATAACTCAGTTCAATTGATTCAGCAGAGAAAACCAGAAGTAAGTGGCTTAGACTCCAAATTATATTCCTTCCAAAGGTGAACTCCCTTGAATCTGCTCAAAGGCAGGGATAACAATAAAGACCATTCTCCTTCTCTTATGAATTGAACTTCTATTTCCCTAGGCAACCAGGTACAGTGGCTGAAAGATAATTTGCTCCTCTGGAAAATGGATCTGAGAAATCATTTCCATATGTGCCTTGAGTCAGTGCGGATATTGGCCCAAGGCAATAGAACTTTAATGCAGGTCACTTTAGGCACTCTCAGGTGTAACAATCAGGAGAAGGCAATGGCACCCCACTCCTTGCCTGGAAAGTCCCATGGATGGAGGAGCCTGGAGGGCTTCAGGCCATGGGGTCGCTAAGAGTCGGACACGACTAAGCGACTTCTTTCACGTTTCACTTTCATGCATTGGAGAAGGAAATGGCAACCCACTCCAGTGTTCTTGCCTGGAGAATCCCAGAGATGGGGGAGCCTGGTGGGCTGCCGTCTAAGGGGTCGCACAGAGTCAGACACGACTGAAGCGACTTAGCAGCAGCAGCAGTGTAACAATCATCCTTGCTAATGTACTGCAGGCAGGAACCAGGCCTTCACCCATGAGACGTCACTACTCGTGCTGCTAATGTACCACCTACACATGCCACTACCATAGTGAGAAACCACTAGATCAGTGCTCTGTAAATTCGATCATTACAAGGGATTGAATAGAGTCCTGGGACTTCCCTGGCAGTACAGTGGATGGGAGCCTGCCGGCCAATGCCAGGAACACGGGTTTGATCCCTGGTCCAGGAGGATTCTACATGCCTTGGAGCAACTGAGCCTGCGCCCCACAACTACTGAAGCTGCACGTTGTAGGGTCTGTGAGCCACAACTACTGAGACTGTGAGCTGCAACTACTTAAGCCTGTGCGCCTAGAACCTGAGCTCCACAAGAAAAGGCACTGCAATGGGAAGCCTTCACACCACAACTAGAGAATAGCCCCCGCCCCCTCTGCAACTAGAGAAAGCTCACACACAGCAATGAAGACATAATGCAACCAAAAATTAAAACCAATAGTAATATAACTAAATTATAAAAGATAGAGTCTCTAAGCACAGGTTTTTAAAATGGCACAAGTGTGGCAATTCATGGATGCTACATTACAAGACAGTTTAAAGAACTGTCTAATGTTCTTAGTTATTGATCCTATAGACCAGTCTGTTTTTCAATGACAAAGTTCAACCTATGCGTACTTGTTATCCATTGCATCCTCACTCTTAGCAAGGTAAAACTAAAGAGTAGATTTTTCAAGCACTTATAGATAAAGTCAGCTCGTTATCTGATAATACCAGCTACTGAGAAACATTTACTATGTGACTGTATAACATCAATAGCATTTATTTTAACTGAAACAACTTTAACTTTCCTTTTAATGAACACTATATTACCTGAAAAAAAATAGATTAAGGAATATAGCATCTCATGTCAAGCTCTAATTTAGGGTTTCAGGCTCAGATGTTTATGAACTACTGCAATTGTAGTCATTTCCTAGGGATACTGACCCATCATTCAGAATTCACCTGTGAGTTGCAGAGATAATGATTAGCAAGATGTGAGCCATAACTGAGCATCCAGATGTGGTTGTTTTATTCAGAGGCTCTATGAACTATTACTATTGGAGGCTACCTTCCTTTTATTACAGATGTTGAAATACACTTACATTCCACATTAAATGTTCAGTTCAGTTCAGTTCAGTTCAGTCGCTCAGTCGTGTCCAACTCTTTGCAACCCCATGAATCGCAGCACACCAGGCCTCCATGTCCATCACCATCTCCCGGAGTTCACTCAGACTCACGTCCATCGAGTCCGTGATGCCATCCAGCCATCTCATCCTCGGTCGTCCCCTTCTCCTCCTGCCCCCAATCCCTCCCAGCATCAGAGTCTTTTCCAATGAGTCAACTCTTTGCATGAGGTGGCCAAAGTACTGGAGCTTCAGCTTTAGCATCATTCCTTCCAAAGAAATCCCAGGGTTGATCTCCTTCAGAATGGACTGGTTGGATATGTATATATATATATATATATATATGTATATGTATATGTATATGTATATGTATATATAAAGAGCTGAGTGGAATTGTCCTCAACTACTTGACTTATTGTCACAATTTAGCAACATTTAATTAAACACTTGTAAATTTCAGTGCTGGTAACTCCATTGCATATTGGGGAGCCAATAAAATGTTTTTTTATATTTCAAATATTTTTTGTAGAGGTTTAACAGACTACCTGACCTGCCTCTTGAGAAACCTGTATGCAAGTCAGGAACCAACAGTTAGAACTGGACATGGAAAA
This sequence comes from Oryx dammah, assembly GCF_014754425.2. Lineage (NCBI taxonomy): Eukaryota > Metazoa > Chordata > Mammalia > Artiodactyla > Bovidae > Oryx > Oryx dammah. The sequence goes on along the minus strand of NW_024070185.1, from coordinate 40,174,955 downwards.
ACAGACTGGTTCCAAATAGGAAAAGGAGTACGTCAAGGCTGTATATTGTCACCCTGCTTATTTAACTTATATGCAGAGTACATCATGAGAAATGCTCAGCTGGAGGAAGCATAAGCTGGAATCAAGATTGCCGGGAAAAAGGTCAATAACACCAGATATGCAGATGACACCACCCTTATGGCAAAAAGTGAAGAAGAACTAAAGAGCCTCTTGAAAGTGAAAGAAGAGAGTGAAAAAGTTGGCTTAAAGCTCAATATTCAGAAAACTAAGATCATGGCATCCAGTCCCATCACTTCATGGCAAATAGATGGGGAAACAGTGGAAATAGTGGCTGACTTTATTTTTCTGGGCTCCAAAATCACTGCAGATGGTGATTGCAGCCATGAAATTAAAAGATGCTTATTCCTTGGAAGGAAAGTTATGACCAACCTAGACAGCATATTAAAAAGCAGAGACATTACTTTGTCAACAAAGGTCCGTCTAGTCAAGGCTATGATTTTTCCAGTGGTCATGTATGGAAGTGAGAGTTGGACTGTGAAGAAAGCTGAGTGCCAAAGAATTGATGCTTTTGAACTGTGATGTTGGAGAAGGCTCTTGAGAGTCCCTTGGACTGTAAGGAGATACAACCAGTCTATGATCAGTCCTGGTGTTCACTGGACGGACTAATGTTGAAGCTAAAACTCCAATACTTTGGCCACCTCATACAAAGAGCTGATTCATTGGAAAAGATCCTGATTCTGGGAAAGATTGAGGGCAGGAGGAGAAGGGACAACAGAGGATGAGATGGCTGGATGGCATCACCGACTTGATGGACATGAGTTTGGGTCAACTCTGGGAGTTGGTGATGGACAGGGAGGCTTGGTGTGCTGCGATTCATGGGGTCGCAAAGAGTCGGACACGACTGAGTGACTGAACTGAACTGAACTAAGTATTTGCTAATTTTAATATTGCAATTTTCTTTTCTTATTGTGAAGTCAATGATTTGGGGAGTTAGTATCTCAAACATATTTACAGGCCCTGTCAAACTCATGGGCTCTGGGCGTGGCACCTTAGTGCTTACTAGATAAAATGGATGTAGACAAAACTTTGGGCCTGAAGGATGTTTGAAGCTTTAGCTATGTCAAATTTCAGAACAACTGCACTGGGCTGTAAATTCTTCATATGGTGTTTCACTTCCTAGTTATCAAAGGCAATGAAATATTTCTTTATAATTTCTCCATCCAGGCTGTTTCCTTTTCTTCTTCTGCCACCTTTTTTAGATCTCTGTCACATCAGACACAAACTACTGGATTGGCCCAAAAGTTCATTTGAGTTTTTTCAGAAGATGGTATGGAAAAACCTGAATGAACTTTTTGGCCAACCCAATACGACAAAAAACTTTTATTTTGTCTCCCTGCCTGAAATTTTCCCCTTCTTCAACCTCCTTCAACAAATGTCAACAGATTAGGCTTGCTAAAATGCTGGTCAACCAAACAAGTATAATTCAGTTTAACAATTAAGTAATTAATTAGTCTGAATGACTTGGATATTTTGTATTAATGTTCTATGTATTCTTGCTGTTTAAACATAAATATTTGGCTTTATCCTTTAATTTTGCAATAAAGATTTTCTACTTGGATTTCTTTGAATATGCTAATATCACATTTTCACCCTTGTCTGTTATTTCTGTCATTCAAGAAATATCATTAGCACTCACAGAGTTCCAGACATTGTAATAGTCACTGAGAGTTCAATAATGAGTAAGAGTAATCCTTGCCCTCAGGTTACTCCAATTCTAGTGGAAGATAAATAATAAAATACATGTACCTGAAATGCTACAGGTGCTTTGATAGAAGTGAGTATAGACTACAGTAAAAAGCATAAAAGCAGAGTGGTCAAATCTACTTGAGGATGAGGTAGGGGAGGCTGGTTCAGCAAAAGCTTATTTTCAGAAAATGTTTAACCATTTACCTGGTATGCACTTGGACAAGGGCATTGCAGCCATAAGAAATAATATGAGCAAAGGCATCAGGGCAAGAGATGGATTTATAAAATATTGAACTGACAAATTTGTATTCATGAAAGCAAGACAACAAAATTATAATAAATTATATTATTAGTATAAATAAACTATTTAAATTAAAATAACTTTTATTATGCCTACCCTTCAACTTTTCAATTTTTAACCTATCTTAATGTTCTAAAAAACCAATCATTTAAAAATACATAAAAATTCGTTTCTAGGGGTACACATTTTTACTTTTGTCTCAGACTCTAAAATGGCTTAGCGTGGCACTGCCAGATTCTGTTTTTATTTAAAATTTTGACATTTTGTTCATCATGGATTTCTTGCAATAATTTTTACTTTAAAACATTATTATTTTGATTACTGAGTTTTCTGGCAGCTCCTTAAATTTTGCACACAAGTGCTTCACTCACCTCACCCTAATCTCATTAAATTCATCAGGTCTACATATAAAGATCATTCTCTCACAGTGCTGAGAATGGATTGCTGAAGATTTTGGTAGGTAAGACTAGAGAAATAGGGGCAAAGTCAAAAGTCTAATAGCTTAGGCAGAAAATAATGGAAGCTTGAACCAAGGCAACAAAGAGGAGAGTGGAGGCAGGGCTGAAAGAAGTATTCGGAATGAATGGGGAGAATTTGACAAAAATTGGATTTATGAGAAATCTCTCTTCTGGAATTTGTTCTCCAAATTGTGACTGTCAAAGCCCAATGGAGTCTCCCTTCTTCAGGAATCATTTTTAAGCCATTTCACACAATGGCCAATTCTTAGATTATAACCTCTTTGCTGCTGAAGACCATATTTTTTTTCCCACAGTGTTTTAAGCACAGTAGATGCTCAATAAATACCTTTTGAAAGAACTAGAATCATCAGTGATTTTTAATACTGTTGCAAGGCGGTGCCAATAATTATTAAGCCAACAAAAGAAGAGTTCAAATCTTCTTCCCTGGATATATTTTTAAGGTTAAGATGCTCATTTATCTGTCCAAGATGGCATAAATGACTTCATAGGGCCCTTTTCAATTACATGATTAACAGCCCTTTTTGAGAAGGGTTTTATATATGTTACTCTAATAGCAAGAGAACTTCTCCTGGGGCCTTTTTCCCTTTTATGTGATTACACTGGTATTTTAGAGAAAATGAAATTACTGCATCCCAGCTGGGAAGTTCTTTTGAATTTATAAAATGCAGAGATTTCAACAGGACTGTAAAGATGAGGCAGGTCTCATATCCAATCATCAATAAATCATTTTGGTTTCTTATAATGTTCCTCACAAAAGTTCTACTGTGGTTACCCATGTCCAAAATTTGACATTAATGTATTGCCCTTGACAACTGAACCAGAGAATTTCTCTGTAAATTATTCCAGTTACAATAAAAGATAATTATAGTTGTAGAAAAATTTGAACTTAATATATCTGGGTGTGGCTTTGTCAGATTTCCATTTCTGGTGATGTCGTGATTCATTTTATCAGAAATTACTATTGTTATTATTATTATCACTGTTACTATTATTTGGGACAAGAGGATTTTAGTAAAGCTTTTTAAAAAGTAACTAGATCAGTCCTGCATGGACTCTGTGTCCTCTGCCTCTCTCCTTCTGAATGAAGGGTAAAATGCTGAAGCAGCCACCTGCCACAGCAGGGGAGCTGTCACACCCGCCCTGTATTAACTGCATCTCAGTTCAGTTCAGTTCAGTCACTCAGTCATATCTGACTCTTTGTGACCCCATGGACCGCAGCACGCCAGGCCTCCCTGTCCACCACCAACTCCCAGAGTTTACTCAAACTCATGTCCATTGTGTCTGTGATGCCATCCAACCATCTCATCCTTTGCCTTCCCCTTTTCCTCCCACCCTCAATCTTTCCCAGAATCAGAGTCTATTCAAATGAGTCAGTTCTTTGTATCAGGTGGCCAAAGTATTGGAGCTTCAGCTTCAGCATCAGTCCTTCCAATGAATATTCAGGACTGATTTCCTTTAGGATGGACTGATTGGATATCCTTGCTTTCCAAGTGACTCTCAAGAGTCTTCTCCAAACCACAGTTCAAAAGCATCAATTGTTTGGCACTCAGCTTTCTTTATAGTCCAACTCTAATATCCATACACAACTACTGGAAAAATGATAGCTTTGACTAGATGGACCTTTGTTGGCAAAGTAATATCTCTGCTTTTTAATATGCTGTCTAGGTTGCTCATAACTTTTCTTCCAAGGAGCAAGCGTCTTTTAATTTTATGGCTGCAGTCACCATCTGCAGTGATTTTGGAGCCGCTCAAAATAAAGCCTGTCACTGTTTCCATTGTTTCCCCACCTATCTGCCATGGGACCAGATGCCATGATCTTAGTTTCCTGAATGGTGAGTTTTAAGCCAACTTTTTCACTCTCCTCTTTCCCTTTAATCAAGAGGCTCTTTAGTTCTTCACTTTCTGCCATAAGGGTGGTGTCATCTGCATAGCTGAGGTTATTGATATTTCTCCAGGCAATCTTGATTCCAGCTTATGCTTCATCCAGCCCAGCGTTTCTCATGATATACTCTGCACAGAAGTTGAATAAGTAGGGTGACAATATATAGCCTTGACATACTACTTTCCCTATTTGGAACCAGTCTACCATTCCATATCCAGTTCTAACTGTTGCTTCCTGACCTGCATACAGATTTCTCAAGAGGCTAATCAGGTGGTCTGGTATTCCTATTTCTTTAAGAATTTTCCACAGTTTGTTGTGATCCACACAGTCATAGGCTTTGGCATAGTCAATAAAGCTGAAGTAGATATTTTTCTGAAACTCTCTTAGTTTTTTGATGATCCAATAGGTGTTGGCAATTTGACCTCTGGTTTATCTGCCTTTTCTAAAACCAGCTTGAACATCTGGAAGTTCATGGTTCATGTACTGTTGAAGTCTGGCTTGGAGAATTTTGAGCATTACTTTGCTAGCGTGTGAGATGAGTGCAATTGTGTGGTAGCTTGAGCATTCTTTGGCACTGCCTTTCTTTGGGATTGGAATGAAAACTGACCTTTTCCAGTCCGAGGCATCTCATTTCACGGGGAAAGTAAAATAATTATATGTTTAATACTGCCTGTTTTTCAATTTTCTGACAGAGTTCAATATAATTTTCAACTGATAACAGAATTTGGTATCTAAAAATGAGGTGCTTTAAGCAAACCTAAAATGTAAAATTGAATTAGTGGGAGAAAATGGGACTTTGGGCAATACGAACTTAGATACTTTAAGCTGGAAAGATGGTGTTCTTTGTTATGAGATAGCAGAAAATTTGATGCTATCTTGCCTACTTATAAGGTAGGCCTGGGCTATCAAAGGCTGTGCAATTAGGAGAAACGGTAGCAAATATTTTATATATTGGCCTGTGCTACCTCTAGCACTTTCAGAAAAATCTTACTGAAGAGATGACATCATACTAGAGCTACTCAGACTGCAAACAGAAAGGGAAGGAAACACTATTTTCCCGTGTTTGAGAGTTGAGACCTGCTTCATCTTTTTCCCTGCCTGTGGTCTACACATCATGATGAAGGGAGTCTTAAAGCCAATGGCTTCTGTTCTTCAAAACTGAAGCAATTATAAATAGTGATGGACAAGCAGGCGTCTAAATTCTGGTGCTTCACTGAAGAGAAGCACCAGATGGTGCAGGTCCTGATGGACTTGAGGATGGAGCCTTCCTTCCAGAGCCTGTTGATGCTAATTTATCAGTGCGTGCATTCTCAGTCGTGTCTGACTCTACAACCCCACGGACTGTAGTCTGACAAGCTTTTCTGTCCATGGGATCTCCCAGGCAAGAATACTAGACTGGGTTGCCATTTCCTCCTTCAGGGGATCCTCCCAACCCAGGGATCAAACAAGTCTCTTCTGTGGCTCCTGCACTGGCAGGTGGACTCTTGACCACTGTGCCACCTGGGAATGCCTAATATTATCAAGGAGGCAGCTACAGCATCGACGACAAGGCAGATGAGCAGAGCAGAAGGACCTGTAAGTATAGCAGGAGGTCCTCAGGCTTAAAGTCTATATCTGAATAAGACCCTTGGCTATTATTTCCTGAACTTGGACTTTAGCAGAAGTAAACAGAGCAAAACTAGACTGAGTTTACAGGAAACTATATTTCCAAAGTACTTCCCTGCCTTCAAGACTGGCCTGAAATAGCATCCGGCTAATAAATTGCTAACATAGTCCCTGGTCTTTTAGACTACAATGATAGGAGGTTGGCTTTGAGGGCTTTGTAACAGTAGAAAGGGCATCTTTATCAAGTCACATCAGAGGGAAGAACTAGAGGATGAGAGGAACAGTGATCCTAGAAGATCCTCCCAGAGAGAATAACCAGGTTCAGCTAGATCAGCCATGCAAGGAACTCATCCCATGCTAAGATAGAGGACCCGTGCTGCTCATGGCAAGTAGAACTGCTTAGTTGCTATGAATAACTGATGATTCAATTATTTCCCATCCTCTCCTTTTTGCATGGGACCTTATCGTACTTATCCTATTCCTCCTCCTCTATTGTATATTAAGGATATACTATGTCATTTGATTTATAGACCAGTAGACCTACAATCGAAGAAGGCAATGGCACCCCACTCCAGTACTCTTGCCTGGAAAATCCCATGGATGGAGGAGCCTGATGGGCTACAGTCCATGGGGTCGCTAACAGTCGGACACGACTGAGCGACTTCACTTTTCATATTCATGCATTGGAGAAGGAAATGGCAACCCACTGCAGTGTTCTTGCCTTGAGAATCCCAGGGACAGGGGAGCCTGGTGGGCTGCTGTCTATGGGGTCGCACAGAGTCGGACACGACTGAAGTGATTAGCAGCAGCAGACCTACAATAAGGTCTCCCCTGGTGGTTCAGTGGTAAAGAATCTGCCTGCCAATGCAGGAGAGGCAGCTTTGATCCCTGGGTTGGGAAGATCCCCTGGAGAAGGAAATGGCAACTCACTCCAGTATTCTTGCCTGGGCAATCCCAAGAACAGAGGAGCCTGGTGGGCTGTGGTCTATGGAGTTCAAAGAGTCGGACACAACAGTGACTAAACAACAACAGATCTATAACAAACCAAACACACCAACAACTTTCCACCTGTATCTGCTGGAAAGTCTGCATATCAGCCAAAGAGCCTGCGTTTTGAACTAGATGCAAGAAATGCAATAGACTGAGGTTCTTTCTCTCAGGATGTTCTTTTTCTGAGAAGAAACTGGTGTTTTCAATAAATGTTTAACCACTGGCTGGAGCAGGGTTACACACATATATATACCTATATATGTTTATTATAAATTTTATTAAAACTTTATTGAGGGGGGCAAGTCCTAAGACGGCAGAGGAATAGGACAGGGAGACCACTTTTTCCCCCACAAATTCATCAAAAGAACATTTAAACGCTGAGTAAATGCCACAAAACAACTTCTGAATGCCAGCAGAGGACATCAGGCACCCAGAGAAGCAGCCCATTGTCTTCGAAAAGAGTTAGGAAAAAATATAAAAGACAAAAAAAAGAGACAAAAGAGGTAGGGACAGAGCTCCATCCCGGGAAGGGAGTCTTAAAAAGAGAGAAGTTTCTAAACACCAGGAAACACTCTCACTGCCGAGTCTGGGGCGAGCCTTGGAAGCACAGAGGGCAACATAACAGGGAGGGAAAAAAATAAATAATTAAAACCCACAGATTACGAGCCCAACAGCAACTCCCCCAGCGGAGAAGCAGCGCAGACACCTGCATCCGCCACTAGCAAGCGGGGGCTGGGCAGGGAGGTGCAGGCTGCATTGCTTAGAGTAAGGATCAGGTCTGAATGTCCTGATCCTCTGAGTGTAATGAGAGCAAACTAACTTGGGCTAGCAAACCAGACTGTGGGATAGCTACCACACGAAAAGCTCTAACATAAGAGACCGCCAGGACCACCCACAGAACAAAGGATGGAACAGAAATAGCCGGCTGCAGACCATCCCCCTCCGGTGACAGGCAGCCAGAGCCGGAAGGCCCGGAAGGGGGCAATCGCAGCCCCAGAGAGACATTATCTACCAAACTGCAAGCAGGCTTCTTTGCTAACTAAGACTTCTTGGGTTCTGGACAGTCATCATCCGCCTGAGAAGGTGCCCTAGTTGTACACCCAGAAAACTGAGCAGCAGGGACGGGAGAGGCGATAAGTCACAGTGACTGCGCTCGCCAAACACCTGAGCTACTCAGACCTGGGAAGGGCACAAAACACAGGCCCAACCGAGTCTGCACCTCTGAGGACTACCTGAGTGCCTGAACCTGAGCGGCTTAGACCAGGGAGGTGCATGCAGCCCAGGGCCAGCCTCGGATGGTTCCCAGCAGAGCAACCTAGAGCCTGAGCTGTGTGCGCCATGAACAGGGGCAGACCCAGTGTAGCTGAGACACTGTGAGCACAGGCCAGTGTTATTTGTTTGCAGCATCCCTCCCTCCCCACAGTGCAACTGAACAAGTGAGCCTTAAAAGTGTCCACCACCGCCCCCTTTGTGTCAAGGTGGAAATCAGACACTGAAGAGACCAGCAATCAGAAGCTAAAACAGAGGGAACCGCCTTGGAAGTGACAGGTGCAATAGATTAAAACCCTGTCATTAGTACTGACTACGTAGGAAGGGGCCTATAGATCTTGAGACCAAGCTGGACCAAGGAACTATCTGAAAATGAACTGACCCCACACTGCCCACAACACCACCAGAGAAAGTCCTAGATATATCTGTACTATTTTTATGATCATTCTTTTTTTTTCTTCTTTTTTTAACTTTTTCTAAATTTTTAACTCCTCTTAAGTCCTCTATTACTCCTTTAATTTTCATTTTTATAACCTACTGTTGCTGCTAAGTCGCTTCAGTCATGTCCAACTCTATGTGACCCCATAGATGGCAGCCCACCAGGCTCCTCTGTCCCTGGGATTCTCCAGGCAAGAATATCGGAGTGGATTGCTATTTCCTTCTCCAATGCATGAAAGTGAAAGTGAAGTCGCTCAGTCATGTCCAACTCCTAGGGATCCCATGGACTGCAGCCTACTAGGTTCCTCCGTCCATGGGATTTTCCAGGCAAGAGTACTGGAGTGGGTTGCCATTGCCTTCTCCCTATGCAGGGAAGTGAGGCTCCCTGGGGGAAGAAGAGGCAGCCTACAGCTGCGTTTGCAAGCCTTTCTTGGGAAGCACCATGTGCGCTTCCACAACGAGAAAGCTCTAGCTCTGCTCAGTTCAGTTCAGTTCAGTCGCTCAGTCGTGTCCAACTCTTTGCAACCCCATGAATCACAGCATGCCAGGCCTCCCTATCCATCATCAACTCCCAGAGTTCACTTAGACTCATGCCCATCGAGTCAGTGATGCCATCCAGCCATCTCATCCTCTGTCGTCCCCTTCTCCTCCTGCCCCCAATCCCTCCCAGCATCAGAGTCTTTTCCAATGAGTCAACTCTTCGCATGAGGTGACCAAAGTACTGGAGTTTCAGCTTTAGGTTAGTAGGTTATACTAGTTAATAGTAGGTTATACCATTACTTTTCAAAAAAAAAAAAAGACCCTATTTTTAAAGCAAACTTCATATATATTTTTTAAAATAATTTTTGTGACTTTGTTTTTTTTTTCTTCTTTTCTTTAATATTGTATTTTTGAAAATCCAACTGTTACTCTAGATTTTTAATCTTTGCTTTTTGGTATTTGTTATCAATTTTGTACTTTTAAAAACCCAATCTTCAGTACCCATTTTTACTTGGGAGCGAGATTACTGGCTTGACTGCTCTCTCCTCCCTTGGACTCTCCTTTTTCTCCACCAGGTTGCCTCTGTCTCCTCCCTCCCCCTTCTCTTCTCTACCCAACTCTGTGAATCTCTGTGTGTTTCAGACAGTGGAGAACACTTAGGGAACTGATTACTGGCTGGATCTGTCTCTCTCCTTTTCATTTCCCCCTTTTATCCTCCTGGCCACCTCTGTCTCCTTCCTCCCTCTTCTCTTCTCTGTATAACTCCGTGAACATCTCTGAGCGGTCCAGACTGTGGAGTGCAAATAAGGAAGTGATTACTGGCTAGCTTGCTCTCTCCTCTTTTGGTTCCACCTCATCTCATTTGGGTCACCTCTAACTTCTTCCTCCCTCTTCTCTTCTCCATGTATCTCTGTGAACCTCTCTGGGTGTCTCTCACTGTGGAGAAACTTTTCATCTTTAACCTAGATGTTTTATCAATGGTGCTGTATAGAAGGAGAAGTCTTGAGACTACTGTAAAAATAAGACTGAAAACCAGAAGCAGGAGGCTTAAGTCCAAATCCTGAGAACATCAGAGAACTCCTGACTCCAGGGAACATTAATTGATAGGAGCTCATCAAACGCCTCCATACCTTGAAACCAAGCACCACCCAAGAACCAACAAGTTCCAGAGCAAGACATACCATGTAAATTCTCCAGCAACACAGGAACACAGCCCTGAGCTTCAATATACAGGCTGCCCAAAGTTACCCCAAAACAATTGACATCTCGTAACTCATTACTGGACACTTCATTGCACTCCAGAGAGAAGAAATCCAGCTCCACCCACCAGAACACCAACACAAGCTTCCCTAACCAAGAAACCTTGACAAGCCACCCACAGCGAGGAAACTCCACAATAAAGAGAACTCCACAAACTGCCAGAATATAGAAAGGCCACCCCAAACGCAGCAATATAAACAAGATGAAGAGATAGAGGAATACCCAACAGGTAAAGGAACAGGATAAATGCCCATCAAACCAAACAAAAGAGGAAGAAATAGGGAATCGACCTGATAAAGAATTCTGAATAATGATAGTGAAAATGATCCAAAATCTTGAAATGAAAATGGAATCACAGATAAATAGCCTGGAGAGAAGGATTGAGAAGATGCAAGAAAGGTTTAACAAGGACCTAGAAGAAATAAAAAAGAGTCAATATATAATGAATAATGCAATAAATGAGATCCAAAACACTCTAGAGGCAACAAATAGTAGAATAACGGAGGCAGAAGATAGGATTAGTGAAATAAAAGATAGAATGGTAGAAATAAATGAATCAGAGAGGAAAAAATAAAAACGAATTAAAAGAAATGAGGACAATCTCAGAGACCTCCAGGACAATATGAAATGCTCCAACATTCGAATCATAGGAGTCCCAGAAGAAAAAGACAAAAAGAAAGACAATGAGAAAATACTTGAGGAGATAATGGTTGAAAATTTCCCTAAAATGGGGAAGGAAATAATCACCCAAGTCCAAGAAACCCAGAGAGTCCCAAACAGGATAAACCCAAGGCGAAACACCCCAAGACACATATTAATCAAATTAACAAAGATCAAACACAAAGAACAAATATTAAAAGCAGCAAGGGAAAAACAAAAAATAACACACAAGGGGCTTCCCATAAGGATAACAGCTGATCTTTCAATAGAAACTCTTCAGGCCAGGAGGGAATGGCAGGACATACTTAAAGTGATGAAAGAAAATAACCTACAGCCCAGATTACTGTACCCAGCAAGGATCTCATTCAAATATGAAGGAGAATTCAAAAGCTTTACAGACAAGCAAAAGCTGAGAGAATTCAGCACCACCAAACCAGCTCTCCAACAAATGCTAAAGGATACTCTTTAGACAGGAAACACAAAAAGGGTGTATAAACCCGAACCCAAAACAATAAAGTAAATGGCAATGGGATCATGCTTATCAATAATTACCTTAAACGTAAATGGGTTGAATGCCCCAACCAAAAGACAAAGACTGGCTGAATAGATAAAAAAACAAGACCCCTATGTATGTTGTCTCCCTCGAAACAAGGGACACATACAGACTGAAAGTGAAGGGCTGGAAAAAGATATTCCATGCAAATAGAGACCGAAAGAAAGCAGGAGTAGCAATACTCATATCAGAGAAAATAGACTTTGAAATAAAGTCCATGAAAAGAGACAAAGAAAGACACTACATAGTGATCAAAGGATCAATCCAAGAAGATATAACAATTATAAATATATATGCACCCAACATAGGAGCACCACAATATGTAAGACAAATGCTAACAAGTATGAAAGGGGAAATTAACAATAACACAATAATAGTGGGAGACTTTAATACCCCACTCACAACTATGGATAGATCAACTAAACAGAAAATTAACAAAGAAACACAAACTTTATATGATACAATAGACCAGTTAGACCTAATTGATATCTATAGGACATTTCACTCCAAAACAATGAATTTCACCTTTTACTCAAGTGCACATGGAACCTTCTCCAGGATAGATCACATCCTGGGTCATAAGTCTAGCCTTGGTAAATTCAGAAAAATTGAAATCATTCCAAGCACCTTTTCTGACCATAATGCAGTAAGATTAGATCTCAGTTACAGGAGAAAAACTATTAAAAATTCCAAAATATGGAGGCTGAACAACACGCTTCTGAATAACCAACAAATCACAGAAGAAATCAAATCAAAATATGCATAGAAATGAATGAAAATGAAAACACAACAACCCAAAACCTGTTCAGTTCAGTTCAGTCACTCAGTCGTGTCCAACTCTTTGCGACCCCATGAATCACAGCACACCAGGCCTCCCTGTCCATCACCAACTCCCGGAGTACACTCAGACTCATGTCCATCGAGTCCGTGATGCCATCTAGCCATCTCATCCTCTGTCGTCCCCTTCTCCTTCTGCCCTCAATCCCTCCCAGCATCAAAGTCTTTTCCAATGAGTCAACTCTTCTCATGAGGTGGCCAAAGTAGTGGAGTTTCAGCTTTAGCATCATTCCTTCCAAAGAAATCCCAGGGCTGATCTCCTTCAGAGTGGACTGGTTGGATCTCCTTGCAGTCCAAGGGACTCTCAAGAGTCTTCTCCAACACCACAGTAAAAAGCATCAATTTTTCAGTGCTCAGCCTTCTTCACAGTCCAAATCTCACATCCATACATGACTACTGGAAAAACCATAGCCTTGACTAGACAGACCTTAGTCAGCAAAGTAATGTCTCTGCTTTTGAATATGCTATCTAGGTTGATCATAACTTTTCTTCCAAGGAGTAAGTGTATTTTAATTTCATGGCTGCAATCACCATCTGCAGTGATTTTGGAGCCCAAAAGAATAAAGTCTGACACTGTTTCCACTGTTTCCCCATCTATTTCCCATGAAGTGATGGGACCGGATGCCATAATCTTCATTTTCTTAATGTTGAGCTTTAAGCCAATTTTTTTACTCCCTCTTTCACTTTCATCAAGAGGCTTTTTAATTCCTCTTCACTTTCAGCCATAAGGGGGGTGTCATCTGCATATCTGAGGTTATTGATATTTCTCCCAGCAATCTTGATTCCAGCTCATGTTTCCTCCAGTTCAACGTTTCTCATGATGTGTTCTGCATATAAGTTAAATAAACAGGGCGACAACATACAGCCCTGACGTACTCCTTTTCCTATTTGGAACCAGTCTGTTGTTCCACATCCAGTTCTAACTGTTGCTTCCTGACCTGCATACAGATTTCTCAAGAGGCAGGTCAGGTGGTCTGGTATTCCCATCTCTCTGAATTTTCCACAGTTTATTGTGATCCACATAGTCAAAGGCTTTGGCATAGTCAATAAAGCAGAAGTAGATGTTTTTCTGGAACTCTCTTGCTTTTTTGATGATCCAGTGGATGTTGGCAATTGGATCTCTGGTTCCTCTGCCTTTTGTAAAACCAGCTTGAACATCAGGAAGTTCTCGGTTCACATATTGCTGAAGCCTGGCTTGGAGAATTTTGAGCATTATTTTACTAGCATGTGAGATGAGTGCAATTGTGCGGTAGTTTGAGCATTCTTTGGCCTGTGGGACACTGTAAAAGCAGTGCTAAGGGGAAAGTTCATAGCAATACAGGCATACCTCAAGAAATAAGAAAAAAGTCAAATAAATAACTTAACTCTACACCTAAAGCAACTAGAAAAGGAAGAAATGGGAGAACCCCAGGGTTAGTAGAATGAAAGAAATCTTAAAAATTAGGGCAGAAATAAATGCAAAAGAAACAAAAGAGACCATAGCAAAAATCAACAAAGCCAAAAGCTGTTTCTTTGAAAGGATAAATAAAATTGACAAACCATTAGCCAGACTCATCAAGAAACAAAGGGAGAAAATTCAAATCAAGAAACAAAGGGAGAAAATTCAAATCAATAAAATTAGAAATGAAAATTGAGAGATCACAACAGACAACACAGAAATACAAAGGATCATCAGCAATTATATGCCAATAAAATGGACAACGTGGAAGAAATGGAAAAATTCTTAGAAAAGCACAGCTTTCCAAAACTGAACCAGGAAGAAATAGAAAACCTTAACAGACCCATCACAAGCATGGAAATTGAAACTGTAATCAGAAATCTTCCAGCAAACAAAAGCACAGGTCCAGATGGCTTCACAGCTGAATTCTACCAAAAATTTAAAGAAGAGCTAACACCTATCCTACTCAAACTCTTCCAGAAAATTGCAAAGGAAGGTAAACTTCCAAACTCATTCCATGAGGCCACCATCACCCTAATACCAAAACCTGACAAAGATGCCACAAAAAAAGAAAACTACAGGCCAATATCATTGATGAACATAGATGCAAAAATCCTTAACAAAATTCTAGCAATCAGAATCCAACAACACATTAAAAAGATCATACACCATGGCCAAATGGCCTTTATCCCAGGGATGCAAGGATTCTTCAATATCCGCAAATCAATCAATGTAATACACCACATTAACAAATTGAAAAATAAAAGCCATATGATTATCTCAATAGATGCAGAGAAAGCCTTTGACAAAATTCAACATTCATTTATGATTAAAAACTCTCCAGAAAGCATGAATAGGAGAAACATACCTCAACATAATAAAAGCTATATACGACAAACCCACAGCAAACATTATCCTCAATGGTAAAAAATGGAAAGCATTTCCGCTAAAGTCAGGAACAAGACAAGGGTGCCCAGTTTCACCACTACTATTCAACATAGTTCTGGAAGTTTTGGGCACAGCAATCAGAGCAGAAAAAGAAATAAAAGGAATCCAAATTGGAAAAGAAGAAGTAAAACTCTCACTGTTTGCAGATGACATGATCCTCTACATAGAAAACCCTAAAGACTCAACCAGAAAATCACTAGAGCTAATCAATGAATATAGTAAAGTTGCAGGATATAAAATCAACACACAGAAATCCCTTGCATTCCTATACACTAATAATGAGAAAATAGAAAGAGAAATTAAGGAAACACTTCCATTCACCATTGCAATGAAAAGAATAAAATACTTAGGAATATATTTACCTAAAGAAACAAAAGACCTATATATAGAAAACTATAAAACAATGGTGAAAGAAATCAAAGAGAACACTAATAGATGGAGAAATGTACCATGTTCATGGATAGGAAGAATCAATATAGTGAAAATGAGTATATGACCTAAAGCAATCTATAGATTCAATGCAATCCCTATCAAGTTACCAATGGTATTTTTCACAAAGCTAGAACAAATAATTTCACAATTTGTATGGAAACACAAAAAAACTCAAAGAGCCAAAGCAATCTTGAGAAAGAAGAATGGAACTGGAGGAATTAACCTGCCTGACTTCAGGCTCTACTACAAAGCCACAGTCATCAAGACAGTATGGTACTGGCACAAAGACAGAAATATAGATCAATGGAACAAAATAGAAAGCCCAGAGATTAATCCACATACCTATGGATACCTTATCTGTGACAAAGGAGGCAAGAATATACAATGGATTAAAGACAATCTCTTTAACAAGTGGTGCTGGGAAAAGTGGTCAACCACTTGTAAAAGAATGAAACTAGATCACTTTCTAACACCATATACAAAAATAAACTCAAAATGGATTAAAGATCTAAATGTAAGACCAGAAACTATAAAACTCCTAGAGGAGGACATAGGCAAAACACTCTCTGACATAAATCACAGCAGGATCCTCTATGACTCACCTCCCAGAATACTGGAAATAAAAGCAAAAGTAAACAAATGGGACCTAATTAAAATTAAAAGCTTCTGCACAACAAAGGAAACTATAAGCAAGATGAAAAGACAGCCTTCAGAATGGGAGAAAATAACAGCAAATGAAGCAACTGACAAACAACTAATCTCAAAAATATACAAGCAATTTATGCAGCTCCATTCCAGAAAAATAAATGACCCAATCAAAAAATGGGCCAAAGAACTAAATAGACATTTCTCCAAAGAAGACATACAGATGGCTAACAAACACATGAAAAGATGCTCAACATCACTCATTATCAGAGAAATGAAAATCAAAACCACAATGAGGTACCATTTCACACCAGTCAGAATGGCTGTGATCCAAAAGTCTCCAAGCAATAAATGCTGGAGAGGGTGTGGAGAAAAGGGAACCCTCTTACACTGTTGGTGGGAATGCAAACTAGTACAGCCACTATGGAGAACAGTGTGGAGATTCCTTAAAAAACTGGAAATAGAACTGCCTTATGACCCAGCAATCCCACTGCTGGGCATACACAGCAAGGAAACCAGAATTGAAAGAGACACATGTACCCCAGTGTTCATCGCAGCACTGTTTATAATAGCCAGGACATGGAAGCAACCTAGGTGTCCATCAGCAGATGAATGGATAAGAAAGCTGTGGTACATATACACAATGGAGTATTACTCAGCCATTAAAAAGAACACATTTGAATCAGTTCTAATGAGGTGGATGAAACTGGAGCCGATTATACAGAGTGAAGTAAGCCAGAAAGAAAAACACCAATACAGTATACTAATGCATATATACGGAATTTAGAAACATGGTAATGATAACCCTGTATGTGAAACAGCAAAAAAGACTCAGATGTGTAGAACAGTCTTTTGGACTCTGTGGGAGAGGGAGAGGGTGGAATGGTTTGAGAGAATGGCATTGAAACATGTATAATATCATATAAGAAATGAATCGCCAGTCTAGGTTTGATGCAGGATACAGGATGCTTGGGGCTGGTGTACTGGGATGACCCAGAGGGATGGTATGGGGAGGGAGGTGGGAGGGGGGTTCAGGATTGGGAACACATGTACACCCGTGGTGGATTCATGTTGATGTATTGCAAAGTCAATACAATATTGTAAAGTTAAAAAAAATAACTGTCTAACCATGAATTCACAAAATTATTGGAATTTTAACAACTGGTTTTGTGAGCTGGTATAAGGCTTATTTCCATGCCACTAGAAATAAGAGTGTATCTGAATGACGCGTAACCAAAGGGATGGCAAACAATGCTAGTTATCTACCCAGTAGATAATCTTCTATTTTTCCTACTAAGAAAATATCACTTTTATTAGATGAAGCATATATCAAATTTAGAAATGATATTTAATAGCTTTCCTTGTAGATAAGTGGGAGAAGGGAATAAAAGCAACCCACTCCAATATTCTTGTTTGTAGAATTCCATGTACTGAGGAGCCTGGCAGGCTTTAGTCCATGGGGTTGCACAGAGTCGGACATGACTGAGCGACTAACACTTTCACTTTTATAGATAGGTATGGTCCTATAACACAGTTCTGGCTAGTAAGATATAAGTAAATGATGTTGAATGAGATGAAAAATCTCCTTAAAAGTGAACAGGAGGAAGGTGACATGTGCTTTTTGTCCTCTGCATCCTCTGCTCTTCCCATTGTATCAATCAGGTTGGGCTTGATTATGCTGCAATAACAATTTAATTCCCAAATATCAGAGGTTTTAACATAAAAGTTAATTTCCCATTTCATGTCCATTGCCAGTGGCTGAGGCAGGTCTGGTCCATTCAGGGCCCCAGGTGCAGTGGCTCCACCAATCTGTAGCTGTATCATCTGGAATACACAGGTTCTTCAGGTAACCTGATTGTGACCATTTCTTATGCCCAGAAATAAAACTCTTCATGGCCCCATACAGCCTATTGGCCAGAATTATTCTTATGGCTCTGTCTAACTGCCAGGAATGCTAGGGGTATATATTCCTTACATAGGAAAAAGAAAACCTCTAATTTGTTTCAGACCATTATTTCTGGATCTGGATTTCACTTACAGTCAAACACAATTCCTAAGTGATACAATTAATACCACTTTTTATGTTTTCTGTGTGCAAAGTTGCTTTAGTCATGTCCAACTCTATGCATCCTTTGGACTGTAGCCCACCAGGCTCCTCTGTCCATGGGATTTCCCAGGCAAAAATATTGGAGTGTGTTGCCATTTCTTTCTCCAGAGGATCTTCCTGACCCAGGGATCAAACCTACATCTTGTGTCTCTGGCATTGGCAGGTGGGTTCTTTACCACTAGTGCCACCTGAGAAGCCAATGGCATATAGAGTGTACTATATTGTAATCTTACCAGAAGTTTATACAAGACCAGCAAGAGAAAGAAAGTGGAGGTTTATGTATGGAACCAATACACACCTCCTTTTGTCAGGGAAGAAGACACACACTCTAACAAGATACTTCAGTTTTTGTCTACTCCTACAGCAGAGTCATGAAGAACGCATTTTTCACAGGAGAAATCATCTTACATAATAATCTGCTTTCTCTTTTGCCTTTCTGAGTACCTTTACCTAATCTGACCCAGGTATCCATCCTTGCCTGAGCAGAGATTAGAAATTACAGCAGAAGGTGTGCAAGAAGAAAGAGGAGGGGATATCCAGCTCTTGACATTAAAATTGGATTGTGCAGCAAGAGAATGTCCTGTGAGCCAGGTGATTTTCTTGAGACAGGACTTTTCTGAATTCCTGCCTGTTGCATGTAGCGTATCAAAGACAGGCCTGTCCTTAGGTCTTATCTGCAGTCAGAAAAGGGAAAAGACATGATGTGAAATTAATAGTAAAAGCCACATATCTGGTCCCTGGAAAATAGGAAGGGAGGGAAGAAAAGGAGGCAGGGAACAGGAATGCTGGGACCAGCATCAATGTCTTGCTTTCCTCCTCTCTGGGTTCAAGCTGCAAGGCAGAAGGAAGTACATTGAATCAGCAATGACAAATCCTGAGGTAAAGCTGCGGGATGGCCCCAGAAACGCAGCAAACAGGGTTTGGGAGGAGTGCTGGGTGGTTTACCACTTCCAAGGCGCTCTTAATTCTCACATGGCACAGAGATTGAGATGAAGCCAGTGAGCATTCCATGGAGTCTGCCACGACTTGGTGAGATGTTGGGGGTGAACTGCCAAGTCAGAGGATGAGACAGATGACATAGCTAGGGGCTCAGTGGGAACTAGAACTGCAGGAATGGAATGAGGAGGAGGAGGCTTGGAACACTACGGCAGCATCACTTGAGTCAAAAGAATGGACCTTGAGTCAGATCAGTCTTCAAATCAGTCATTTGAAGACAGCAGGGCAAGGAATAAACAGGTGAGCAAAGAACACCATCCCAGAGACCCAGCAGATTCTAACCAGCGCACACCTGAGGAGCAGCATGTCTCTTCCCTACCAACATCACACCCAACAAAGACACACTGTCTTCCTCACCCCTGAACACGTGGATGACATTTCAGAGGAAAGAAACAAGAGAAGAGCAGGTTTTTGAGGACATGGGCATTTTCTTTTTTGTCCTAGAGAGACTAAATTTTACTTCAGGGAACCATGTAAAAAACTGGGTAGTACTAAACTTAATGGCCTCCCCTGGTGACTCAGATGGTAAAGAATCTGCCTGCAGTGAGGGAGACCAGGGTTCAGTCTCTGGGTTGGGAAGATCCCCTGGAGAAGGGAATGGCAAAGCACTCCAGTATACTTGCCTGGAGAATCCCATGGACAGAGGAGCCAGTGGGCTACAATGAATGGGGTCACAAAGAGTCAGACATGACTGAGTGACTAACACTTCCATTTTCATTTCCACTCAAGCTTAATCTAGATCAGTTGATTTATACGCCTACTAACCAGTTAATTTATACTGATTTTCAGGAGGAGTACAGGTAACTGTAGACAAAATTAAGGAACTCCGTGGGATAAATATCCTGATTTTTATTTCCATATACATCTCACCATTTTTTTTAGAGTTCAGGTAGATCTGCACATGAGGGACTTCTACAAGAAAATAACACAGATTTTAGTCTAAGATAGTATTTTAAATTTCATACTCACTAGTTGCAGGTTTGTGGGTACATTAATTATTTTCTCTTTGCCTCAGTTTTCCAGCTGACAAAATGGGGATAGAAAAATATAACTAGCCATGAAGGTATTAAGGAGATTAAGGTACTTGAGTTGATATTTAGGAAGTGCTTAGAGGAGGAAGAGGTCTTGACATATAGTAAGAACTATGTAAGAAAAATTTTGGAGGTCTTATTAAATTAGAATTTAAACCTAACTCACCTCCCCTCTTTAACTATGGAACTATTCACTTTCTACAGAAGGGAACAATTTATGGTTCAAAGCTATTATAGTCCAGAGGCCATCTGGGTCAAGAAGGGCATGTTGACTTGAGTGTCTCCTAAGATGCTAAGAGATGGAAACAAAACACTTCCTATTTGGGGAGCAAAGACACCTGGGGCTGACTACCCCCAAACTGCATTGATGTTTCCTGCTTTCATTAGATGTAAAATAAATAAATCAAAATAAACAAAAGAAAGCCAACATCAACAAAACACCGACACATTCTTTCAGTTGCCATGGCTCTGAAAAGACTGGAATAATGTAGGGAAGACAAAGCCAGTAGACTCATAAACTCTTAAGTGAGTTTATGGACCCTGTGGTGCAGGCAAAGGGCTAAGGGATTATAGTGCCTGGATCAACAGCCTGGAATTCAGCAAAGTTATGTCTTATAATGTCTGGATAGGGAAGAAGACAGATACTATGGCCTGAGAAAAACAGATTGAGAAAAAATCTTTTATTTGCTGATTACATACACATGCAGAGCCCAGACAATTGCCTTACTCTCCCTTCATTTGGACTATCAAGCATCCTCTGATTCCGAACAGCCAGCCCCAGGTTGGTATCCAGAGTCATCCTTTCCTGTCTTCTCCCTTCAACATATCTTGGGTCCTCAAAATCAGCTTTGAATGGCCTCACTTGGATTTTTCTCAGCCTTCTCCTCCACAATAAAGAATCCATGAAATTCTGGTTCTGATGAGCTCTGTTTTTTCTCTAAAATTATATTAAAATAGATATATAAATATTTAAACTTTATCAAAATGTTTCTGTATGCCTCCTAAAATTATCTCCTAACCTACAATTATATTAAAATAGATATACAAATATTTAAACTTTATCAAAATGTTTTCCATATGCTTCCTAAGATTATCTCCTAATCTACAGGGGTTCTGATCTAAATTAGAGTAGAATCTACAAAGGTGACTGTAGCTACCTGGAGCCCCAAAACAAGAAGCATCACCAAGGCTCGAAGGGGCTGTTGGACTAGGTGTCATATGACGGTCACTCTCCAGGAGTGGGATGTTGGGCAGGCCTTTTCTCCCTCTTCTCCATGAAGAAAGCAGATGGGCAAAGAGTGAGGTGAGAGTTCACTCCGGGCTAAGAATTGGTGGGAGGTGTATTGGCCAGCACTAAGAAATGAGTTGCAAAGAGTCGGACACGACTGAGCAACTTCATTTTCACTTTCAAGAAATGAGTTAACAACAACAATGAATAGGGCTGGATTAAATTATGTCTAACCACTGAACTAAAGTCTCAGCAGCAACAACTTGAGGACCTTAGGAAGCTGCTGCACCTTCACAAAGCTTGACCATCAGGGCACTCACTGCAGTAACAGGGTTGGTAGGAGAGCAAAAGGGTCAGAGAGGTCCAGAGTTCTAGGAAGGGTGGCATCAAAAAGTGACTGAGCTTGCGCTCCATGCTGGGCAAGAAGACCTGGTTCTGATGGACAAGGAGAAGCAGGGGGGCCTCTGCATCATTGTGGAGCCAGAAAGGTGTTCGGTGAGAACAAGCAAACAAGAGGATCACTTAAACTAAAACACACCCACCCACCTCCCCACCCACTTTTCTCATTTTCAGGTTTTGAAAGTCAGTGGGCCTTTCATTTGATCTTAAATTCCTTCTGAAAAAAATAATGTAAAAGATATCCTGACTTTTGACATAAGCTCTGAAATGCCTAAGAAGTTCTTGTAAAAATTTACAGATCTTTTTGAAAGGGTGCTGTTGTTGTTGTTGTTTTAATATTTTCAATTACAGATTTATGGCAGAATTTTTTATAGGCCCGAATTGTCTGTTTCATATTAAAATGATTCTTGTAGGGAGCCATCTGTTATGTGATCAGGCATGGAAATTCTTTACAGGGCTTTACATCAGCACTCACTCCAATGTTTGTCATGCTTCAAATATCCTCATGCATTTGTGTTTCCACTTAGAAGAGCCAGGTGGATGAAGAGGTAGGACATGATGTCTCCTGATTATTCAGTGGGTGTTACTGGAAACACTGTGTTCAACATATGGTTTGCTAAATTGTCTTTTTCCCTAAATTACCCTCAACATTTTCCTTAACTATGACAAAATAATACCTTGAGAAGGACATTTTGATAGCCTTTGTATCTACTGTCTGAACAAACTGCTCATTGCATTAATCAACTCATTATTTCTTCAAAACCATTGTTCTTTTTAAAAAAAAGTAATATATTTCAGCTTATTTTCCCCCGAGTGCTATTATATTTGAACTAACTTTATTTTCCCAAGTGGGTTTCATCACAGGTTTCACTTCGAATCACTGGGCTGGGAGCTGCCTAAAAAAAGGTGTGTTGAGAAAGATAGTGAGGCTTCATTCAAGCTCGGTAGGAAAGAGTACACAATTGATTATGTCTGCCATAGGTGTAGGAAAGTGAGTATGAGCCACACGAACCACCTACTTACCACGTTTGGCCTATTCTTTTTCTCTGTTCCTCTGTCATTATGCTCATTAATAAGCATTGTGAAGCAGCTGGCCTCAAGGCAAGCCAGAGTAAAATAAACTCCTTTATGTGGAAACCAAACTTGAGCCTGATAACCACAATATTATTAATAATGAGAACAATACATGCTGCATTTGTTAAGCATTTGCTGTTATAGGTATCACTGTAGGTTCTTTATAGACATTAAATTATTTAATTTAGTCTTCGCAAACATTTTTTCAAGAGATGTGTGTGCTGTGTGCTTAGTCACTCAGTCATGTCTGACTCTTTGTGACACCATGGACTGTAGCCCACCAAACTCCTTGGTCCATGGGGATTCTCCAGGCAAGAATACTGGAGTGGGTTGCCATGCCCTCCTCCAGGGGATCTTTCCAACCCAGGGATCAAACACAGGTCTCCTGCATTGCAGGAGGGTTCTTTATGTTCTGAGCTACCATATTATCCCTCAATTTCAGAGAAAAGCCTTACTGTATATGTGTAAACAATATATCAGTAAAACTGGATAAAATTATGTAAGCCTTCTTCTGAGAAATATACGAGCAAATGGATGAGGATGATTTGAACAAAAAGGTGAACTCAGTAAATTTACTTCACCTCTTTGATCTTGAGTCTTCAAAATGTACTCCTGGGAAAGGAGTATGTCAAGGCTGTATATTGTCACCTTGTTTATTTAACTTACACACAGAGTGTATCATGAGAAATGCTGGCCTGGATGAAGCACAAGCTGGAATCAAGATTGCAGGGAGAAATAGATATGCAAATGACACCACCCTTCTGGCAGAAGGCAAAGAGGAACTAAACAGCCTCTTAATGAAAGTGAAGAGGAGAATGAAAAAGCTGGCTTAAAATTCAGCATTAAAAAACCAAGATCAACGCAGCTGGTTTCATCACTTCACAGTAAGTAGATGGGGAAACAACGGAAACAGTGACAGGCTTTATTTTCTCAGGCTCCAAATAACTACAGATGGTGATCGCAGCCATGAAATTAAAAGATGCTTGTTCCTTGGAAGAAAAGCTATGACAAATCTAGAGAGCATATTAAAAAGCAGAGGCATTACTTTACCAACAAAGGTCCATCTAGTCAAAGTTACGGTTTTTTCAGTAGTCATGTATGGATGTGAGACTTGGACAATAAAGAAAGCTGAGCACCAAAGAACTGATACTTTTGAACTGTGGTGTTGGAGAAGACTCTTGAGAGTCCTTTGGACTGTAAGGAGATCAAACCAATGAATCCTAAAGGAAATTAGTCCTGAATATTCACTGGAAGGACTGATGCTGAGGCTGAAGCGCCAATACTTTGGCCACCTGATGTGAAGAACTGACTCACTGGAAAAGACCCTGATGCTGGGAAAGACTGAAGGCAGGAGCAAAAGGGGACAACAGAGGATGAGATGGTTGGATGGCATCACTGACTCAATGGACATGAGTTTGAGCAAGCTCTGGGAGTTAGTGAAGGACAGGGAAGCTTGGCTTGCTGCAGTCCAAGGGGTCACAAAGAGTTGGACACGACTGAGCCACTGAACTGAACTGAATTTACATGTAACATTGTGTTAGTTTAAGGTGTTCAACTTAATTATATACATATATGTGAAAAGTGAAAGTGCAAGTTGCTCAGTCGTGTCTGACCCTTTGCAACCCCATGGACTATACAGTCCATGAATTTTCCAGGCTAGAATACTGGAGTGGGAAGGCTTTCCCTTCTCCAGGGGATCCTCCCAACCCAGGGATCGAATCCAGGTCTCTCGCATTGCAGGCGGATTCTTTACCAGCTAAGCCACCAGGGAAGCCCAAGAAGACTGGAATGGGTAGCCTATCCCTTCTCCAGTGGATCTTCCTGACCCAGGAATCGAACCGGGGTCTCCTGCTTTGCTGGCAGATTCTTTACCAACTGAGCTACCAGGGAAGCCCACATACATATATATGAAGATATATAAATTTATGTCTGTGAGTCTATTTGGATTCTACATATGAGTGATATCATGTGGTATTTGTCTTTTTCTGACTTACTTTATTTAATATGATATTCTCTAGGTCCACCCACTTAGCTGCAAAAGGCATTATTTCATTCTTTTTTATAGCTGAGTAATATTCCATTGCATATATATATCACAAATCTTTATCCATTTATCCGTTGATGGATCTTTAGGTTGTTTCCATGTCTTGGCTATTGTAAATACTAACTGCTTCATTTCTTAATGTGGTTCCCAGACCCGTGCATTTCTCACTGTTTTGGATATTCTTTTCCATATCCACTCAGGCTTCCCTGGTGACTCAGACAGTAAGCAATCTTCCTATAATGCAGGATGGAATCTGCCTGCAATGCGGGATAGAATCTGCCTGCAATGTGGGAGACCTGGGTTTGATCCCTGGGTTGGGAAGATCCCTTGGAGAAGGGAACAGCCACCCACTCCAGTATTCTCACCTGGAGAATTCTATGGACTGTACAGTCACGGGGTCACAAAGAGTCAGATGCTACTAAGAGACTTTCATTTCACTTCTTCCATATCCACTCAGTCATTTTATTCTTACATTCAAATCCCAGCTCAGTCTTTCCCTCTATACATTTCTTCCTACCTGGAAGATGCCCTTGATGAAGCAGAGGCAAATCCCAGCCTCAGCTCAGCCAAGTTGGACACACTCTGAAGTAATCACAGGCTCTTCTCTGAGGCTATGAGATATTACCCTATATGACCCATTATGGATAATTCAGCCAAACCAGCTGTCAATTCAATTCAATTTTTAAAATTCCTTTTTTTAATGATTTTATCAATTGTCTACATTTTGAATTTAATTGTTACATATCTAATGAGTTGTCAAACTGTTAAGTGAATCCAACTTGAGCTTTTTAGTAGTTGGTCAAAGTAAATAGCCAATGTCATCAACCTAAAAGTCCTTCCATGAAAATTAGCTGTTATCTTAGTGAAGATAACATGGTGAGGTGACTTTTTGGTCATATCCCTCCACGTAAGAGTGAAGTAGATTATAATTTTTCAAAGGTGGCTGTGCCCAGTTCCCTAGTGTAGCTCCTACTGCCAAAAGCCTGGTCCTGTTGATCACCAGCTTCAAAATCCTCCAATACAGTTGTGAGTCAAACAGAAGATCATGTACAGACTATAGCCTCCATTTACATCTTAATGGGAACCAATGATAGTTCACTTCCACCAGAAAAAAGTAAACAGAAATAGAAAAAGAAAACTGCCTTTATGGGCAGAAGATACAATTGGATTGATGGTACATTGTTGTTTATATGCAAATCAAATAACAGAAAAGAAAAAAACACCCCAAGTTAATTCTTTAGGTTCTGTTTATATGTCTGTTTCCAAGATTGCTCATGTTATTTTGCCTAAGAAAAGTTTTGTTTGTCTTGTTAGGGCTAACTTTGCTTTGAGATATTAGTACATAACAGGGTTTGGCAAACTTATCTCTGAGGCAAAACTTCAGAAGTGAGAAATTCAAACACTTGTAAAATGCAAAGATATTTGCTTTTAATAACATCCATTTCCAAGTTGCCCTCTTTTTATCCAACAGTTGTTGGAGAAGGAAATGGCTACCCACTCCAGTACTCTTGCCTAGAGAATCCCATGGACGGAGGAGCCTGGTAGGCTACAGTCCATGGGGTCGCAAAGAGTCAGACACGACTGAGCAACTAACACTTCACACACTGATTTGGACAGAAGATCTGCGAACGGGCTCAATTCACAACCTGATTTTCTTTACTCCCTGGATAGATATCACCTAATATCTGAGCTTCAGCATTGCCCTACCATTAACAAATTAAGGAGGCTAGTTGACTCTGCTCTACTTTTTTTGGATCCTTAGCAAGTGTTATATTTTATTTCATATCTAACTAAAGTACTTTCTTTTTTCCACTGCCCACAGACCCATTTTTCACTTGTCAACAAGCATGTCAAGTTCCTTCAGTCTCTCCCCTTATATTCTACTTTTAAATGCTGCACAATCAAGGCATTGAATATGCTGAAACACGGTTTCCCATCTCAAGAAATTTCCTACAACTTGGACTGTGCCATATTTTAAAAGATACTGGTGACATCTCTAATAGTTTCCACATGCAAGTTAAAGTCTCTGCATCAAAGATCTCAGTATGACCCTTCCCCACTATATGTCCCAAGTCCCTCTGCGTGCAATCATTTCCCTCTAAAATCCACAACCAGACTGTTTCCTTGGACTGGGAGGGGGCCATCATCCTCCCCAAATCACCTCAACCTCTCCTGGTATGTACTCTTGCTTACGTGCCAACTGGAATGATATTAAAAGGATTTTACATGAATGGGGTCTCTCATTCGTTCCAAGTTCTTCAAAGAACTACTTCTGGTTAAATCATTTTTGAATTAGTTTAGTGGTAGCCATTACTCAAAGATAGACTTAAAATCCTTTCATCTATTTTTATCCCTAATTCTTTTCTTCTAAAACCTTTGTATAATATGTTAGTACACTAGGTACTTGTTGTTTTTTTTTTTAACTTAGAATCTAATTATAAATGTTAGAAATCAGTTTGGGGCTGTGCTGCTTGGGGCTGGTGGTATGTTGCCTTTTGATTTTCCACAGTACATGAATTCAGAACACAGGCAGCTTCCCTCTCTTGGGTGGGAGATGGGACAGTGTGTCCCCACCATCTGAGAGGGTAGGAAGAGTCTGTAAATTTCTTGTGCCCGCTACATCATGTACCTGCAAGAGGCAAAAATAATCCCTCTCCTCTTGAGTTCCACAAAGGAATGTACTCCGTGTAATTAGCTCACATTCAGAGCCTTTAAATTAGAGAACAAACTATTGGCTCATTCTCCACTTTTTGCCTCACACTGTTCCCCGCAGCTGAAATTAAAATTATTTCATAGCTTACAATTCAGTTCATAATCTATCTAATCAACCAATAATGCTCCTTGCTAATGCTGATAAAATACCTATTTTAGCCCATCTTTGGTAAGTCTTCCCACAGGAGGACAGGGACCAAGAGAAGGAATTAAACACACACACACACACACACACAACCTTTGGAAGCTATTTTTTATCAGTTTTAAAGGAAGCTGAGCCCAGTTCGACAAAAAATATTGTAGAAAGAATTTCCCCATCGGCTGTTTTCAGCTAATCCCTTTCAGCTTTGTATGAATACTTATCTACAGATTTTTTTTTCTTTACCTCTCATTTGTCTCTTTTCAGAGACATTAGTTAGAAAGCAAGGTACTTTTATGATTTCAAGATAAGTCATCTTCTGAGAATAAAATTAGAGAAAATCAAATGTTATAGAAAAATATTTCAAGACAAAGAATACTATTTATGCTATATTCAATGAAAAATGTTATAAAGCAACATGTATTATGCAACCTCATTCTTATCTATTTATCATCTTTCACACACACATATACTGAAACAGCCACATGAGGCAATATTCAAATTCTTAGGAGGAAGTAGAATTGTTATGGCCGATATTTACATCTTTTTGCCCCAATTTTTTTCAGAGACAAAGCAGTATTTGTATTTAAAATATTTTAAAAAGAAAGTAGTAATTTTACTCTTCTTTATCACATGCTGTGGATTGTGACCAGCAGAAACTATATTAGAAAGCTTCCATTACTAATGATTTTGAAATGATAAAACCTGTCCTTTATTGTATGCCTCCCTTTAAAAGAAAAAATTCAACTGGTAATTTACCAAAATCAACATGGAAAACAGGCTAACAGAAGGAGAAGAGTCATTTCACTTTTCAGAAAGCACTAAACAATTAGAGAACACGTAGCTCTTTGCCAGCTGTCTGCTGTAGCAAGAGTGGCAGAGAGATGGCTGTTCTGCTCTTGACATGAAGAGAAGTTACATCAGGGTTGGAGAGAGTTAGAAGCCTTCTTTCCCATTATTCTGGAGTCCTAGCCTCAGAAATGCGGTAGAAGGCTAACATTTGTTGTTTACTATGTGTATACACAGTTCTAAGAACTTTTTATATGTTAACTCATTTAATCATCCCCTAACCCCCATACGGTAGGAACTATTATTACCTTGGTTTACTAAGGAAGGAAACAAGGGCATAAAGACACACTAATTTGCCCAACCTCTCCTTTGGGGTCAGCCCACCCTCACGCCTCAAGGGTGTACTTTTGGGGCTTCCCTAGTGGCTCAGTTGGTAAAGAATCTGCCTGCAATGTGGGAGACCTGGGTTTGATTCCTGGATTGGGAAGATCCCTTAGAGAAGGGAACAGCTACCCAGTCCAGTATTCTGGCCTGGAGAATTCCATGGACTATAGTCCATGGGGTCACAAAGAGTCAGACAGGACTGAGTGACTTTCACTTCCACTTCTCAGCTAGTGGATGGCAGATCTGAGGTTTGAATCAGGCAGTGTGGCTCCTGACCCTGTGCTTTGAAGGGTTGATTCTCTGTGATCTTTTGAAGTATCACAAAGAATCTGTCACAGAACTGTCTGGCTCAGGGCTGGGGAAGCTTGGGTATTCATCCACCAATAGCATTCCTTGTTGGTTGAAGAGTTCCACTGAGAGCCACAGATCTCCAGCACTTCTGGGCAGCTCCCCAGGCAGACTGAGCAGGATGCCCTGGTGCTGGAGTCAGTCCTTGGGCAGAGAAACAGAGAGGAGCAAGGACTGGGTAGGAAGCTGTGTGTTTGTAACAGCAACTGCACACCAGAGCTATAGGAGAACTCAGAGGTAAGCTGTAAGTTTTGGGGTGGGGCCTCAACAGTGCATACCTGATAGCATACCCATCAAACTAATTCTGGGTTGGTGTTTTTTAAAATGTTGTTAGAGGAAAGGCTGACAAATACTCAGGGCATCTCAGAGTGGTCCCCAGACCAGCAACATCAGCATCATTTGGGAGCTTAGAAATGCAAATGTTGGACAACCCCCCAGATCTCTTGAATGGGAAACTCAGGGAATGTTGTCCACTGATCTGTGATTTGTGTTTTAAAAACCCTCTAGGTGATCCTGATGAGCATTAATACTCTGCAAACCACAGTTATAAAATATATACATATATATAATATATACATGTGTATGTGTATAAAACTGAATCACCTTGCT
The DNA here is from genome assembly GCF_014754425.2 of Oryx dammah. NCBI lineage: Eukaryota > Metazoa > Chordata > Mammalia > Artiodactyla > Bovidae > Oryx > Oryx dammah. The sequence goes on along the minus strand of NW_024070185.1, from coordinate 40,145,132 downwards.
GTACACCTGAAACATTGTTAGTCAACTATACTTCAATAAAATATACATTAAGAAAAAAAAAAAGAAAACTCAAAAAAAAAAAAAAGATGGAAAGGGATCCATCCATAAATTGATTTCTTTTCCAAGGGAAGATGGAGATTTAGAACTTTTCCAATGCTAAATATCTAGAACCCAGGTCTCTAAACCTAGTTCCTCACAGGAATGATTCAAACATTTCTCCCCCATAGATTTGTATATTAGTAACTGTAAACAGTAAGCTGCTGCAACAAAAAGAACCCAAAAAGGCAATGGTTTGAATGACATAGCAAACCATTTCCAGGACTTCTCTGGTGGCATAGTGGATAGAAATCTGCCTGCCAGTGCAGGGGACATGGGTTTGATACCTGGTCTGAGAAGATTCCACCTGCCATGGAGTAACTAAGCCCATGTGTCACCACTACTGAGCCTGCACCCTACAGCCCGTGAGCCACAATTACTGAGCTCAAGTGCTACAACTACTAAAGCACATGTCCCTGGAGCCTGTGATCCACAACAAGAGAAGCCACCAGAATGAGAAGCCCATGCGCTGCAATGTAGAGTAGACCCCTACTCGCTGCAACTAGAGAAAGCCCATGTGTAGCAGCAAAGACTCAGTGCAACAAATTAATAAAAAGAAAGAAAAGTATTTCCATGTAACAGTCCAGCAGTATAGGCTGGTGGGGCAGTTCTGCTCTATGAAATAATTTACGGACTAGGGTCTTTCCTTCTTGGGGGCAATGCTATTTCCCTGGGTGGTGTCTCCAATGGGATAGTCAAACTAGATTGCTGTCTTATCCAAATTCTAGCCACAGGATGTGACAGAGACAAAGTCCAGAGTCAGAAGCTCATCTTAATTTGCATGTGACACAGTATTTGAAAACATCACATCTGCAAATGTTCAGTTGTTCCAAACTGAGTCATATGACCACTTGGAACTGCAAAGGGCACTGAGGAACATGGTCTCCAGCTTAGCAGCTTTGTTCCCAGGAAGAAAGGATCTGTAGGACAACCAATAGACAGTCACAGCTGCCACAATGTCATACTAACATTGAAGTCTTACTGCTGTTATTGTTTTCTTTTGTATTGTTTTTACTTACATCCCACTGTGTTCCAGGAAGACACTAAGGCACCTTCAGCATGTGACTTAGGAAACCTCATTCAGATGGCCTATTAAGACACACAAGTGATTTTGAACAGGGGAAGCATAATCATCTAATATGTTTCAAAGAAATCCATGCTTGGGTGTAATAGACCAGATACCTGTCATCCAGTAAAATGGTAAGTTACTGTGAGAATGGGACTCAGAACTGTTCTCAAGGGAATAAAGGTGCACACCAGCATCCAAACTGCTGGATATGAGGGAGAAGAAGAGAGAGCCAAGAGAATAAACCCAAAGGAGGGTGGTAGTATCTGAAGTCACACCTGTTCTGACTGCAATTCTGCCCAGACTTGACAGGGTCGGGGGTAAGTATGTCTGTCCCCTATCTATGAGTTCCAAATACACCCAGCCAAGGCACTTGTCCAGCAGGTTAATTTCAAAGTTTGGCTTACAAGGGACTAAAGTTGGATGTGCAAGGTATCCAATTCATGGCAAGATCAGGAGGAGTGAGAAGGCTGAGTCAGGGCTAAAGTATCATGGGACTCCAAGGGTCCTTGGACAAAAGTGTAACAAGCTGCAAGATTCAAGAGAAAGTTCATCTTAACAAAAAAAAAAAAAAAAAAGAGGGAGCACAAACCAAGTCAAAGTCCAGGCAGAAATAGAGCTGAATAAAACGAGATGGAAAACAAAGGGAGATGGGTGACTTCTGAGAATGGAACTGGATGGTCACATTTTCTGGTTGCTGGGCAAGTCCTGTGGGTAACCTGGAATCTCCACAAGAATAAGGGCAGGTGTGGAGAAGAGAAGCACAGAAACAAGGGTTTTGTGAACAGTGTCGCTCTTGGAACTAGAGGCACAGAACCAAACCCCTATACCTTCTAAAGTAATAGTCACCTCAACACACTCTCTGGGCAAGGATTTAAAAATAACAGTTTGGAATAAATCGTAATTAGAAAGCTAATTAACTGAGGCAATGCACAATAAAAGACATAGGCCTTGACTTGTGCCCCTGAAGCCAAGCTGATTTGTGTTTTTGTATTTTTTTTCTTCCAGGAATGTAGATTATATCTAAATATATCTCAGTAAACCTAACAAATAAGCATGAACACAATTAAACCACTCCACATAAAGCAAAAAGCCTCACCAGTGTCAGCAAGCGGCAATGTCCTTTTCACTTTAAAGCTTCTATAAAGCCCCAAAGGAAATGCCAGTCAGCAGCCCTTTGTCCTTTTAACCAAGGCTAACAGCTCTCATATTTTTCTGTCTTTGCTCCATACTGCACAGAGTTAGCCTCCAAGTGTGTTGTTTCCTCTGTGCTCGCCACAGAATCAGCAGATTATGTACCATAACGATTACGCTCTATTCCTTCATCATTTCTTTTGACAGACAAGAAAGCTTCAGCACTATTTAGTTATGCTCCCCTACAAATATAATATGTGGAGTTTCAGGCATGCAAAAATAATAGAGATTTCTAGCTGTTGTAAAGATGCCAGCATGTTGTGGGTTTCCATGACTAGGCACAGCTTAACAGCCCGACAGAGCAGCAGGACCTTGTCTGTAGTGCCTTCCTTCTCCACCTTCTGCCCAGGTTCATGAGGCTTTCTCAGTGTGATGGAGCGATCCAGAGCTCAGATTCGGTAGTCACACTGCCTGAGGTCATGTTACAACCCTGCCATTAATAAATTGGTTGGGCGAGTTACTTAGTTAGGTTCTTTGAACTTGTTTCCTCATCTACAAAACGAGAACACATCTACTGAAGTTGTGAAAATTAAGTGACTGAACTTGTAAAGCCCTTTTGAACAGGTACTGACACCCAGTAAATACTGGGTATGTTAGATGCTATTCCACCTCTGACTGCCTGGTGCCTACAACAGAGAGAGAGGCAGGAAGGGAAAAGAATGAGGAGGGGGATACAGCCTGAGAAAAACAGGATGCAACAAAAACCAGCTAAAACCTAGATGGTGTCAATGGTGGCCTGGTCATTAACTGATTATACCTTCATTATAATACTGGTTATAATACTAAAAATCGCTCCCCCTTGTGCCATGACAGTTCTGAGGATGACCATAAGAGGCCAAAAAGTAAGCAGTGGTCAATTCCTGAAAATTCCCAGCCCCTTCCCCTTAATAGTTAGAACATTCCTTCTACTCATCAGTGTGTGAAATCACCCAGCCCATAAAAAGTAACAGCCCTATACTTCCAGGGCCAATCTTGCCTTCTGAGATGGACTACTTTCTGTCTATGGAGTGCGCATCTCTCAGAATAAAACCACTGTCACTCTACTTCAGCTTACTCTTGAATTCTTTGCTGCATGAAGCCAAGGATCCTCACTTGGCAGCCATCCCAGGGACTCGCTGGAGACCGGGGATGTGACCAGCCTCTCGCTCCCCCTTCTCCTGCATCACCTTGACACTCACCCTTCCCTGAGCTTCAACAGTGGTGCAAGCCCTCAGATCATCCTGTCTGCCTTAAGCTTCAACTTCCTTTAAGTTCTTCTCTCCACCACTTGACTAGACAGCAGGCTGAGCGTGGATCAGAGCAGGTTCAACCCTGCCCACACAAATCACCTGGGGAACCTTGATATTAGGCAGGTTTGAATGTAGTAGGTCTGAAGTGGCTGGGAAAGATTGAGGACAGATGAAGAAGGGGGCAACAGAGGATGAGATGGTTGGATGGCATCACTGACTCAACGGACATGAGCTTGAGCAAGCTCCGGGAGTTGGTGAAGGACAGGGAAGTCTGGCATGCTGCAGTCCATGAGATGAACTGAGCAACTGGACAACAAACAACAGAGCCAGAGATTCTGCTCAATCTGCTGGTCTATGTATCACACTTTGAAGAGCAAGAGGTTGGTGTCATTTAAATCTAGATTCTAATCCTATTAAGAGCTCAAGGACCCAGGGCAAGTTTCTCAACTTCTGCCAATTTGCTTAAGCTCAAAGGTACCTCACTGGATCAATGTGAGGACTAAATGAATTAATGGTTATAATAAAACGTTCAGCAAAGTACCTGGCTGGCAGCAGTATATTTCCGATGATTGGTACCGATTAAGTTGTTAGGAGCAGAGTTATTAGACATTAATTCCTAAGGGAGTTGGCATTTTAAAAGAGGTGATGTATCAGCTGAGTTTAAGTGCTTTAATTCCTACTTGCAATGTCAAATAAGAAAACTGTAAGGTGACCCTGGCCACTGGTATATTACTGCAACCAACTTCCAGGTCAAGGGCAAACATGTACAAGAAAAGCTTTACTTCCTAAACAAAATTTCAGTTCTGTTTCCAATAAATAGCACAAAATCTATAACTCCTGAATCTCTTTTCAGCCAGCAGTACAAGACTTCCAAACATTACCAGTGACTTCTGGACAAAATGGAATAACATGGATAGCTATTTCCCACCTGAAACATCCAAACAAACAAAAAGACAAAATATGTAAGAGCTTTCAAGACAGCAGAATCAGACAATGAAAACCAGTAATTCTTGAGAGGAGAAGCATATGAGGTAAGATCTATGCTTGCTATAACTTACTTATTGCCTTGAGAGAAATTCTAGCCCACAGCACAGGGACTGAGAACCCAAATGGAGCCTAGGAGCTCTTTCAGTTGAGGCGATACAGCTGAAATCCAGGGGGGAACTTGGTGGCTAGAATTTTCAGAATAGAGTACCAGAGAGGAGAGAGCTGCACAAAAAAAAGATCTCTGGACATCTAAAAAATACAAATTAATCTATATTGACATAAATGAGATCAAGGAATAACAGAAAAGAAGGGATTACAAACGAGCAGTAAGAATCGTTGGTGGATGATGGCTATGTTCACTGTCTTGATTCTGGTGTACATTTATGTCAAAACTTTTCATATGGAAACTTTATATGCAGTTTATCATTGGTCAATTATCCTTTACTAAATGATCAAACAAAAAACTTAGGTGGTGCAGAGGTAAAGAATCTGCCTGCTAATGCAGAAGACACTGAAGATGTGGGTTTGACCCCTGGGTTGGGAATATCCCCTGGAGAAGGGAATGGGAACCTATTCCAGTATTCTTGCCTGGGAAATCCCATGGACAGAGGAGCCTGGCAGGCTACTGTCCATGGGGTTGCACAGAGTCAAACACAACTGAGCGTGCACACACCCAACCCTGATTCTAACTGCTTGCTTTACAGGTCCAGGACATGGCAAAAGTCATTCAGGGGAGGATGGCCACACAGCTCAGACACAATTCACTCTGTTCTTTTGATTCTCTGAGTTCCGTTCTTGAATTGTGTCACATCTCTCATGCTATCCCTTAAAAACAACTTCAGGATTACAACTTCACTTCATACATTAGCCTTTAATAATTGGAAGGATGTTTAGCATCCTAAAAGTAACTATCACTAAGGAGCCCCAGAAAATACCTCCCAAGAGTGAGCCTGGTTCATATAAACACAAAAGCAACAATTTTTCTGGCACCCCACTCAGCAAGGGCAGTCTGCCTAATAGATCTTAAAATTTGGATTGATATCCAGTATAGTGGGACCCTGGAGTTTCTTTTGGACTCCTGGGTCCTTGTTAAATGTACTCCCTCCATCCCTGCCCCTATCAGCCTAAAGATACTTCCCGTTATCTTGTTCCACGAACTCTGCAGAAAGATATACTAGATAACTCACTCCTAGATTTTAAATGTTGGATAAAGCTTATCTCTAAATGAAAAAGCAAACATCTTGTTATTTGGTATGGAGAAGTGAGAAACTACATTTTTTTTCTTTTGCTTCTCCACATTGTGAGCACATGACCCAATTGCACTTGCTGTTCCACCTCACTGCTTTTACCTTGATCTGAGCAACCATCCCCATTCACCTGAATACTGCAGCAGCTCCTTAACTAGTCTCCCTGGGGCCACCTTTGCCCTCCTTCAGTCTGTTTGCAACACAGTCTTCAGAGCCATCCTTTAAAAACATAAGCCATATTGTGTCAATCTTCTACTTGAAGCCTTTCCTCAGCTCTCATTTTACTTCGAGTAAAATCCAAGTTCTTCAGTGTATGCAAAGCCCTTTGTGCCCTGACCATTGTTACCTCTGACCTCTTGCCCTGTCAAGTTCCTCAGGCTCATTTTTCTTAGCCCCCCCTGGCCTCTGCTCCATTCCTGGGACTTGCCAGGTATGATGCTGCCATAGGGCCTTTGCACTTGCCATTCCCTTTGCCTGTGAAGTTCTTCCCACCATCGTTAGCACAGTGAACTCCTTCTCCTGCAAGTCTTTGCTCAAATGGCACAGCCTTATGAGGTCCATCTTGACCATTCTATTTTAAATTGCAACCCATGCCCATTTATTTTATCTTTTTTTTTGTTTGTTTATTGTCTGTCCATAAGGGCAGGGATTTTGATATGTTTTGTTCTCTGATATATCCCAAGCTGCTAGAAAAGAGCCTGGCATATAGTAGAAGCTTGATAAATATCTGTTGAATGAGTTACGATTATGTATTCCTTGATCTAGACATGAATTCTTGAATGACCTTGGCCAGCTTATATGTAAATAGGTCAAGGTGAACTTGCATTAGGAAGAAAGAATTCTGATCTTAGGCAGGTTAGGGTGAGTATAGGTCACCTGTGGTGCAATTTTTAGCCAACCAGGCAGTTAAATAAACTCTTAGCATTTTAACCATTTTCCTTGAATTGTTTTTACAGTTTTATTATCATGGCTACATAGCTTGTTCTGAAAGGCCCATCTGTCTCATATCTCTTCCCTACTCCATCTGTCTTCTCATTGCATGCTCTCTCTCCCACTTTCTCTCTCTCTTTGACCTTATGATTTGAATAAGAGCAAAATGTCTTTGGCACTATCCAGTATGAATTAAATGCTGAAGGCTCTCTCTGCTGATACAACAAAGAAAAGCCAAGTAAATCAATTAGAGAAATGAGGTAGAAGGGAGGGTGGAGTGATAAGATTGTTTGCTTGTTTATTTATTTATGTGTGTGTTTAAACTTTGTTCCATTCTAAAAAAAGAATTAAAGCTGAGCCAAGGATAGGGTCTTTTTTTTTCTTCTTCTTCTTTTTTGAGTCTAAGGCAGGGAACTAACAATTTTTAAATATATGCAAATTGTGAAAGGTACTCTGTGTACGCGCGCGCACACACACACAAATTAAAAATATATGTTAGAGGCACTTCCCTAGTGGCTCAGTGGGAAAGAATCTACCTGCCAATGCAAGAGACACGGATTCTATCCCTGATCTAGGAAGATCCCACATGCTGTGAAGCAACTAAGCCTGTGCACCACAACCATTGAGCCTGTGCTTAGACCCCAGGAACTACAACTGTAGAGCCCGCATGCCAATTACTGAATACAATTATTGAAGCCCCTTCAAGCTAGAGCCTCTGCTCCACAACAAGAAAAGCCACCATAATGAGAAGCCACATACCACAAGGAAGAGCAGCTTCCATTCACCACAACTAGAGAAAAGTCCAAGCAGCAATGAAGACCCAACACAGCCAAAATAAATAAAATTATTAAAAAGTATTTCATAAAGATTATATAAAATATGTTATATATATAATGTAAATTTAAAATATTTTAAATTCAATATTTTTTGCATTATGAAAAATCTCAAATACACAGTAAATTAGAAAAGTGAACATATATACTTACTATCTACAGTCACAATTTTTAACAACAGGCCATTTTGTTTTATCTCTCTAGATAACTTTTTGCTGAGCTACTAAAAAAATTATAGACATTATGACAATTAACCTATAAGTATTTTAGAATTTATTTCTAAAAATTAAAGAAATTCCCTACATTCTTTTTGATATTAAAAAATCTGGCCTCTTTTGATACTACATTAACTCTTAGAAACTTCTCAACTTTCATGCTCACCTTATACAATCACTGCCACAGACCAGAAATCACCTTTTCCTTTGTAAAGCTGACTCCTTTTAGTAGAAAATAGTATTCAGCAGCATAAGTGTCCATTAAGAGATGAATGGACAGAAGATGTAGTATATACATACAATGGAATATTACTTAGCCAGGAAAAAGAATTTGCCTTTTGCAACAATGTGGATAACTTGGAGGGTGAAATAAGTCTGACATAGAAAGAAAAATATTGCATTATATCACTTATCTGTGGAATCTAAAAAGTAAAACAAACTAGTGAGTACAATAAAGAAAGAAATAGACATAAAAATATAGAGCACTAACTAGCAGTTACCACAGGAGAGTGGGGCAACTTTGGGGTAGGAGATTAAGATATTAAAAGCTACTATGTATAAAATAAACAAAATACAAGGAATATTGTACATCACAGGGAATATAGTCAATATTTTATACAACTATAAACAGAGTATAGGTTATAAAAATTTTGAATCACTATGTTGTACACCGAACATAGTATAGTAATGTAATTCAACTATATTTAAGTTAAAAAAAGAATAAATTATTTCAGTAGTTTATTGTCTTCCAAGAGATTTTGGTTATACCACTGTCCCCCGGCTTTCCACTTTCCCTGTAACTATGGTTACAAAGTATATCTAGGTCCAGATCAACAGCATTACCACCGCCTGTGAACTGGTTAGAAATGCTAATTTTCAGGCCCTACCCCAGACTTAATCAGAAACGCTGGTGTGGTGCCCAGTGACCTGTATTTGCACAGCCCTCAGGAGCTTCTGATTCATGCTGAATTTTGTTAACCAGTGCTCTACATCTTAAGATTTCTGCTCTGGGAAGTAAAATTTCCAGAAGCTTCCCTGGTAACAAAAAAGTTTATGTACTATTGGTCCCCCAACATACATGCATATAAACTTATCCACCAATAATACATATAATTTTTTCTATGAATATATTTGAAATGAACATACATGATACTATTCCATACATCTCATCCAACATAACTTTTTTTCACTCAACACTATATTTGATCTATATGAGTGTAGGTACCTTTTGTGATAATAAAAGGATTAGAAATGGAGGATATGGAATGAAGAACAGAAAAATGAAATAAAAGAGAAACATATATCAACAATGATGGTGTGCCACAAGCTAAGGAATGTGATCATTCCAAAGTACTTGGTCATATTTCAGTTTTTAAAATCCAGCTACACAGAGTTTTCCTTTCAATGTCATGATCAAACTTGCTCCTAATGATGAAATGATTCCCAATTTTAAAGTATGTCAGTGATCAGGTTAGTAGTCCATGAAGGAGCACTATTGTGGGACTTTAGCATATTTATTCTGCCCCTTTCAGTTCAGTTCAGTTCAGGCGCTCAGTCGTGTCTGACTCTTTGCGACCCCATGAATTGCAGCACGCCAGGCCTCCCTGTCCATCACTAACTCCCAGAGTTCACTCAGACTCATGTCCATCAAGTCAGTGATGCCATCCAGCCATCTCATCCTCTGTCGTCCCCTTCTCCTGCCCCCAATCCCTCCCAGCATCAGAGTGTTTTCCAATGAGTCAACTCTTCGCATGAGGTGGCCAAAGTACTGGAGTTTCAGCTTTAGCATCATTCCTTCCAAAGAACACCCAGGACTGATCTCCTTCAGAATGGACTGGTTGGATCTCCTTGCAGTCCAAGGGACTCTCAAGAGTCTTCTCCAACACCACAGTTCAAAAGCACCAATTCTTCGGCACTCAGCCTTCTTCACCGTCCAACTCTCACATCCATACATGACCCCTGGAAAAACCACAGCCTTGACTAGATGGACCTTTGTTGGTCTAAAACCCCTATATTTTCTGTGATAAGATGGCTGTAATTGATTATGTTGTCTCAGCTTGTGCATATTTATGTTGTCTTGTTCTGTGTTCTGCTTTTCCCATACTCAGTAGCCATTGGCACTTAAAATAGCATGATTCGTAAGGAAGGATACTCCTCCTAATACAAAATCCTCAAGTATTAGGCATAAAGTCCACCCCCAAAAGAAATTTACTGTCACACAATTCTGTCCTTATTACTTTTCTTTCTCTATGTTGACAGTGAGGAGGGTCATTTAAATCATTTGCATGCTGTCAGCCATAACCTCTCTGCTGATGATCGACAAATTCACATCTCTTGTCCATGCTTCTTTATCAGACCTCAGAGCCATATATATCTGATAGGTTTGTGGACATCTTTGAGTCCAGGGGTCCATCATACTCAACATATCCAACATGTACCCATCACCCGCCTCCCAGAAGCCCCATCCTCTGATCTCATAATTTGCATAAAATCACTCTTCTCCTAGACAGAAAGGCTATAAACTTCTGATTCCTCTTGGCTCACCAACTGGTGATGAAGTTGTTTCCAATCTGCTTTTAAAATGTCATTTGGCTATAATCCCTTTTCATGCCCACAGTTTCTTTCTAAATTTAGAACTTGATTATCTCGTATCTAGACAATTGCTATACTTTTTTTCCTTGACTTCAATTTCTTACCTTATTTTTCCTTCCAGAAAATATTTATGACTGACATTCACTGACTATGTACAATTTATAAATTACTGTTTCCAACACTCTCCAAATATTATCTCACTTAATCCTATAAGGCATATATTAATGTATATTCATTAATTAATATAGTTACATATACATTAATATATGTATGTGTAGATATATATCATATATACATACATTAATACATGTATATGTAACTATACATACATATGTATATATGTATGCATTAACATAATACATATACATTAATGTATTAATGTATCATTTCACTCTTCTGATCCAAAACCTTCAACAGCTCCCCATTTCTTCCCCAGTAAAATCCAAGGCTTCCCCAGGGCTCCCAACATAGATCTCCAAATAAACTTCCCACCATTCCTTCCCATATTCACTGTGTTCCAACCACCTTGGATTGCTGATCATCTCCCTCACACATCATGTGTTCATGAGTCTGCTTTTACCAGTGCAACTGCTCAGCCTTTCCAATCTTTACCACCACCTTTTAAACCCCAGCTTCAACAGTATCTCTTCTACCAAACTTAACACATCTACTTCCTCCCTGTGATTATAATCCTTTTGAGGAAAAAAGTCATCTCTTCACTGTTGCAGCTCAATCTACCTCCCCTTAGAATTCATGCATGCTTGTGTTCATTCATTCAAAAACATTGCTTAAAAACTTATTATGTTACAGGAACTGGCAGTGAACAACAAATAACACAGTGATTGCCTGTTGGAGTTTATAGCCTGAGTGGATATAAAAACTTGTTTATGAAAAATTAGACTGCAGTGTAGCATATGCAGGAAAAAATGGCGATTAATCATGCCTTCCCAGGGCAAAGGCATCTGACAAAGGGCATTTGAGCCAGGTCTTTAAGAGTGAGTAGGAGTTCACTATAGAACAAACACAATCCAGGAAAAACAAATAGTATGTCAAGGAGGACAGGCATGAAATAACATGATGTGTTCAAGTAAAGGTTAACAATTCTTAATTATCTGAACTCAAGGGTACAGTGGATGGAGATACTGCAGACAGGTAGATGTCAGATTGTGCAAGGTCTTAGAAACCATGCCAAGTGAGCATCACTGAGGAAATTTAAGGTAATACTGGATAAGCATCTGTTCCAAGACATGCTTGGAACAGGAAAAAGTAGCCTCCTCCTAACCCAGGAGATTCTGAGGCAGTTCTCTAAGAAAGACTGCAGTATTGAGAGCAGTGTAACTCATGTCACCTTTTGTTGTTTGAGGGTATTTGCTTGTCTTAATGTGGGAAGAGTTTTTTGTTTTTTGTTTTTTGTTTTTTACATTGGTTGAATTATTAGTAAAATTATTAGTTTTCCTTAACAGTATAATATGCAAGAAATCTAAGCCTCAAGCTCAACTGCTTAGGTTAGCATTATTTTTCCAAATCAATTGTTTTACCTCCAAAGGGAAGTCGCTCAGTCGTGTCCAACTCTTCACGACCTCATGGACTGCAGCCTACCAGGCTCCTCCGTCCATGGGATTTTCCAGGCAAGAGTACTGGAGTGGGGTGCCATCACCTTCTCCAGACTTTACCTCCAAACCTGTCCTTTTAAGAAAATCGAGGATCAATTATTTGATGCACACACACTCCTTCCCCTGCCAACATACCCAGACATAACATGCCCTAGCACCTGGAAGACTTATCTAGACAAAGGAGAGACTTGGAAGTCCTGTCATCTATAGGTGCCAGGCTTCAGCCAGTGTGGCTACTGAAACCTGGTCCAGCCCTGTCCAGGGGATGCTTCATCACTCCTGTGCAAATGCTCTTGCTTCAGCATGATAGTAGGCTACACAATGAGATCTAGCTCACTCTCTTAAGCTGTGGCTCCCCTAACCACTAACCCATAAATTGGCCAAGAAGAACTTTAGATTGCAGCCACATATTAGAACAGACCCAAACCCCTTAGCCCCCATGTTGGGCTCACTGGGCTAAATGAGCTGTCCAAGGCTACACAGATAGAAGAATGTTTGGATGCAAAATCAAGTATTCCAATTTCTACTGCTTTTCTCATTCAGCTCTGCTGCCTCCAATAAGAAATGTATTTAGCTTCTGTGTGTGCTCGGTTGGGTCCAACTCTTTGTGACCCCACCAGGCTCCTCTGTCCATGGGATTTCCCAGGCAAGGACACTAGAGTGGATTGCCTTTTCCTCCTCCAGGGGATCTTCCCCACTCAGGCATCGAATCCAAGTCTCCTGCATTGGCAGGCAGATTCTTTACCACTTTGCCACCTGGGAAGACCTTGACAGCTAGGAAATAAGCCTTGATATCTACAAGGGATTTTGTGAGATAGCTGAGCCTTCAGGATTATTAAGTCCCAGAACAAGTTACTAAGAACTTCTTATCATAAGAGGTCCTGCTGATCTTCTTTTGAAAGGAAGGATTCCTTGAGTCTGGAGTGGATAGTCTCATCTGTATTTGGTAGCTTATAGTCCATGACCTTGAGCTTGCAAGAATTTGGGACATGTCTTCCAACACATCCCGCAAAGCTACTTTTCTGCCTCACTGACCTGCTGGCATCATGCAGGGAGGAACTTTATAATGCTACATTTGTTAGATCAAAATAGGCACTTCACAAGAGATGAACAAACATCAAGATTTCAGAATGCATCATATTTGGATGAAAATTATCAGAAATTACTTTTAACAGCTGAGATGTATAGTACATAAATCATTAGCAATTTGTTTGTCCTTCAGCCATATGGTGGAACATACATGTCCAACCACATAAATAAGGATATTATGATAAACCTTTCAAATTACAGTGTTCTGTATATAATGTAACTCTTTATTAAAACATAATAAAATAACAAACATGGGATGGTTTTGAGGGCTAAGATCAAAAGACACTGTCTCTAATTTGAAAAAGAAACTTTAAAACTGACAAAAATAAATGTATCTTCAAATTGAGTTGTTTCTCAAATTATTAGTGTTTCAGTGTGTCCTCCATCTCACTTTTTAGTCAACAGTTTATCTGAAATTCCCAAGGGTTGTGTGGTTCCCTCTACAAAGATATGGTGCATTCAATATGACCTGAGGAGGGCAAAGGGAGGCAAAGGATAGAGAACTGGACCGGGAGGGAACAGACTCCCGTGCTTAGCTTTGCAGTGTTGGAATCATCACCCAATTCTAGGTTTCAGTTTGCTCATTTGAGAATGGAGTAGGTGGTGGAGGAACTGAATTAGTCAACATTCAAGATTCTTCCCACTTTGAGATTTTTGTTTGACAAGTTGATTAAATTCTCAGCATGCTAGCCTCCTGATCCAGCAGGTGAGGGCTACTTTACACGGCTGTGCAGATCAAACGCTTTGCCTGTACAGTTCTACGTGTCTCCATGAGGCCCTGTCGTTCCAGCGAAGAGATCGAGATGGCTTCCCATGAAGCTGAAGCAAGGGTTTGGACTATATAATGTTTCTCATTAAAAATTTTTAGTGAATTTTTTTAGAAATAAAGGCATAATTCTTAGTATTGTGGTGATAATAAAGGATGAGGGGAGAGGGAGTAAATTCATCAATTCAATACCCCATGTACATCATAGAGATGTAAAAAATATCCCCAGCTCAGGAAACAAAGACTTAAAGGCCAGTGATTCTGGTACACACACGACTAATAGGCTAACAGGTGTTAATACTATAAACTGTTTAGAATTGAACCCTACTGAAACTCTATCAGGTAGGTTCCCTTCTGGGTGACTACAAATGTCACTTGGCATTGCCACACTTATAGTCAGAAGCTTGGGTACACGCCCAAAACACCTACATCCCCCTTCCCCAACCACCCCCCGCCCCCATCTTTGACAGTTGCAAGTCTCTCTCCTTTCCCGCAAGCTGACAAAACAAAGCCTACCTTCTGGCTCACATGTACCACATGCTGGTCACATACAGCAGTTTATGAAAAGGCAGACTTTTGCTGCATAGGAGAGTATTTTAGCTGCTACTTGGACTTTATGGACAAGATAAATTCTGATTTTAAATTTGGGTTACATAAGAAGGCTTATTTGTTCGTCATAACTCTTCCATAAAACATTACTAAGTATATACCTAATCTGAAAGAAAGTTAAGACCTTGCTTAAGTTCCCAAATAACACTGTTTGTGTCTAACAAGATCACAGCATGGATAGTGTATGCACACATATTTTTTAATTTATCAACAGAGATCAACAAAATCAGATTTGTTTAGAGAGATACGGATACTTCAAGTCAGTAATGCATGTCTGTAATGCAAACAAAACAGGCACTGAGGGGGAAAAAATCCTTTGCCTTACTTGAGAGAGAGCAGCAATCCAAGGGACTGGCCTGCAAGGGAAGTCTGCGGCTCTAACTGCATTTCAATGCAGTGCTTAGTTTATTCACCAGGGGTCATCAAAGGTCTGGATTTTCTTTGTCTACTTGTTGACTCTTAAATGTACACTGTACACTTAAGAACTACTGACTTCTTTTCACTTGTGCATCAGGAAATGTGGCTTGCAATTCCTTCCCCCCACCACGCCAGGCCCACCCCTACTACTTAGCACAGAGCTGTTTCTCTTTTTAGACCTCTACCAACGCACTGCAACAAGAAAGTTAGATGCTTAATGAAGATGCCTTTTCTACTAAAAGCATCTATTAAAAAGGAGGAAGATGAAACATGATGTCTAATTAATTATTTTGTTTTAATAACCTTTGATTCCATTTTTTAAAGTTGGAAAATGGAAGGCTTAGAAAACTACTGTTTTCTGGATCCATGAACTGAATTGCACGCTTGGAAAGCAAGTACGTTATGACTCCCTTTCATCTGTAGCTGGGTTCCTCAAGGGCCAAAGGTGGCCAACAGAAGGACAAGTTAACATTACTCTGTGAGACTTTTTCAGCCCCATTGAACAAGTAAATAGGGGAAGTTTTTGATGAAGATTTGGCCCTGGCATAAAGGACAAGGGTCCCCACGGATCTTGGAAACCTTAACAGACTGGACTGAAGACCTCTTTTTGAGCAGCTCAGGGTATTTATCTCAAATTTTCTGTGATATCCTTAAATGTCTTTGGCATGAAGCTTTGGAGCCAAATGAATTCTTTCTTACTTGTACCCTCTGAATAAACCAAACTGCATCCTTTGAAAGCTCAAAAATAAACCATAATTCAGCCACAATGAGTAGTAGATTCAGTTTGCAGAATTCTTCCAGGGTTGCATAGCTCCTATTTAAAAATTGACAGTGGCTCCGTATACCCGTCCTCCTGCCCCCAAATAGTCATAAAAACAGGAAAAAAAAGGAAATGCCTTGCTCTATATTACTTTCATGCTCTCTTTTAAAATGCAAAAGTCATCTAGTGGTAGAATGTAAGAGCTGGATGATGCTACAAATTCCAATTCAATCCTCTTAATTTACAGGTTTGCAAACTGAGCCTCAGAGAAAGTAAGTACTGCTTTGAGTCATTTGGTGACCAAAATGGACCTATTCACTCTATTCTATGGCACTCTTTCCAAATAAAATGAGGGGAAGACTTATAATACAAAATATATAAGGTAACACTGTTGAAAAGGCAGTCAAGACCATGGAAAGAAAGAGGAAGTCAATTCGGACCCAGAGCACAATTGATAAATCTGGCCCTGAGCACCTAGGCAACAGGTCTTCCAACCCCAAAACTGCTAGTTATCTTCCTTTGCGCTTGTCAGTGGTTAAACAAAAACACTATGAGACACACGAGGACCACAGTTGTGTCAACAGAATAAGATGGCTTGCTAAGACTTGTTATGAAGAGAGACTGTGAGGGTTGATACAAGATTCCTGGTTAGGCTTCAGTTCAGTTCAGTTCAGTTCAGTTCAGTTGCTCAGTCGTGTCTGACTCTTTGAGACCCCATGAATCACAACTCTCCCTGTCCAGGCCTCCCTGTCCATCACCAACTCCCAGAGTTGACCCAAATTCATGTCCATCAAGTCTGTGATGCCATCCAGCCATCTCATCCTCTATCGTCCCCTTCTCCTCCTGCTCCCAACCCCTCCCAGCATCAGGGTCTTTTCTAATGAGTCAACTCTTCTCATGAGGTGGCCAAAGTATTGGAGTTTCAGCTTCAGCATCATTCCTTCCAATGAACACCCAGGACTGATCTCCTTTAGGATGGACTCGTTGGATCTCCTTGCAGTCCAAGGGATTCTCAAGAGTCTTCTACAACAACACAATTCAAAAGCATCAATTCTTCGGCACTCAGCTTTCTTCACAGTCCAACTCTCACATCCATACATGACCACTGGAAAAACCATAGCCTTGACTAGATGGACATTTGCTGGCAAAGTAATGTCTCTGCTTTTCAATATGCTATCTAGGTTGGTCATAACTTTACTTCCAAGGAGTAAGCATCTCTTAATTTCATGGCTGCAGTCACCATCTGCAGTGATTTTGGAGCCCCAAAAAATAAAGTCTGACACTGTTTCCACTGTTTCCCCATCTGTTTGCCATGAAGTGATGAGACCAGATGCCATGACATGATCTTCATTTCCTGAATATTGAGCTTTAAGCCAACCTTTTCACTCTCCTCTTTCCCTTTCATCAAGAGGCTCTTTCGTTCCTCTTTACTTTCTGCCATAAGGGTGGTGTCATCTGCATAACTGAGGTTATTGATATTTCTCCCGGCAATCTTGATTCCATCTTGTGCTTCTTCCAGCCCAACGTTTCTCATGATGTACTCTGCCTATAAGTTAAATAAGCAGGGTGACAATATACAGCCTTGACGTTCTCCTTTTCCTATTTGGAACCAGTCTGTTGTTCCATGTCCAGTTCTAACTGTTGCTTCCTGACCTGCATACAGATTTCTCAAGAGGCAGGTTAGGTGGTCTGGTATTCCCATCTCTCTCAGAATTTTCCACAGTTTATTGTGATCCACACAGTCAAAGGCTTTGGCATAGTCAATAAAGCAGAAATAGATGTTTTTCTGGAACTCTGTTGCTTTTTCCATGATCCAGCGGATGTTGGCCATTTGATCTCTGGTTCCTCTGCCTTTTCTAAAACCAGCTTGAACATCTGGAAGTTCATGGATCATGTACTGCTGAAGCCTGGCTTGGAGAATTTTGAGCATTACTTTACTAGTGTTCTAACTGAAAATCCAGAAACATTTGGAAATTGCCACTCCACACTAGTCTGGAGCAATCATTTCTTCAAGAATGTTCAACAGCGCAGTACCTGGCTTTTAAGTGAATAAACTACTACTTAAGACCTATTAACCTCTTGACAGAAGAAGGATTTTCGATTTTTTTTTAAAAAAAAAAGCAGTGAGGCTGGGGGAATGGAAGAGCCAAAGGCAAGATGAGTTGCTCTTTCTCTTCACACAAACTCTTTCTTAAAAGATAAGCTAGAAAACCCTGAAGAAGCAGCACTTGTCCACTAACCCCATGCTGTTTTATGTGAAATTATATAACCCACTCCTGCAAAAGTACTACATTTTCAAACATCCTCAAACTAAATAGCAGGGACAGTTATTTCAACCTGACATTTATACTGTCAATGGGGAATGAATGGCTGAAAGGTAAGATAGTGATCAAGAGAAGATTTAATCCCAGGACCAGGAGGAGGCAGACACCTATGGAAAAGATAAGAGAGCCTGTAGCTGCCTGGAGCTTCTTATTTTTAGACAACTGGGAAAACTGCAAGTTGCAAAGGCTTTACGTGTGTGTGTGTGTGTGTGTGTGTGTGTGTGTGATTAGGAAAATAAAAAACTATTGGTTTAGTCCACTATTTCTTTCCTCCATTATTTCCTCTACTGATGATTGATTTTCTTATCCTCAATTGCATCAGTTTTTGCCCAAGTCTCCCCACACCCAGAAAATTGTTAGTCAACATGTATTTTACAAAGTCCAACAGGTTATACTCACACTATGGGGAATATGATTTTAAAAATTCATGTCTTACATTTCACTTTGGAGGATTTACACACTGGAATATATTTCAAAACTCTGCCTTCTCACTACCCAACTTATTGTTTATCTGCTGGCTTCTTTTTGTTTTGGAGGCTGTTTCCATGCATCCCATTTGATAGAGATTAAATGTGTTTAAGGGACTTTGAAGAAAGATGATAAAGACAGTTAGCTTCTGTTTTGTGAGGAGAAGACTTTGGAGGGCACTCATGGTAACCATCAACTATAAAAAGTATAATTATAGCCGATGATGACCCTCTCTTTCCTGTAAGGCACAGCATGATGAAATAACGTTTTTGTGAAGAAGACTGCTGACAACTTAGAATGTATCAGTGAGTAATCAGGAGGACAAGGGGGCTGGGAACGACTTCAAAAGAAGAATAACTGAAAGAACTGGGGGTGTTTAGCCTAAAATTGAGAAGATGTTAAGGCAGCATGTTAGCTTTCTATAATAATCAAAATATTAAGAGAAAGTTCAGCTCTGTAGAACCATAACCTTGTAGATAGAAGTTGTTAATAGCCAGGTTGAAAAATTAACACAACTAAACTCTTCCCATCAACTGAAGGGGTTGTCTTATACCTTTAGTAGTTTCTTACCAAAGTCTTTTGCTTGAGGCTGGATGGCCATCTTAGAGGGCTATTGCAGAAAGGACTCCTGAAAGGGACAGATGTAGCATCAGATGATTGCAAAGGCCCTCCTGCTCAAACACTGTAGATGTGATATAGAATTAGATGTGTATAATCTACCATAGCAATCTGAGGGCATCTTTATGCTCACATACTCAGTTTCTCAGTCATGTCTCCTCTTTGTGACCCCAAGGACTGCAGCCTGCCAGGCTCCTCTGTCCATGAAATTTTTCAGGCAAGAATACTGGAGGGGATTGCCAATCTCCACTCCAGGGGACCTTCCCAACCCAGGGACTGAACCTGTGTCTCTTGCAGCTCCTGTACTGGGAGGTGGATTATTTACCACTGCACCACCTGAGAAGCCCGAGTGCTTTCACAGTCAGAGTAAACCAGATGTGAAACAACTAAATGCAACTGTTTTTCTTTGTAATTCTACTCATCAAACTTGAGCATTCTATCCCTCCTGCCCCACATACAGTGCTGACCCACTTCCCATATCCTCTGCATCCAGAGCACTGAGCAAAAATATGCTTGAAGAATAATAATAGATTTTCAGCCAATCTAGAGGACATATTGATACAATTATGCTATATATTCCAGCAAACTGCAAATAACAGTAGATTTCATCTCTTTGTGACTCCATGGACTATACAGTCCATGGAATTCTCTAGGCCAGAATACTGGATTGGGTAGCCTTTCCCTTCTCCAGGGGATCTTCCCAACCCAGGTCTCCTGCATTGCAAGCAGATTCTTTACCAGCTGAGCCACAAGGGAAGCCCAAGAATATTGGAGTGGGCAGCCTATCCCTTCTCCAGCAGATCTTCCTGACTCAGGAATCGAACCGGGGTGTCCTGCATTGCAGGTGGATTCTTTACTAACTGAGCTATCAGGGAAGCCCATATTGATACAATTATGCTATATATTCCAGCAAACTGCAAATAACAGTAGATTTAATTGGATAATTATTTGCCTATCATGTAAAGAAACTCAAGCATAGGCATTTGAATGGTATAGGAGCTCCATGGTCATGACAAGGACTCAAAGGTCTAGTTTTCTGTCTCATTATCTGAGTGTGTGGTTTCCACCTCATGGTCCAAGATAGCTGCTGGAGGCTCTGCCCACATCCCAGACAGCAGGAAGAGGGAAGTAGAGAGAGGCACATCTCTTTTCTTTTGAGCAACTTTACTTGAACTCTCATAAAATATTTTCACCACATCTCATCAGCCAGATACAGATTCAAAGAAGGCAACCAGACAAAATTATCTGGACAGCACCAGGCCAGCTAACACTAAGGCTTCTGTTACTATGAGAAAAGAAAAGAATGTCAGGAAATGGCTGACAATTTCTCCTTAAAAAAAGTTTAGGTATTGTAAAAAAACAACGTAATATTACTGTCTGGATTTCTGTTTCCTCAACATTTTAAAGTAAATCCACTTAAAGCAGATGCTACATTCTTACAGTAAGTAGTGAAGGAAACCCACTGCTTCCAAATTGGGAAAGGAGTACATCAAGGCTGTATATTGTCACCCTGCTTATTTAACTTATATGCACAGTACATCACGCAAAATGCCAGGCTGGATGAAGCACAAGCTGGAATCAAGATTACCAGGAGAAATATCAATAACCTCAGATATGCAGATGACACCACCCTTATGGCAGAAAGTAAAGAACTAAAGAGCCTCTTGATGAAAGTGAAAGAGGAGAGTGAAAAAGTTGGCTTAAAGCTCAACATTCAGAAAACTAAGATCATGGCATCTGGTCCCATCACTTCATGGCAAATAGATGGGGAAACAGTGGAAACAGTGTCAGACTATTTTTCTGGGCTCCAAAATCACTGCAGATGGTGACTGCAGTAATGAAATTAAAAGATGCTTACTCTTTGGAAGGAAAGCTATGACCAACCTAGACAGCATATTAAAAAGCAGAGACATTACTTTATCATCAAAGGTCCGTCTAGTCAAGGCTATGATTTTTCCAGTAGTCATGTATGGATGTGGGAGTTGGACTATGAAGAAGGCTGAGTGCTGAAGAATTGATGCTTTTGAATTGTGTTGTTATAGAAGACTCTTGAGGGGACTGCAAGGAGATCCAACCAGTCCATCCTAAAGGAAATCAGTCCTGAATATTCATTCGAAGGACTGATGCTGGAGCTGAAACTCCAATACTTTGGCCACCTGATGCGAAGAGCTGACTCATTGGAAAAGACCCTATGCTGGAAGGTGGGAGGAGAAGGGGACGACAGAGGATGAGATGGTTGGATGGCATCACCGACTTGATGGACCTGAGTTTGAGTGAGCTCCAGGAGTTGGTGATGGACAGGGAAGCCTGGTGTGCTGCAGTCCCTGGGGTCACAAAGAGTCAGACACGACTGAGTGACTGACCGGACTGACTGAGTGAAGGAAAAATTTCAGGTGCAATTTTACCTCCAAAAATGATACTAAAATTCTGAAAATTATTTTATCTTATATTTAATAAGATTCAGGTTTTATCAATTATTTTTCAGTTTTTTCCAAGAATGAAATGCTGATTATTTAATGTGATGTCAATCTGATGAAAATAATTATCTAATATTTCTATGTTTCCTTTGTCTTTTCCTGTTTGATTGCAGAAAGAATTTCTGTGTGAAAATATGCATCACTTTTACCAAGAGCCTCTTTTAGGCCTTTGATATTCAAATCATTCTTAGAGAATCTATCCTAGTATCAAAATTCCAGATGTTTTACTAAAGATTTTTCTCTGGTCTACTTCTGCTAGACCCTCATATGTCAGGAACTTTGAGAGTGATAGAATGAATTTTTCAACAGTACTTTAATTAGTGTCATGAAATGTTGTACCACTTGCAAGATATGCAAACTACATTTGCAATTGGTTTTTATTACCAGATGTTCACAATTTATTAGGATGGATTGGTAGAAATAGACACTACTCTTTAGCAAAGAGGATTTTTGAATGTGTATTAACATAAGTCATTGGAAAGTGTTTTTGCATCATGAAGACTCTTGTTTCCATTGACAATCTTATAAATACAGTTTTTTAGATAACACAGTTTTGGATAGTGAGGACTTTCTATTTTTTGCCCTATATGTTGTACTTCAGTTATGAAGTTAGGAAAAGAAATAGAAATTGTGTGTGAAAGGAGAGAATTAGTCTACCATATATCAGGTGCTATTCTAGAAAGTATTTTGCATGCTATTTCGTATAATCCTCCCCAATAAGCCTATAAAATAGTCTTAATTTCCATTTATAAATCAGAAAATTTATAGAATCTCAATAATTTACAAGTATAAACAGCATAGTAGTGCTCTCATTGAAGGCCAGGAATGTCTGCCTCCAAGGCCTATGCTCTTCACTCTAGAAATATGTTATGCTTCAAGTTTTTGATCAACTTGTTTTTAAGGACTGTCATTGTAAATGGAAAGAACAAGAAGGATAGAATGTTTCTTTCTAGTTAGTTTAAAACAAACCAGGCTTGAAACTTCCTTCAAGGCTGGAGGCCTTAATATCTTTATGTATTTCTTAGTGCCTATGCACATAAACAGGGTTCTCAGGTGGCTCAGTGGTAAAGAATCTGCCTGCCAGTGCAGGAGAAACAAGAGGCATGGGTTCAATCCCTGGGTGGGAAAGATCCCTTGGAGGAGGAAATGGCAACCCACTCCAGTATTCTTGCCTGGAGAGTCCCATGGACAGAGGAGTCTGGCAGGCTATAGTCCATAGGGTCGCAAAGAGTCGGACACAACTGAGCGACTGAGCATGCATGCATGCACACACATGAATTAAGAGGCATTCAGCTGCAAGAAATGGAAACCCATGGCAACTGACTTTCAGACCAAAGTGTTATCCCTGAACCAATAACATCAGCATCTCCTGGGAACTTATTAGAAATGCAAATTCTCCACTTCTACCCTGGGTATACTGTCAGAAACTCTGGGGGTGAGCCGAGAAATCCATGCTGTTAAGGACCATGGGGGATTCTGACTAAGGTCAAAGTTTGAGAACTTTGAGAACTGTTTTAGACAATAAAGAAATTACTTTCCTCACTAAGCAGGAGGTACAAAGACAGAGTATCTCTGGGTACAACAGGATCAGGGCCAGGTTCTATTTCTGTTTCTCTTTCATTTTCCTCAAGCTGACTCCCCTTCATGGCCTCAATACCTAGAGGCAAAAAATGAGCCATTACTTCATTTTTGAAGAAAGAAAAGAGTGGAGACACCCTTCCCAGAAGTCTTCCCAAGAGGCTTGCTTCAAAGGCCAGAATTCTGTCACCTAGCAACACCTTTAGCCAATTATTGGCAACTTGAATGGCACCAACATAATTGACTGAAACCAATCAAGACCCCACCCCCTGCCATATGGCCATACCAAAGAGGAAGCATACCTGAATAAAAATGAAGCAAGGAGGTGATCTATGGGAATAGATACTGTCTAGTGTCAACTACGGTCACAAACGTGGTTGATTCACACTGTAGCTAATTCTTACGACAGAAGAACTTCAACTCGGAATCTGTACATTTGCTTCAATAATCTGACTATTCTAATTTGTTAGCCTTTTAGAATTTCAGGTCTAAAGCAGCAACCGACAGATCATTTTTATATTTTGGTGATTACAGTCTGACATTTAGAATCAACTAGGTATAATAATATATTAGAGTCCTTTAGTGGCATCATTTTGAGATCCGTTTTATCTATGTTAGCTAAATATTCTATATTTTTATACCAAGCTCTGAGATAACTATAATTAAAAGGACAAAAAATTATGATTAAAGTATGTATTTTCCCTCATCAGTATTTGTGCTTCTTCAAATGACAGGTGTTTCTTCAGAAAGGAAATTCTATTCATTGCTATCTTTGTTATCTTTCCTATAGCAAAAAATGAATTTTAAATAATGACTTTTCAGAAGAGAGAAAATCTGAAATGATGAGCAGATTGCTTTGATCACTGTTTTGTTGAACAAAACAGACAGTTGTTTGGAGACAGGTTGCAATACAACAAACATTTAATTTTTGCTTGATTCACACATGAAACTATCAGTTGGGAAGGTTAGTAATTACCAAATCCTCAATTCAATCAGACATGAATGCCACACAGCCCTGTGCTTGTTTAGCTGTAATATGGAATTGATCTCAGCAGATGTAGTAAAATAATTCATATCCATAATGCCTGAAAAAATTCACACAGCCTGCATTTCATTGTTGCTCTGTACTACAGCCCTCCCCAACTCTCCCATTTCTTGAGTTTTTCAATTAAGTGCTTTCCTTATTTATATTCTACATCTGATCAAATACCAAAAAATGTGGATTAGTCACATTCCTAAATAAATTGAAACATTATGTAACAAGTGTCCCAGCAGTTTGAGAAGGAACCTCAAGGTGGCATGTTGGAAAGACCCCTGGACTGGCTTTTTCTGGCTTCTCATCCCAACTCTACCATCCACATACATGATGATTTGGAGTGATTTAATTCACACCTCAGGCCTCAGATTTCAGCGGTAAAATTAGAAGATTGGTGTTGGCTATCTCTCAGTTCTATGACAGTTAGAACTGTCTGGACTGAAGAAAGATCAAAGGAGAGGCAGCTTGGCACAGTGTGAAAAAAACCCTGAAGTTGAAATCTTAGCTCAGCTACTTATTAACTGTGTGACCTTGGGCAAATGATTTAAAATCTCTGAGAGTGTTTTCTCATAGATAGAAGAGAGATAATATCAACCTACTTCTCAGGATGTTGTGAGACTTTGAGAAAAATATTAGAAGAGACTGGCATTGTTGATGCCTGTAGTTGTCACTATTACAATTTAAATGAAGAGGAAGAATCGACCTTATTTTTTTCTATCCCTCACTACTAAAATTCCTGCAGCAAAAAACCCAAATACACACCAAAAAGCAGGTGGAGCCAATATCTCCATATTCTTGCCACCCTCTCATTCATTAATACTTTACTTTCAAAAAATTGACACCTTAGGTTAATACAAGTTATATGTCAATAAAGTAGGGCAAAAACGACCAGAAAAGTATGACTGCATCAGCGTATACCTTGAAATGCTGTGTCTTCAAGGAAAACTCATGAAGGGGTCTATCTCCTTCACTCTGTGAGAGGGGGAGGAGAAGGGGATGGAGCAGTTGACAGCTGAGGGCACTTTTCTTTTCTGAGTTTTACTTGAATGGGCTCAAGGTATCTTGCAGTCCTCAAGTGACTTTACTCCCATCAACTAGCCCTATAAAGTCAGAGTTGCCACAACCCTCTTTATCAAGTAAGCAAAAATGAAAGCACTAGATGAAATACAAATGAGAAAAAGCCAGAAGTCATAGCTGGATAAGGAAGTTCCATCTCTTCTGTGAGTCAGCAAATCCTAATTTCTGCAAGGTTGACTCAGGAATCCCTAGTAAGTCTGAAAAGACTACCACATGAGAAACACAAGCCTTTGTTTGTTTGTTTGTTTTTTTTATAAAATCTGAGCATGAAGGAAATCCTAAACCAAATATGAGAAGATATGGGTTAACACCACAATTACAATACATGTGAGTTAGTTAACCTCTGTGAGACTATTTCCTTACTAGAGAAAAATGAAAATAATAGTATCTCTCTCTGTGATGATCCAGTGAGATATCACTGGAAATAGCCATTTTAGAAATTTACTGTACTAAATTGGTGGAATTCAACAGTTGCAGCGGCTTTGTTTCACCACAATGATCTTGGATGCCTGTGACACGGGGAGCATTTGACTGGTGGGGATCAGAGATGCCATATATCCTGCAATGTGCAGTCTTGTACAAGGAAAAACTGTTCTGCCTTTAATCAATTTTCTAATGTCACAGACTTCAATTTGAGAAGTCAGGCATTTGTGTAAGTGAAAAAGTTGTTTATAATAATCCCAGTGTAGATTCTTACTTGCATTAATACATAAACACCAAGTAGTTTTGCATGGTTAGAATACGCACCAAATTTTCCAGATGAAAATTGCCATCTAAATTGAAGAAACACAGAATTCAGTTTTGTTTAGAACCTTTCCAGCAAAAGCAGCGTTGAGTCACAAATACAACACATGTGTTTCAGTTTTCATTTGTAACTGCAGTATTTATGGCAATTCACACATACATATATATAAACACACACATATATACATGTATACACACACATATACACATTTATGTTGTTGGTTAGTCACTAAGTCATGTCTGACTCTTTTGCTGACCCCATGGATTGTACAGCCCGCTAGGCTCCTTCTGTCCATGGGATTTCCCAGGCAAGAATAAAGGAGTGGGTTGCCATTCTGTACTCCAGGGGACCTTCCTAACCCAGGGATCAAACCCAAACCTCCCGCATTGGCAGGTGGGTCCCTTACCACTAAGCACCACGGGAGCCTACATGCATTTATAGACATACACATATATGTACTTACAAAACCTTTATTTTTCAAATGTGAAAAAAGTTTAAACAGGAAGACATTAGTTGAATAT
The DNA here is from genome assembly GCF_014754425.2 of Oryx dammah. Taxonomy (NCBI): domain Eukaryota; kingdom Metazoa; phylum Chordata; class Mammalia; order Artiodactyla; family Bovidae; genus Oryx; species Oryx dammah. Next base: position 40,118,645 of record NW_024070185.1, on the reverse strand, counting down.
TATCTTAATTTCAAATCTGTGAATTTTATGTATGTGCAGGCATTAGACTACTCTTTGATTCTTTAGGTGAGGTGTTCCTCAGTATTTACATATGGAGACACATATTAATTGATTATACATTACTTTTTCATCATTGCCTTTTATACTACAGTGAGGACATTTTATTGAAGTTTTTGAAATTATGCTTGAAGATAAGCTATTTTATCTATGAATTTAATTTCAAAATAGTAAAAGGGCAGCAGAGAATATGTGCTTTATGAAGTAAGAGCTGAGACTGAGAAGGTTGAGGACTATGACATGAAAGAAATGTAAATGATTGCTGTTTGTCCTTGGTTTTGCACAAGAGACTGACTGGATTCAAATTAGCCAGGGAGAGATGGCTCTCTGCTCTTTATGATGTCAAGGCTGCTACAGTAAACATCTCCCTACTGGCTTCTTTTGTTCTTTGGTGTGTGTGTGTTACTTATGGTTTGCTAAGGTATTCCATGGACAGATCATAGACAGTTTTCTGAAAGAAAAGTCAACTCTGGGTATGAGAGGTAATCCTAAGGAACAATGACTGCTGGCATAACTGGACCCTTAATTTGATGTCTATATGCGTGTGGATGCCTGGGAGTTCACGAGAATGCAGGCGTATCTTTTGTCAGCAACTCTGCTAAGTGCCAATTACGGCATTCTAATGCGGTTATATCCCGGGCTGTGTTTAACATATTGTTCTACTTCTAACCGCTCGCTGAGAAAACTTTTTCCAGAATTTAAGTATATCCAAATTCATCTGAACATTTGAGGAGAGAAAAGAAAACATAAGCCAAAAGTCAAGAAGAGACTCATTTCCTACCCTTAGCCCATGTGCTGGACAACTCAACAGACAATAACCTGTTCACTCAATCACTCTCTGAACTGTGAATTCATACTCTATTTCCTTAATTAATATTTCAGGAAATAGAAATTAAAACTAAAGGCATATATAGAGCTTCATAGACACATGCAACATTTGGGAACACATCACATTATCTGATTCCAGAGGTGACAGTCTTTCCAAGGTATTTCTCTACTTTCTGTCCCGAGCATATTCAAATGGATTTATTTACCCAAATAGCCCTTGAGTCTCAACTGCGGAAAGGAACAGCAGTGGATATGAGCTTGGTTTTGCCCTTTGAGAAGCTCACAGAATTATTGGCTAGCTAGACAAATAAACAAGAGACTACTGGGGCCAAGGGGTCAACACAACTACAAAGGACTGTCTGTAAAGATGGCCACCATCAGCTTCTTCTTCTCTACCTGGGCATGATGGTCCTTCCACTGAGAGGTAAAACCTATCTTCCCTCTCCTTGAATCTATACTGTTCTTGTGATTTGTTTTGGCCTATAGAATGCAACTCTATACCCAATAATATCCTTCTAATGGCAGAAAGTGAAGAGGAACTAAGGAGCCTCTTGATTAGGGTAAAGGAGGAGAGTAAAAGAGCCGGTTTAAGACTAAATATTAAAAATCCAAGATTATGGCATCTGGCCCCATTACTGTATGGCAAATAGAAGGGGAAAGGAAGAAAGAGTGACAGATTTCCTCTTCTTGGGCTCCAAAATCACTGCAGACGGTGACTGCAGGCATGAAATCAGAAGATGATTGCTTCTTGGCAGGAAAGTGATGACAAAACTTCTCAATGTGTTGAAAAGCACAGACATTACTCTGCCCACAAAGGTCTGTATAGTCAAGGCTATGATCTTCCCAGTGGTCATGTACAGTTGTGAGAACTGGACCATTAAGAAGGCAGAACGCCAAAAAATTGGTGCCTTTGAACTGGTGCTGGAGAAGACTCCTGAAAGTCCCTTGGACAGCAAGGAGATCAAACCAGTCAATCTTAAGGGAGATCAACCCTGAATATTTTCACTGGAAGGACTGATGCTAAAGCTGAAGCTCCAGTATTTTGGTCATCTGATGTGAACAGATGACTTATTGGAAAGGTCCCTGACACTGGGAAAGACTGAGGGCAGAAGGAGGAAAGGGTGTCAGAGGATGAGATGGCTGGACGGCATCACTGATGCATGAACATGAACTTGGGCAAACTCCGGGAGATGGTGAGGAACAGGGAGGCCTGGCATGCAGCAGTCCATGGGGTCATAAAGAGTCAGACACTACAAAGGACTGTCTGTAAAGATGGCCACCATCAGCTTCTTCTGTGCAGTTGGGGACTGCACAACAACAGAAACAATAGAATGCAACAGCAGTGCTACTACGCCAATTCTGTACCTAAGCTTTAAGAGACCTGAAAGATTCCATGTTCATTCTGCTGGACCCCTGAGATACCCTGAGGAAGTCCAACTATCCATCTGGAATGTGAGGCTTGATTGTCTTCCAGGCATCCCAGCTGCTCCAGTTGAGGCATCACGCATGGAATGAAAGCTTCTGGGATCCTGGAGCCCCCATGGTACTGCTAACAACACACAGAGCTGAGATGACCCATGACTGCTGAGTCTTGCTAAAATTCCTCACCCAGAGACTACCAAGCAATGAAACCATTTTTGCTTTAAACCATCTGCCTTGGGACGCTCTATTACAGGGCAGCCCACTCCAGTGTTCTCGCCTGGAGAGTCCCAGGGCCGGGGGAGCCTGGTGGGCTGCCATCTCTGGGGTCGCACAGGGTCAGACACGACTGAAGCGACTTAGCAGCAGCAGCAGCAGACATCAGAGACAGAAACACCATGGAACACCTGAAAGTGAGAGAGAGCCCACTGGGGGACAGTGAGGAGGATTCACTGAAGAAGCAGAATTTGAGCTGGGCCTCACAGGCATGAGTGGATCCTCAGGAAGATTTTTTATAGCCCTGCTCAGGAGCATGTGTCCTACCTTAGAAGCAAAACACAACAAAACAGCCACTTATCAAAATATAAGACAAAGGTTCAAAGAACCAGAAATTTTGCCTTTGAAATGAGAAAGAATGCCTCCCTTCTGCTGCCATCTGAAAGAGACCAGTGAGGAGTAAACAACATTATTCCATACATGTGTTCCTTTTCAAGCTTTCCTCTATACTGAGGTCTGTCCCCTATTTCTCTTCAAAGATTCCCCCTCAGCTTCACCAGGTTACCTTATTTGCAGCCATAAAAACATGCTAAGAAGATTTTTCCCTTATTTAGTTTCTTCATTTTTATGACTTCCAAGGGAAGCAGTTTCCAGTGCCTTTTTCCTAGTAGGTACTCTTGAAATGGGTGTTGAATTACATAGTACTGAATATGCAATTAATTTGTCATAAAGAAAAAAAATTTTTTTGCCAAGGAAGCAATAAAAGTCAGTGACTTTTGCTAAATTTCTTCTCACCATTTCTAATGAGTCAACATGTGTTGAGAAGAAGAAATTAGTCAGAGAAGAACATATCCTATTATACAGCTTCACTTTTGTGAGAGTGAGTCAGAAGTTCCCTTGTGGTGGTGTTCTGGGCACCTGGTTGGGATGAGTAGGGTTAGGGGTGAAGAGAAGCTCTTTCTTGAAAGACTTAAAAGGAAACTCTAGCAGAGAAGTGTTTAAACAGTCTCCAATTAAACAAAAGCAAACCATAGTCAGACTTTGGTTCTACTACTATGGAAAAATATGACATTGTTTTCTCCTATCCCGTAAATCATCCCAGCTTCTAATTGGTCTCAACAAAGCCACTGACCCCCTACAAAAGATTAAACAGGAGCAAGATAAGCATTCATGGTGATGATTTCATAGCAGACCTGACCAGATAAACAATTGTTTGATCCAGTGTATTCTACACGTGCTTTGTTTGAGACATTACTATGTGCTGAGCACTAAGCTAGGATGAGGGAGTCCAAGATAAATAAGCTTAGCAAGCCTTAGCAGGCAACACTTCAGTGAAAGAGATAAACAACTAGGACTTACAGGTGTGGGAGTGATGGGGGCAAATGAGCATGAATCTGTGGAAAGAGTTGGAAACAGAATTCATCTGCTTCTACTACTTCCAAGTTGAAATGAAAGATTTTGTTTGTTTGTTTGTTTGCTGCTGCTGCTGCTGCTAAGTCGCTTCAGTCGTGTCCGACTCTGTGTGACCCCATAGATGGCAGCTCACTGGGCTCCCCCATCCCTGGGATTCTCCAGGCAAGAACACTGGAGTGGGTTGCCATTTCCTTCTCCAATGCATGAAAGTGAAAAGTGAAAGTGAAGTCGCTCAGTGGTGTCCGACTCTCAGCGACCCCATGGACTGCAGCCCACCAGGCTCCTCCGTCCATGGGATTTTCCAGGCAAGAGTACTGGAGTGGGGTGCCATTGTTTGTTTGAGATGGATTTAAACCCTTCCCTGAGAGTAGAGAGGGCTTCTTTGGTGGCTCAGATGGTAAAGAATCTGCTTGCAAAGCAGGATATGCAGGTTCGATCCCTGGGTTGGGAAGATCCTCTGGAGAAGGGAATGACCACCCACTCCAGTATTCTTTCCTGGAGAATCCCACGGACAGAGGAGCCTGGCAGGCTACAGTGCATGGGGTCACAAAGAGTGGGACAGGCCTGAGCGAAACACACACACACACACACACTGAGAGTGGAACTTGAGGACAGGAGAAAGGAATATGGTTACCTTCTTATATTTGGACAATTATATCTGTATTAAGCATATTTCTGGAACAAAGATGGGGGCCTATATCTAATATATTCTGACAAGACAAAATTTTTGAAGTAGGTGTTAGGAAGGGAATGTTATGGACTGAATCTCTCCCCAAAATTTATATGTTGAAACCCTAATCCCAATGTGATGGTATTAGGAGGTGGGACTTTGGGGAATTAATTAAGTCATGAGGGTGGAGCCCTCCTGAATGGAATTAGTGCCCCTGGAAGAAGAAGCTGGACAGCTGGATAGCTAGTGTGCTCTCTCTCTCTCTCTCTGTCTCTCTCTCTCTCTCTCTGTCTCTCTCTCTCTCTGCTGTGCAAGCATACAATGAGAAGATAGCACTTTGCAACTCAGAAGAAGGCTCTCATTAGAACCCAACCAGGCTGGCACCCAGATTTTGAATTTCCAGCCTCCAGAACTGTGAGAAATAGATGCTTGTTTATAGGCCATCTGGTCTACAGTACTTTGTCATAGCAGCCTGAGCTAAGACAGCATGAAATCAAAGATTGTAGTATCCACAGAACAATGAGGAAGAAAAAATGTGTTCAATTCAAGGCCAAGTTCAGGGCCCTTGCCAATCTCTATGTTATTGCATATAGTTAAAAATGCTTTCTCTAAGTCCAACTGCTCTAGTAATTAATACTATTAGGGCAACAACTACAGTGTATTTGGATGGTGCTTTTTTTTCCCCCCACAATCTTAATTATTTAAAAAAAATGTACTAGTAACTGGAAGGAGAAACATATGGGAGGGCACAGAAGTGGTAAGCAATTATTTTTAAGTTGGATATAGTCAAGCCTCACTTTGGCAAGGACCCAACCAGTAAATATCACTGTGGGAATGCTAACATGGAAACTGGTTTCATCTTTGTTTATTTCATATTTAATAAACATTTATGGGGAAGCTGTGTGCAGGGTATCATGCCTCCTACAAACCTGCTCTTCCATCTGCCTGGTCAACCTTTCCACAGAGATAGATTGCCAGGAACCAAGCTCAGCAGGTCCAAAACAAAACTTATCTGGCCCCCAAACCTGTTCCTCTACCTGTGTTTCTTATCTCAGTAAATGATACCACCCTCCTCCAAACGCTCAGACCCCTACCTTTGGAAGCACAGTAGCCTTCTCCTCTCACTGTTCTCACACATCCCATCCTTTTGATATGATCACATTTCCTCCTCAGCCCTTCTTTTCATTTAATTTTTGTAGCAACTTCTTGTCTGATCTCTTCAACCATCTTCTAAATGATCTCTCCATTGTAAATAGGCAACTCTTCTTTTTTTACCACCTACTATCTATTTGCTTCTCCAGTTAACCAGTACTTGCTGGGAAGAGAGAAACTCTTTCTGTTCTCATGGATTTGAAGAACAGAGGCTGGGAGATTACAACTAATATAGTGGTCTTTATGACCACCATGGGAGAGCCTTGTCAGAAAGTGGAGCTCCACAGAGAAAGCACATTTCATCCTACTTCTTTAGTAAGGACATGAATATAGTTGTACACGTACTTTTTCCCCATCACCCTCCAACGTGATCCATGTGTCACAGCTTATTATCACTCTGTCATAAAGTTCTAGACATTCCTCTGGTTAAAACTTATCATGAATCCCAATCAGGCAAAGAATAGTCTAAACTTCTTAGCATTACCTAAAATCCTTATACAGTCTGACCTTCATCGAATTTTCTATCACTTTTTAATTTTCTTTCAAAATATTTTAAGTATCTCCTGCCAGTGTAAGTCCTCCAAACAGGCATTTAACTATCATACTTCTGTCGTTTTTCTCCTCAGATTTTCCTCTATTAGGAATGTCCTTTCTCCATATTTCTGTTTGTTGAACTATTCAAACTGTGAAGCCCAACTCAACCACTACTATCAAAGCGAAACCTTCTTTGCTCCAACTCCCCATTCTCAGGCTTAATTAATAATTTCCTCCTTGGTGTGAATCAACCATTATGGCACTTACTATGTTGTGCTTGGTGTTGCTTATTTGTGTACCTGCATTTGCCCTTAAATTGTGAGTCTCTTAAAGGGAGGATCTATGTCTCTCATCCTGTCAGATTTCAGAGTCATTCAAATGTTTGTTGAATCAATAAAACAATGAATAAATAAATAAATAATCCTTATTTTCTTCCAACACAAAAATATTCTAATCTTTAACAACTTGGAATCCCAGACATGCTTTTGTTTTTACCAGAATAATAACAATAACAAACACTTATATAGTACTCATTATGTACCACATACTGGTCTAAATGCTGTGTGTTTTTTAAGCCATTTAATCATCACAATAAGGTGATGAGTTTAAGCATTACTACTATTACTACTATTTAATTTGAAAAATAAAGCACAGCCAGATTAAGTAACTTTCCCAAGGTCGTACAGCTAGAGTGTAGAGCTGACCCTTGAACTCAAACTTACTAAATCTAAAGTCAGCACTGCCCCCACTATACCACCTCACCACTCACAAGACTTTGAGGGAAATGTTGCTAGCTCACTTTTATTCAACGCAAAACAGACAATTACAACTGTGCAAATCATTTGATAATCCCATTTTTAATAATCTGATGAGTCTTTTAGGTGTTGTTGAGGATATACAGTGACGGGAACATGCATTTGCTACTGGCGATAGTATAAATTGGAACAACCACTTTGGAAAGCCTTTGGCATAATGAATTAAGGTTAAAGATAAATAAAACTTATGATCCATCTATACCACTCTCTGGAGAAGGCAATGGCACCCCACTCCAGTACTCTTGCCTGGAAAATCCCATGGACGGAGGAGCCTGGTGGGCTGCAGTCCATGGGGTCGCTAAGAGTCGGACACAACTGAGCGACTTCACTTTCACTTTTCACTTTCATGCATTGAGAGAAGGAAATGGCAACCCACTCCAGTCTTCTTGCCTGGAGAATCCCAGGGATGGGGGAACCTGGTGGGCTGCCGTCTATGGGGTCGCACAGAGTCAGACACAACTGAAGTGACTTAGCTTAGCTTATACCACTCTCAGCCACAGACACCCTATATAAATCTGTATCCACATGCGCCAGGATAAAATGTACAAAACTATTTATACCATCATTGTTTATAACAGCCCAAATGTCCCAGGTAGTCTTCATCTGTAGAATGGATGAATATATTATGTTATATTCATACAATGGAATGCTACATAGCAATGAAAATAAATTAACTAGTTTCACCCAAACACACAGATAAAACTGAGTGAAAGAAGACAGTTACAAATGAATGTGTCTGAGTTCACTCATATAAAATTCAAAAACTAGCAAAACTAAACTACATTGCCTGTTGATTCATCTTTGGGTGATGAAATTAAAAATCAGCAAAAGAGTAACTACCTACAGAAGTCAGGCTAATGGTTACCATGTGGAAGGTGACAATTGCTGTCAGGAAGAGGTATTTAACAGGAACTTCTGGGTGTTGGCAATGGACTACTTCTTGACTCAGATGGTTGTTATACATGTGAGCATTTTAAAATAATTAAAACTAAACATAATACTCTGCATGTCAATTAGATTTCACTACAAATAATGATTTTTTTAAAGGATAAATTAAAAAAAAAAGCCCAAAGAAAGAGTGAGTATGTGAAGAAAGGAATTGGGGACATTAGCTATCTCTGTCCCCTTTTCTTGGGGTCACATTCAAGATGAAAAGTCCCAGGAGAGAGCATCCTATTGGTTTAGTCCATGCCGCATGCCTGAAACTACCCAGGGAGAGATAGGAAGCCTCTGGGGTACCATGTGGGGCCCTCCAGAAGGCATACTAGGGTATTAACAGGAAGAGGGATTTGAATGCCAGAAGGTACCCAAACTAATAAATATCCTATATAAGTTCTAGAAACTTTCAGAGTTTTTTTCTCACCTGTTAAATGGGGGATAACAGTTCATGTCCTCATTATCTCATCTTACTGAGAGAGAAGACCTAAAATTACTCCGAAAATCTGAAAGTTCTGCTTAAAACACATAAGTCTTGATTCACAAGAGCAAACCAAGGAGGCTGAGCCAAAAATGTACTGCATTATATTTTATGGTAAACCCTTCAGAGGACTAACCCCATTTCTAGAAACAAGGCTGGGTTGTGGCCAAATTGGTCAAACACACTGACTGGAAAAGAACTGTGAAAACCAGCAAGGAAATTTAAAAAAAAAAAAAAAACATTTCATTCTTTCTGTTCTTCTCAAGCAGAGAACAACGAAGCCACAGGCCGGTGAGTTTTGGCAACTCTGCCACAAACCAAACCACAGAAGCATGTTGCCCTCCAACGCACACGATTATGGTCGTGGTTGCTTTGAAAGTTGGAACCTGCTATAACATTCATTTCAAAAAAAGCTTTCAGGGCTTTTGCTTGTTTTGTTCTCCCTTTCAACAAGAAAATCAGGGAACAACAAAATTCCACAAATTCTTTCATATAAATTATTGACCAGCTTTTAGGGTAACCTTTGTTATGCTAGAGTTATCTGGTACAAATGCACTTCCTGGAAACAAAACAGAAAGCAATTGAATCCCTAGAGTCACAACTTTGGTGCAAGCACAATCTGTGGTCTTCTAGGTGGCAGGAGGCTGGAAGCTTCTCCTCCCACACCTTTCTATTAAAGGAAAAATGATAACATTGATTCAATACCTCGCAAATGAGACCAAGATTTCCTTGTGATTTTTTTAAAAGTATTTTTTGCTTGTTTCACTTTTCTTTCACTTCCTCTTCACTCAGCTTACTCTCCTGTCTTGGGTAAATCTGCCAATCTGGCTGAGTGAAAGAATTAACACCAAAGCAAGGTCATTACCCTATTTAGAAGGAATGCACTGAGGGAGAATGTAAAAGACTGGGAGTTTATGAGGCTTATGTTTTCCAGATTGTATCACAGCAGAGATGCAAAAAATTTCCAATAAATAACATCCCTCATTGAACAAATAGGTACAGTTTCAGCACAGAATAAGGTAACAACCTTTAAATGATGACTAGTTTTAACATGAGAAAAATATACATGCATTTCAGCATGGTGGGTTAGGTAACATTTAAAAGCACATATGAGAATGAAAAATTGCTTATAACCCTACTACCCAGATAACATGTAATATTGTGATATACATCTCTTCCATGGTATTTACTCTTTTCTGTTTCAAATTATATTCATTTACCCTAGCCAACATATCTCACCAGAAGTTTCAAAATACACCTAAGTAAAATTTGGAGTCTCAAATGTGAACACATTAATTCACCCCATTATAAAATCTAGAGTTCCAAAAGTGAAGTCTCCAACCTAGTTTACTTACATTAATAACAAGTCAATCAAACTATAATATTTTCTCTCATCAATTTCTCATTTGCCTTGTTTCAGGTAGTGAGTTCTCATTTAGGGCCCCAAGATATGTCAGACTGTATCCTTATCTGTTTTCCACTGTAAAGGGCAAAGTTCTACCAGCAACACCCAATTTCTGAAGCCCCTGGATTCACATGCTCAGAAAATAGAGGTTAATTCTCAATCACTCCAGCAATTAACCTAAATAAAATGACCTCCCACGTGTGGTCAGTCTGGACCGCAGCAGACACGATCGCCACCTAGGGGGAAGGGAGATCCAGTTGTTCCAAATATCTCCCCCAATATACTGTTTGCCTTGTAATCTGGCTTATATTGTTTTTGGAAGCATACTTCGGTTGAAGATTTTTTAGCTATAGACATGTTGCTCTTATTCCATTGCTTAAGGTATTTCAAATTTAATTTTTAGGCAAGTTAGAAAACACTTACCTCAGAGGTGTTCCTAGTCATATTCCAGCCCAGATGTTTCCAACTATGCCATTCGGTGCTCTCATCACCATCAATATAGGGACCCAATTCTCTTCCACCCCCACCCCCAGACACAATTTCTTGGCTGGAAATATCTTTGATGTTGTAAGGAGGGGGATATTCATACCAAGTAACATGACAAGGACCAAGTCTAGTCTCAAGACACAGATGGGCACAACCTCTGATCATCGGGCAACTGGTGAAGCCCAGTGGGGACCAACTTCCCACCTGGACCTACCGGTGAACTTACTGTCCAGGCCCACATTCAGGTGATAGGATACTGTCACTTTTTGGTCCTGAGCAGTTGGCGAGCAAACACAAGCCCTTTGAATATAGTCCTTCTAAGTGGCCCTTCTCCAAGGCCAACAGCCTCCTTCTATCTTTTTATTTTTTTGGCTACCTCCCCCAGGATGAACTCCTAGATGATGGTTATCTCTCATGTGACTTTCTTATTTTCTCTTTCTTATCGCAGTCCACCATCGCCCAATTCTCACCTCACAGTCAGAGCAACAGAACATTATTTCACTATCACTAAATCTTAAAACAGAATCACTGGCAACAGAAAAGCCAATTCTTCTGTCCTTTAGAGCTTAATCTTTACCCTTCTGAGAAATATCTGCAAATCATCCTATGAGGAATACTGTCTGCTCCCCTAACTTAAAATGGATTAGAATCTTCTAATGTTGTAAACAAGGGGAAAAAAGGAAGAAAAACAACATGGCCTTGCTTCCCTCATTATAGCTGCATTTATACAGGGTTTGTTCCCAAAGTTAAAATCCAACATTAAAAATCCTTTGAATAAAGATTAACATTCAAAAGGGAGGGGATATATGTATACCTATGGCTGATTCATGTTGAGGTTTGACAGAAAAGAGCAAATTCTGTAAAGCAATTATCCTTCAATAAAAAATAAATAAAAATACTTTAAATCACTCCAAGTAGAGTTTACTCAAAATAAACATACTAAAGTTTGAGATTTATTTTGTAAAGTAATGGATAATCTATATGCAGATGTATGGTCATTCAAAGTGTTTTATCTTTAAAATCACAGTGAAATCCCTAGCCATAAATAGAGGAATGAGTAGAGAATTTTATAGTGTTTCTGCTTTCCTTCAGAATTTGTCCCTCTCCATTTTGATACTAAATCCTATAATTAAATCCATGTTAATAGATGTGTTTCTTACTCTGGAAAGTACATGAGACAGTGGGGTGGCAGTTTACCAGAAGTTAAATTACCAAATAAACAAGTAAATTTTATATCTATCTGGGCTTCCCTGGTGGCTCAGTGGTAAAGAATCTGCCTGCCAATGCAAGAGACAGGTTTGAGCCCTGGGTTGGGAAGACACTCTGGAGAGAGAAATGGCAACCCATTTCCCAGTTTTCTTGCTTAGGAAATCCCATGGACAGAGAAGCCTGACCAGCTACAGTCCATGTGGTTGCAAAGAGTCAGACATGACTTAAGTGACTAAACAACAACAACAATCCTCTATTTAACAGCTATATATTTATCTCCATAGAGAGATAAGATAGCTAGACAGACTACATTGTAACCCTAACAAAATATAATTTCTGTTAATATATTAGTGTTTTTCTTCTAGATTTTAATACATATACATTGCATACATTGCAATATACCTCTTGCAGCTAAATATTTTCATACTCCCTAAATATTTCTCAGATTCCTTAACTTTGGAATTTGCATATTCTCTTTTCTGGACATAAAATTTTTAATTTTTTTGTCACCAAATTATAAAATTTAAAATTCATGCCATTTCTCTTTGTGGAATGTTTTTAAAATGTCTTCACATTTTAAAACAAAATTAATATTAATCTATACTTCATTCTTGGAGAAGGCAATGGCACCCCACTCCAGTACTTTTGCCTGGAAAATCCCATGGATTGAGGAACCCGGTGGGCTGCAGTCCACGGGGTTGCAACTGAGCAACTTCACTTTCACTTTTTACTTTCATGCACTGGGGAAGGAAATGGCAGTCCACTCCAGTGTTCTTGCCTGAAGAATCCCAGGGACGGCGGAGCCTGGTGGGCTGCCGTCTATGGGGTCACACAGAGTCGGACACGACTGAAGTGACTTAGCGGCAGCAGCAGCAGCAGCATACTTCATTCTATTTATTATATTATGTGTTTTTCCATTTATAATCCAACTTTCTTCTGGTATCAGACTGTGGTAGAGACGGCTTCCCAGGTGGCACTGGTGGTAAAGAAACCCCTGCCAGTGGAGGAGACATAAGAGATGAGGGTTTGATCCCTGGGTTGGGGAGATTCCCTAGAGGGGGATATGGCAACCCACTCCAGTATTCTTGCCTGAACAATCTCATAGACAGAGGAGCCTGGCAGGCTGCAGTTCGTTGGTTTGCAAAAAGTTGAATACGACTGAATAATGTGTGGTAGAGAATGAAGCCTTTTCCCTCAAAACGTTGCCTGATTCTATCATCATTATCTACTTAATCATCTATTTTTCTTCATTGTTAGGAATGCTCCTTACTTTATAAATTCTTATTCTATTCTTAGAGTTTTATGACATGCCGTGTACCTGCATGTCCACTTCTATAATAGATCACAGTGATTTAATTATCAGGGTTTTATAACATATTTTATTAATCAAGGAAATCTGGTTTTTTTTTTTTCCTATATAAATATTTTCCTTTAGATTGTAAGCTTACTAACAAGGACTATGTCACTTAAATACTATTGCTCCTGTATATGGGCCCAACACAGTGTTAGGCAATAAAAACCTCTCTTATATGTAAGCTATTTTGATTTTCAAAGCTTCCTTTACACATTTCCTATGAGTTCTTACACATTCCAGTTTCCTTACTAGTCTGATCAAGGTTAGTCCAAAATGGTCTAAAGCTTTTTGCGTCAAATACAGGCACATAATAGGTGCTCAGAGTTCGTATCTATTGGTCCATATTGCCTCCTGTCTATTCAAGAAGGACAAAGGGAAAGACAATGAGAACCATGATTTATAGTCAGTGATTTAACATTGTGATGAAGTGAAGTATAAAAAAAAGTCTGTCCTAAACCTAAGCAAAATTAGAAACATCCTAAGATTCTGCTCGATTTGTTATCTTGCACTGCAATTGCCCTGATCAAATGTCTCTGTGAGTATTGTGTCTAGGGGAAGCATCACAGAGACAAGGTGGTGAGTGTAGGGGTCTCCTTGGGCTGCTGTAACAAATCACCACCAACTTGGTGGCTTAAAGTGACAAGCATTTATTCCCTATGGTTCTGGACATCAGAAGTCTGAAATCTTTTTCCCTGGACTGAAATCAAGAGCCACAAGCCCCCCTGAGGCTCTAGAGGAAAATGCACGTTTTTGCTTCTTTTCTTTCTTTAGAGCTACGTTCTTTGCATTTATTAGTATCTGGCCTCTTCCTCAATCTTCAAGCCAACATTAGAGCATCTTGCTTCCATCATCATACTGGCTGCTTCTTCTGTAGTTAAATCTCCCTCTGCCTCCCTGTTATAAAGACACTTGTGATTATATTTAGGGCTACTCCAGATAATCCAGAATAATCTCCTCATTTTAACATAATTTACTTACATCTACATCTTGGACTGCAAGGAGATGAGACCAGTCAATCCTAAAGGAGATCAGCCCTGAATACTCATTGGAAGGACTGATGCTGAAGCCGAAGCTTCAATACTTTGCCCACCTGAAGTGAAGAGCTGACTCATTGGAAGAGACCTTGATGCTGTGAAAGAATGAGGGCAGAAGGAAGAGAGGGCAGCAGAGGAAGAGATGGTTAGACAGCATCACTGACTCAATGGACATGAGTTTGAGCAAACTCAGGGAGACAGTGAAGAGGACAGGGAAGCCTGAAGCTTGGCATGCTGCAGTTCATAGGGTTGCAAAGAGTTGGACATGACTTAGCAACTGAACAACAACAACAACCAAGCCCCTTTGGCCACACAATGTAACCTTCACAGGTTCCAGGGATTAGGACCTGGACATCCTGTGGGATGATCATTCAGCCTACCACAGAGAGCGACCCCAAGCCCTCTGAGTCATGGGTGTCAGTTAGTGGGCCAGGAGAACGTATCATTCTCCCAGTGAGTTAGTTCTATCCTGGAGATGCTTCTTTATTCACTGACAGAAAGGATATAAGCAGGTATGGAGGTTACAAAAAATGGACATAATCCCTGGCTTCAAGGGGCTCCACAATTTTACTTTTGTTGCTTTTGTTTTTCACTTTTTTGCTATTATTGTTTAAATGTAGACTATATATCCTTTGAAGTGGAATTCATTCATGGTATTATTTTTTCTTTAGGAGAGGGAAAAATTTTTATTCTCTACTCTTTAGGTTTAGCTGCTAGGGCATGTAAATTAAGTTAATGAAAGACAAATTAACAGTAGAAAAGTTCCATTTTATATGCACATGGGGGAGCCTCACGGAAAAGAAGTGAAAACATCCCTATATAAGCACGGGAGCTTATATACCATTCTAACAAAGAATGAGGAATTTTGGACCAATGACAAAAGAAAAGAGATTTAAGCTTCTAAAGGCAGCAAATTTGGGAAAGGTAAGTGTATGGGGAAAACCAATGGGGAATAAGGGATATTTTAGTAAGGTTTGTCTGGGCAGACCCATTTGAGTGCTGACATTCTGTCTCCCGTAATAAGGGCTGTTTTCCTGGTGCTGGGGTTGGGGAGAGGAGGCAATCTTCACTAAGAGAAATTTATGCTCTGCTTTTTTGCAAATAGGAGTAGGACAAGAGCTCTTTCTCCATTTGGCAGCTCCTTAACTGCCTTTTTTTTTTTTTTTTTTTTTTGTTTTGTCCGACTCTTTGTGACCCTATGGACTGTAACCCGCCAGGGTCCTCTGTCCATGGGATTCTCCAGGCAAGAATACTGGAGTGGGTTGCCATTTCCTCCTAACTGCCTTTAGCTCAAAATAATCCTGATGCTGAAGTGGCATCTGTTAGGGTGGTACATTCCGAATCCCATCATTGAATATGTTTCCAAGTCCTCCAGTTGCGAGAACTTTCTCTTTCCCATTCTTGTCTATCTGAATCCTGTTCTCCTCCAACTTCCATTCTCATTGCCACAGAATGATCACACACACTCACTCGCTCTCTCTCAACCAATAAATCTGCATATAAAATAACAGGTAGTAGTAAGAGTTATTTTTTAAAATTAAAGTAAGGAAGATAGCAACAGAGTTGGGATGGTTACCACCATTTTATGTGGAAGAGTCAGGGAAGACATCTCTGATCAGATTTCATTGCAGCAGAGACCAAAAAGAAATCTAAAGGAGAAAATCAGACAGCAAGCTAGGGAAAGAGTATTCTAGAGCAGGGAACTAACTTGTGCGAAGCCTCTGGTGCTTTGTGTGTTTAAGAAATAGCAAAGGGGCCAAGTGTGACTTCACGCTTCCTAATACTCCACAATTGCTCTTCCTCCTTCTGGGTTCCATACTCTTCCCTTCTTGTTTCAGCCCACTCAACCCTTTACATACCACTAGAATTGTCTTTTCTGAGTGAATTCCTGCTTATTGCCTATTGTGTGTAAGTAACATTTTAACCACAATAACAGGCAAACTGAAGCAAGAAGAGCTTGAACAACTTGCCTAAAATCATACAGCCAATAACTGGTGTAGGTGGGATTTGAAACCAAGCAGTTTGGTTCTAAAGTCTAACCTCATCTATTACTGCCTACCATTTCCACAGATATCAAACCTTTGTCTTTCCCTAGAATGCTCTCTTTCACCCACAGAACTATCCTTAAGACTCAGCTTTCCTTATTCCTCTCAATCACTCCCACAAGATTTTCTCCCAGCTCCCTGCTTCACAACATTGAACCCTGACTGTGACATTTGTTGTTGTTGTTCTTTAGTTATGTACAACTGGTGCAACCCCATGGACTGAAGCCACTAGTCTCCTCTGTTCATGGGATTTCCCAGCTCAGAATACTCAAGTGGGTTGCCATTTTCTTTTTTAGGAGGTCTTCCCGACCCAGGGATCAAACTGGCATCTCCTGGACTGGCAGGCAGATTCTTTGCCACTGAGCCACCAGGAAAGCCCCATCCATGATATTTAGGTTGTCATAATCTTATCTCCACCAAAGGGGCCACAAGTTCTCTGACATCAGGGCCACATCCTGGGTCATTACTTTCTGGAGGGGGGGCACACAAAGTGCTCAGAAAAAACTGTAGACAAATGACTGCTTTTCATCAGCTCAGAGATTCTCACTCTTCCATCACACTGAACATCTCTGACACTAGTCATACAGTTGATGGTTTGTCAGGATTAACTGGCAGGCTTCTTTTCCTTCTTAGCAGCCTCATAGATTTGATGAAATACAGTAATTAAAAATCTTGACCCTGCCCCTTCCTTTGGTGACTTGGTATTATCTGAATTACTCAGCATGGTGGAATGAAAAGGAAGCGATCTTGCTCTTTCCTGACCACACTGGAGTTGTACCAGAGAGCTCTTTGCTGCTATGCAACTTACTTGCTGTCAAATTCTACCTACTAGGCTATTTATGGGACATCTGAAATGAAGGGAAATGTTTAATATGTAGAATATAGTGGCAAAAGACTCAGGACCTTGGTTATTCAAGGCCCAGATACAGACAACAAAAACGAGGAGTCCTCCACTCAACAGAAAGTTTTTGAAGTTCACAGATACCATCTTCCACAATTTATTTTCTCTGCTGAGAAAAGAAACTCATGCAGGAAACATCTTAAAACCAAGTAAATAAAACAGAGATGCCCACAATTTCCTGCAAGTCTGATTAAAAATAGGAACTCTGCAATCATGAATGCGGCTCATCTGGCAGCTGCAGGGCCATATACCTTGGGAAGCTGAAATCACTGGCAGCTGCCTAAGAACAGGGCAAGTGTGGCAGGTGTTCATATACACTGTCATGGGGGGCAGAGGGAGGTGAGATTTCAGATGCTTGTTTTAACTGATATATATACAAATGACTTCTTAATAATAAAACGTAGGCATCCAAGAATTATTTGATTTCTCATTTCCACCTCCACCCATCCTCTAATGTCACCCTATCCATGTTCTCCAAAGTGAAATTCTAGTTCCTTGCACCTCTTTTAGACTGAATTCCCCCCAAAATGGGCGCTGCAGAGAAACATCAGAGTTTTACTCTCCCTTCCTTTACCATACCAAAAATATCGTGAACCAATGCAGCCCTGAGCTCTGTTACGAATATTTATGTTTTTTTTTTTTTTTTCCTCATGCCTGAGTTACAGGCACTCTGGATTGGATCTTCAAAGCAATGTACAGGGTTTAAGCTGAGCGATTCTCATGAAGTCTGTGGGAGGCACACAGCAAGAATCCTGTAATATCTCAGAGGATTTATTCCTTTTTAAGTTCTTTTATAAGAAGCCTTTGCTAAGGGATTTACAAGAACTCAAGATTATTTAGTGATAATAGAATGAGAAACGTTGCTAGAAGTGTAAAAGGCAGCCACATTCCTACCAAAAGAATTCCTGATAAATAATGTCATTATGGTACAAAAATTACAAAACGAACTTAATCATTAGCTTCTAATTGAAGGGATCTGTCAAATTTGCTTCTCCTTGCTACCTTAGCTATTTTCTGTTCAGTGGGGTTCCATCAAATGTAAATAAAGAGTAGGTGAAGGAGAATGATTAATTGCTAACCTGGCGAGACCAGCCTGGACCCATGGATTGGTGGTGGGAATTGGCTGTTGCATCTTTCATTTCCCCTATGCCCCTACACTTACCCATTAAATCCCAGATGGACCTCCTAATCAATGGAAGCGGCCAGTGGAAGTCAAATAGTGCCTTATTGAGGGATTCCCAGGTAAGATTCTCTAAACAAAGCAAGGACTAAAAATAAAACATCCAGATAGAAACAGAACACTATCTTTGAATGAATATTGTCATTAAAAAAAAATGCAGTTACATGGCATGTTTTTAAGATAAAGATTTACAAATAAACATTTCTAAGAATTTTTAAAGAGGGCATGTATATATACAACTTTATATATGAACCCACATAATGTCTCAATTACCCAGAAAGTTTAGGCCTCAAATCAAGTAAATTGTGCAATTAATTAAATTATGACCAAAGTTTTTCTCATCTAAATTTTTTTAAAACCTCACTGGAGAGTGTTTATAAATGCAACACTCCTCTTTCCTGTCTTATTCAGTACAGTGGTAAAATGACCACAGCTGACTCTTTTGATAATTGGGGATTTTATAGTTACTCATGGTTATTTTTTGACCATCAGTTCTAGTTCTACAGAATTAGAGATTTGGAAGGCAGATTGATTCTAAGGAAAGTCCTGGAAATTATTTTTAGATCCTTGATATGAGTTCTTAAAGCATCACTTTCCTCCCTCACTTCCAAAAATAGAAAGAGGATAATTCCAGTTAATTGGAGGTACTAGTTGAATGCTTACAATTTCACACTTTTCCACTCATCTGATTCTTGCCCACACAAAACTACAGTTGAAAGTTTTACTTCAGGATATTCAAGTAGACTATATCCCTTGAATCATGAAAGGGTTCATTAGAAATGAAATCTCTTAAATTTATCTTTTAGGTAATTGTTAACTATGAGAATTGGTGAAATGCTTTCATTTTTCACCACTGAAGTCAATGCTGAATGAAGGTCCTCTGCTGATTCACGTTTTGCAAGGACTGGGATGTTTGTTTGTGGAAATGAGAAAGGGCGGCTGGTTTGCGGACAGTTTAGGTGAGAACAAGGCATGCTGAGCCATCTGTTTTGCTGCCTCACCACATGAAAAAAGGGACACTCTCCTCTGAGAACATGTGCTACTAGACACATCCTTCCAGGTGCTCAGTCGTAAAGAATCCACCTGTCAATGCAGGAGACGCAAGAGACATGGGTTTGATCCTTGAGTCAGGAAGACCCCCTGAAGGTGGAAATGGCAACCCACTCCAGGATTCTTGCCTGGAAAATTCCATGGAGAGAGGAGCCTGGTGGACTACAGTCCACAGAGTTGCAGAGAGTCTGATGTGACTGAGCATGTAAAGATGAATACTTTTTCTTTTTGTTTGTTTGCCACTCCATGAGGCGTCTGGGATCTTAGTTCCCCAACCAGGGATCAAACCTGTGCCCCCAGCATTGAAAGTGTGGAGTCTTAACCACTAGACTGCCAGGGAAGTCTCAAATACCTTTTGAGGAGCTCCACATGGAGCTAGCCTGTGGAATTCAATGAGTTCTTGGACAATCAGGTATTACTCACTTCTAAAGCCAGTTCACTCAGACCTGTATACAAAAGGGCTTCTTCTGGGAAATGGCAACTTCAAGCATGCAGAGGAAGATTTCAAGGACCTGTGTTTCTGAAGTAGTTACCTTCAAGCCAGTCAGTGTGCAGGAAAAAATATATGTTACATTCCATTCTAGAAACTTCCACCTAAAGCCACCACTCTGCATTCCCTGTCACTCCTCCACAGCCTGGTCTTGCTGAAGAAAGCTTAGTCTGTAGAGGAGAGAAGTAAGGGAGAAAAAAGAGGATAAATAAGGTACTCTCTTATTCCTACTTTCCCTTTCTACTCAGAGTCCAGGAGAGGTAAGACCTGTCCCATGCGGTTTCATTCTTATGTTTGACTCCAGCTTCACTGAAGATAGGAGAGGCACGTATAAACTTCATTCCCCTTCTCTACTGTGGTGGCAGTGATGTAAAATCACCCTTGGGATCCAAAAATGTTTCGAATTCAAATGGAGTTGTTTTCAGAGAGAAAAGGCAGGAAAAAAGGTATACGAATGTAAGCAGATCTTGTGAAATCATTCATATTTATATGGAACTTTCTGTTTTCAAAGTGCATGGGAGTGCAGATGTTTGAAGAGTGAGAAGCCAAAGGGATGGACTGTGCCACTGATCAATTTATTTTCATTTTTTGTCTCCAGATCAGCTTCATTGCCTGCTCTGCGTGAATGGAGCTTATTCTTTTAAGTATTTTTCCTGTGCTAGCTAGCACAATGTTTCTGGTTTGTATGGAGTTTTCTTTCTTTCTTTTCTTTTTCATTTTTGAAGACTGAGATAAAACTGATGTAACATAAAATCCACCATTTTAAAGGTATACAATTATGTGGATTTTCAGTGTATTTTGAAAATATACTGGCTTCCTTGGTGGCTCAGAGGGTAAAGCGCCTGCCTGCAATACAGGAGACCTGGGTTTGATCCCTGGGTCAGGAAGATCCCCTGGAGAAGGAAATAGCAACCCACTCCAGTGCTCTTGCCTGGAAATCCCATGGACAGAGAAGCCTGGTAGAATACAGTCCATGGGGTCACAAAGAGTCAGACATGACTGGGTGACTTCACTTTCACTTTCATGAGACATTGTCGTTTAGTCACTAAGTCATGCCCAACTCTTTGCTACTCCATGAACTGCAGCATGCCAGGCTTCTCTGTCCAACACTATCTCCCTGAGTATGCTCAAACTCACGTCCACTGAGTCAGTGATGCCATCCAACCATCTTATCCTCTGTCGTCCTCTTCTCCTCTTGCCCTCAATTTTTCCCAGCATCAGGGTCTTTTCCAATGAGTCAGCTCTTTTCATCAGGTGGCCAAAGTATTGGAGCTTCAGTTTCAGCATCAGTCCTTCTAATAACTATTCAGGATTGATCTCCTTTAGGATTGAGACATTAAGATTACATAAACAAAATCACTGCAGATGGTGACTGTAGAAGCTATGACCAACCTAGACAGCATATTAAAAAGCAGAGACATTTCTTTACCAACAAAGGTCCATCTAGTCAAAGCTATGGTTTTTCCAGTAGTCATGTTTGGATGTGAGAGTTGGACTATAAGGAATGCTGAGCACTGAAGAATTGATGCTTTTGAACTATGGTGCTGGAGAAGACTCTTGAGAGTCATTTGGACTGCAAGGAGATCCAACCAGTCCATCCTAAAGGAAATCAGTCCTGAATATTCATTGGAAGGACTGATGCTGAAGCTGCAACTCCAATACTTTGGCCACCTGATGGGAAGAACCAACTCATTGGAAAAGAGCCTGATGCTGGGAAAGATTGAAGGTGGGAGGGGAAGGGGACGACAGAGGATGAGATGGTTGGATGGCATCACCAATGGAATGGACATGAGTTTGAGTAGTCTCCGGGAGTTGGTGATGGACAGGGAGGCCTGGAGTGCTGCAGTCAATGGGGTCACAAAGAGTGGGACATGACTGAGTGACTGAACTGAACTGAACTCCACAACATTTCCATCACTCCAAAAGGAATCCCTGTAAATGTTGCAATTTTAGTTACCTCTCATTCCTCCATTGCTTGACAACCACTAG
Organism: Oryx dammah; assembly: GCF_014754425.2. Lineage (NCBI taxonomy): Eukaryota > Metazoa > Chordata > Mammalia > Artiodactyla > Bovidae > Oryx > Oryx dammah. Next base: position 40,096,981 of record NW_024070185.1, on the reverse strand, counting down.
TCTTTGGTCTGTCTGTATAGATTTGCCAATTCACAAAATATGTTGCCTTTGCTGTGTCTGGTTTCTTTCATTTCATGTGATTTTTCAAGTTTCATCCATGCTATAGCACGTGTCGGTATTTCATTCCCCCATCCTTTTTCTGACTGAATAACATTTTGTTTTGTGGATATTTCATCTACATTTTCATTTACTCAGTTGATATTTGGGTTGTGTCCACTTCTTGGCTATTATCAATTTTGCTGCTATGAATATTCATATTCAACTTTCTGTGTGAATATGTATTTTCAATTCTCTTAAATACATGCTGAGGAGTAAAATTTCTGGGTCATATAGCAACTCTATGTTGAGCTTTTTGAGGACCTGCCAGACTGTTTTCCACAGTAGTTACACTATTTTCTATTCCCACTAGTAATTTATGAGAGTTCCAATTGCTTCACATCCTAACTAACACCTGTTATTCTCTGTTTTTTATTGTAGCCATCCTAGTGGGTGTGAAGTGTATTTCCCTGGTGACTAATCATGTTTGTATGGTTTTGGTTTTGAATTTTGAACCATCTTTAGGCTTACAGAAAATGTTCAAAAATAGTATTGGGGTCAAATTCAGAACTTTATATTCTATTCCATTCTTATATTTGTCTCCTCATGTGTCATAGCATCCTATTTTGATTATGGGAACTTTACATACGTTTTAATGTCTAGTAGTGCTAAATCTCCCTTCTAGGTATTCTTCAGTATTTCCTGGTGATCATTGCATGTTTGTTTTTCCATGTGAACCTTAGTATTGACTTGTCTACAAAATAACTTCTTGGCACTTTTATTGGACTTGCATAGATTTTATAAATTAATTTCAGGGGAACTGACAAACTTCTTAATGTTTTCATCCTATGCAAGAACAGAAAATGGATTTCTAATTGTTCAGCTCTGCTTTTGTTCTTTCAGGAGTGTTTCAAAATTGTCCTCATAACCATACAGATAGGTTTAGCTCATTTCTGGTTAAGTAAGCATTTAATCTTTTAAAATGTTTATTTTTTATTGGTGTATAGGTACTTTACACTGTTGTGTCAGTTTCTACTGTACAACAAAGTGAATCAGTCATACATATATACATATCCCTCTTTTTTGGATTTCCGTCCCATCTAAGTTACTACAAAGCACCAAGTAGAGTTCCCTGTGCTATACAGCAGATTCTCATTAGTTATCTATTTTACACATAGTAGTGTATATATGTCAATCCCAGACTCCCAAAAGGGAATCCCCTTGTATTGTTGGTGGGAATGTAAATTGATACAACCCCTGTGGAGGAGAGTATGGAGATTACTTTAAAAACTAGGAATATAACTGTCATGAAAAGTGAAACGTGTTAGTCACTCAGTTGAGTCCAGCTCTTTGTGATCCCGTGGACTGTAGCCTGCCAGGCTCCTCTGTCCACGGAATGCTCCAGGCAAGAATACTGGAATGGGTAGCCAGTCCCATCTCCAGCAGATCTTCTCAACCCAGGGATTAAACCTGGGTCTCCTGCATTGCAGGCAGATTCTTTACCATCTGAGCCTCCAGGGAAGTCCTAGAAACTACCTTATGACCCAGCAATTTCACTACTGGGCATATACCCTGAGAAAATCATAATTCAAAAAGACACACGTACCCGAATGTTCATTGCATTTACAAAACCCAGGACATGGAAGCAACCTAGATGTCCATTAACGGATGGATAAAGAAGTTGTGATACATATATACAATGGAATATTAGCCATAAAAGGAACAAACTTGAGTCAATTCTAATGAGGTGGATGAACCTAGAACTTGTTATACAGAGTGATGTAAGTCAGAAAGAGGAAAACAAATATCGTATATTAATCCATATATATGGAATCTAGAAAAAATAGTACTCATGAACCTATTTGCAGGGTAGGAATAGGGATGCCAACATAGAGAACAGACTTGTGGGAACAGTGGGGGAAGGAGAGAGTGGGACCAATTGAGAGAATAGCATTGAAACATACATTCAGTTCAGCTCAGTTCAGTCGCTCAGTCATGTCCGACTCTTTGCGACCCCATGGATTGCAGCATGCCAGGCTTCCCTGTCCATCACCAACTCTCGGAGTTCACTCAAACTCACGTCCATCAAGTTGGTGATGCCATCCAGCCATCTCATCCTCTGTTGTCCCCTTCTCCTCCTGCCCTCAGTCTTTCCCAGCATCAGGGTCTTTTCCAATGAGTCAACTCTCTGCATCAGGGGGCCAAAGTACTGGAGTTTCAGCTTTAGCATCATTCCTTCCAAAGAAATCCCAGGGCTGATCTCATTTAGGATGGACTGGTTGGATCTCCTTGCAGTCCAAGGGACTCGTCTATGTCTGATGCAGGATATGACACGCTTGGGGCTGACGCGCGGGGATGACCCAGAGAGATGTTGTGGGGAGGGGGGTGGGAGGGGGGTTCATGTTTGGGAACGCATGTACACCTGTGGTGGATTCATGTCAATCTATGCCAAAACCAATACAGAATTGTAAAGTAAAAATTAAAAATAAATAAATAAATTTAAAAAAAAAAAAGAAAAAAAAAATAAAAGATTTGAAAATTGGCTAAAAAAAAAAAAAAAAAAAAGAGTCTTCTCCAACACCACAGTTTAAAAGCATCAGTTCTTCGGTGCTCAGTGTTCTTCACAGTCCAACTCTCACATCCATACATGACCACTGGAAAAACCATAGCCTTGACTAGACGGACCTTTGTTGGCAAAGTAATGTCTCTGCTTTTGAATATGCTATCTATGTTGGTCATAACTTTCCTTCCAATAAGTAAGCATCTTTTAATCTCATGGCTGCAATCACCATCTGCAGTGATTTTGGAGCCCCCAAAAATACAGTCTGACACTGTTTCCACTGTTTCCCCATCTATTTCCCATGAAGTGATGGGACCAGATGCCATGATCTTAGTTTTCTGAATGTTGAGCTTTAAGCACCATATGTAAACTAGATGGCTAGTGGAAAGTTACTGTTTAACAGGAAGCTCCACCTGGTGCTCTGTGACAATCTAGAGGGACTGGGGGTTGGAAGCAGGTTAAGAGGGAGGGGACATATGTATACTTATGGCTGATTCACACTGTTGGATGGCAGAAAACAACACAACATTGTAAAGCAATTATTCTCCAATTAAAAATTAAAAAGTACATATGTATATAAAAAATAAAGTCAACAAATAACAAGTAGGTTAAAAGAAACCACAGTGTCCCAATTTTTCCTACTTGCCACCCCCACATTCCTTCCCCCTTGGTAACTATACATTTGTTCCCTATGTCTGTATTTCTGCTTTGCGAAAGCATTTAATCTTTTTGGCTGCTGTTGTAAATGGGATGTTCATTCCCATTAGATCCTCTGTTTTTTTTTAATTTAATATGTGAAGGCTATTTATTTTGTTTATTAATTTTATATTCTGATACTTCACTGAGTTCCTACTCTTTGGTTTTATTATTGATTCTCTGAGTTTTTCAGAGTACTGTCATATCATCTTCAAATAGAGGTAGTTTTACCTGTCCTTTTCCATTTGTATACCTTTAATTAGTCTCTCTTGTCTAACTGCATTGGCTAACACGTTCCATACAATGTTTAATTCTTGCCTTGTTCCTGATCTTAATGAAAATACCTATAGTGTTTTCCCATTAAATAGAATATTAGCGTTAGGACAGAGATAAACATTTTTTTTATCATTTTGAGAAGATATCCCTCAATTCCTATTTCCTTCAGTGTTGTTGTTGTTTTTCATGAATAGGTAATGAATTTAGTCAAAAATTTTCTCAGCATCTGCAGAATTAGTACATTCCTTGAGTAGATCCTACTTGGTCATATTGTATTATTATATTTAATGTGGTATTGGAATATGTTTGCTAATATTATTGTTGCTATTAAAATTTATATACCTCTATAGAGACTCCATTTAATAAATTTACTTCAATCCCAGCTGGATTAGGAATTTTTGTTCAGAATTTTTGCATTCATTCATATTCATGAGTGATATTCATTTATAGTTTTCTTTCTTTGTATAATCTTTAGTTTATGCATAATTTTATACTTGCTTCATAAAAGAAATTAGGAATTGTGTTTTTCCTTAATAGTCTAGAATAATTTTTAAAACATTGGTCTTTGAACATTTGGTAGAAATCACTTGTGAATACAGTTGGGTATGGTAACATTTTTTAGTGTGTGTTAGTTTCTTATTAACACTATTTCTTTGTAGAAATTGGTATGCTTAAACTTTTTAACTCTGATGGCATCAAATTTGGTAATTTGAATTTCCCTAAGAAACTATCCATTTTATCTAGGTTTTCAAATGTACTTGCATAGTGATCTCAAAAGTAGTTTATGTGTTTTTAATTTCTTCTGCTTCAGTGATTATAACCCCCTCATCATTTTAATTTGTATATTTGTGATTACTCTTTCTTTTCTTGATCAAGCTAGCTTGTGATTTGTCTGTTACTTGTTTCAACCTACAATTTTGTTAATTAGATCTGCAGTTTTCCTCATCCTTGGGCATTCTACCTCAGCCCTGGGGTATGTCACTATTCCTTATATCCTTTTTTGCCTATATTTTTAGAGTTTTCCTTACTTGTTACTAACCAATTTCTAATTACCTCAACCAATTTTTATAGATAATAATTCTTTATATTAAATCTTTCCCATTCAAATTATTGTGTGGTTCCGTGTCTTGACTAGATCTTGACTAGGACATTTGCCGTCTCTTGGATATGTTCTCTTTTTTTCCACCCATTCAGTGGCCAGTTTCCTCCAGCCTTTTTGAGTCTAGATAAATGCAATATTCTTATAATATCTTGTTGATCTCCAAGTCTCTAGTTCAGACTCCTCTAACCTATCTTTCATGATAACATCAGACAATTAGAAAATGCTACTAATCTATTCATGCCAAATCCCCAATTTAAAAGCCCTCAATGGGGACACTACCCTAAATGTGAAGTCTAGACTCCTCAGCATGGAACACAGGCTCTCTCTGCTCTGGCTCCTTCTTAACTCTTGTTAACCAAATCTCTTGTGTTGCTCTTTTCTGTCTCCTTCCTTTAGCACTTTAGGCATAATAGACAATTTGAAGTTCCTTGAAAAACTGGAGTATTTCTTTCCTCTTTCAACCATTGTTAAATTGCTCTTTTTGCATGGAATTCTGTTTCTGATTCTTGCCTATTTGGTGAACACAAGTACTCATTCCTCAAGACAGTTCCAGGATTCATTTATTTAGGTCTATCTTCATCTCCTAGAGTTGAAAATTTCCCCAAAGAAAAGAATCATGTCTTACTTGTCTTAAATTTCCAAATTCTCCCCCAAAGTAGGTACTAGATATATATGTGCTAATGTTGAATGAATAGATGAATTTTTATAAATGTAAATAGTTTTGGTACAATGCTACGAGGTCAAGGCACTTTCAGATGTCTAAGAATTGCTAAGGACACAACAAGGCATTGTTATTCCAAGGAATTTTCTACTTTCCATGAAGTGATCTGATGAGGTGCAGAGTTTCAGGTCCTGAAGCCAATTCCTGGTGCCTCTACATTATTATTTGAGTGTTCTTCTGTAAGCCATTCTGAGGATGATACTCAAATGTCACAGTTACCCATAGAATTCAGGATGCCAACTGCAAACAGAAAGTACACTCCACTTGGATTTTGAAGAAAATTAATTCCTGGAGCCTTGTACATGTATGGAAGGATTAAAGAAACCAACAGGAGGGTATTGGGGCATTTAGAAACTAGCAGCAGTGAGAAGTCATTACCATGTAGTCCTAAAGGGACAAGTGAAGAAACAGTGTTCTTGGAGCTTGATATGAAGTAGAGCTATAAAGAGAAGCTTCCTGAAAGGAGGTATATACTTAGAGATGCAGTTACTGCCAGGACAAAACACAATGCAACAGGATAGCATGGGGAGAAATACCCTGACTACTTTCTCAATCTGCCCTCCAATCTCTTGCTAGTGCTTCCCCTTGGCTCCTCTACTTGACTAGCAGTCACTGGTGAGGATGCCTGGGTGACATGGTCTGGAGAGCCAGCCCCATCCTCCTCTAGCATACAGCAGGGTGGAGAAGGGCCAACATCACACCGGGGGAGTGCAAGCAAAGAATAACCAGCAACTCACCTAATTTACATTTGTAGGGAGTAAAATACTTATGAAAATAACATACCAGTTATAAATTTTACACAAAAAGGGAGTATTTCCTAAATTCAACACCATCAGACATATCAAATAATCAAGTTTATTTTCTTCTAGAAGGAATGTCTGGGATAGGTACCAGAATAATCAGAATTCTGTGGTTCTGTGGTTAGATAGCTTTCTTGGTTAGAGCATGGTGATGATGAGGCCAAATTAAGAGATTTGGTCACATGAGCAGCAGTGTTACGGGACACAGACTACAGTCTAGGCTTTAGCTTGGCATCCAGCCATTATTTCATCCTGAGCACATCAATAACCATTGCTTTTCAAATAATTTGCAGAAGTGTTTGTCCTACTGTAGTTATATATTAGAGGTGAGATATTCAGGCATTAGAAATGGACTTTATGTGGTGTTTCTAAAAGCCAGTCCTAGTAATTATCCAAATATCATTCAACCACCCTATTCTACTCTTCTCATAATAAATGCAAAAAGCAATGCCTTATAACAAGTGTCAGTTTGTGATTCCAGGGTATCATCTTAAGAACACTCCAAGGAGCTGCTCCTCCAAAGATTTACCCTATACATTGACCCTGCATACCAAAGTGAGAACATCTAGTTCTCACACTAGCAATCCTGCTTTTGGTTATCTACAATTACTTGGGAAGTTCCATCCTAAAATATTTAGAAGGTACTTAGGAATGGTGACATTTACATGTAGTCCTATCATTTCATTTATCAGATCACCTTGAAGACTTGTTCATTCATTCAACAAGTGTTTTCTGAGAGCCAACAGTGTGCGTTTACACAAAGCCTGACCAGCAAAATGGCATAGTTATCCCAGGTGGGGGAAGAGTGGAAAGAGATCACAAAATGTCCAGAGCTGGATGCCTCATCAGAGAGGACATTACGTGAGTACCTCGTTAGCTTATTTAAGGGCTGGAGGGAGAAAGCAGTGAGGCTGGGGAAGAGATGAGTCATGTGAGCTCACTTTAGTTTGGCAAAGAGATATGTCTAACGGTCCTACATAAATCACGATTCTCACAATTATGTGAGCACTTGTGTTCCAACAGAGTGTTGATAAGTTTGAGATTCCTTTATCTTTAATTTCTCTCTTACTTGGTGAGTATTGTGAAGTCCTTTTAGTTTTTCATGAGAAAATTTAGTTCAGAAAGGATGTGATTCACCAATATCCAAGAAGATGACACATGGTAAAGCCAGGAATCAAATTCAGTTCTGTCTTTAGAAACTGTACTCTTTCCATTCTGTAACATCTACTTCCTATGGGTTAGAATTAGCAAAATATCTTCTCCTATACCTAAGATTTGGCCACTAAAAAACTGCTTAGACTTAAGTGATCTATTGAAAAGAGTGAAGAGTAAAGTGAATCTCTCATACTTACAGAAGACTTATGGTTCTACCCTCATCAGTTTTGTTTTCTGAGGAAAAACTAAGAAGACACTAGCAGATTAGTCAACAAATGTTTGGTGAATGAATGGCACCATGATCAAGCAGTGAGAAGTCATGCAACAAGAAGATGTCTCAACTCCTCTCTAAGACTCATTTCTCATTAAATTCTTTTCCACTTGATGTACAGGAGACCCTCCCAGTATCAACAAAAATTAGGCAGTATTTCCTTGCCAGGCTGATGCTATTGTGGAGCAAAGTGAAAGAAAAGACAGTGAAAATGGCTCAGTCATGTCCGACTCTTTGCGACCCCGTGGACTATACAGTCCATAGAATTCTCCAGGCCAAAATACTGGAGTGGGTAGCTTTTCCTTTCTCCAGGGGAATCTTCCCAACCCAGGGATCAAACTCAGGGATCTCTTGCATTGCAGGTGGCTTCTTTACCAGCTGAGCGACAAGGGAAACCCAAGAATAATGGAGTGGGTACAGATCTTCCTGACCTAGGAATTGAACCGGGATCTCCTGCATTACAGGTGAGTTATCAGGGAAGCCCATTGTGGAGCAAACTGTAACAAATTGGGGCTGAACCAAATAAAAGACCAATAAATGAATAACTTTCTCAATGACCTTCTGCCTTTCTTGGCTTAGTACCTTCTGAAGAGAAATAAAACAGGGCAGAGAATATAAGCAAAGAGTGTCAGGAATTTGTGAATGGGATTGGTTCCCATGGAAGGCCTATCTTTCTCTTAATGACACACTGTCAGGCTCAGAACCATGAAGTTCCCTGGAATGGGTAGGCCTACAGACAAATGTTTGTCCCTTCAACCAGCTGAATGGAAACAACCAGGACAATGAGTACAACAGGAGAGGAACAAAATCCTAAGCCAGCTGTTTCTGGACATACGGCTTGCTCCTTACACCCACTGTTTGTTTCCAAGGCATGGCTCATGGAACTCAGTAGCAAGCATCTACTCAGTGTGAAAACGATAGAAAGAACATAATTTTCTCAACAAAAATAGAGGAGCTTGAAGAGGCCCCCAAATCATGCAACAGAACCTTGTACTTCTTTGGCCTGCGGAAATACCATCTCCACTTCAACTCTGTGGAAAGAAGGCCATTTCTTTTGGCCACTCATATCCTCCTGCACAACCAACTCCCCGAGTAAGTAATCCACTCTGTCAGCAACTCTTGCAGTAGATTCAGTTTTCCTGATTAGGTCTTGACTGATACATGTGTGTGTATGTTCCTTCCTTCATTGTGAAGGCAAGACGTCAAAACACAGGCCTCAAGTCATTTACCTTCAAAGCCAGTATACTTCCCCATCTACTTTTCTGTCAGCTAGACTGTGGATTCACATCAAGACTGAAGGAAGCTGGAATTGGACTTAGAGGGCTCTCAAATATTATCTATTGAGCAAGTAAGTCTCCCTGGCATGTTGCAACATCCTGGGTTTCATGTGTCCTTGTGGCTAGAGGGACTTTCTGGGATGAAGGGGGTTATATGGATCTGTCTACCTCTGACCTAGAGTAATGAAAAGAGCTTGGTATATTCTATAAAATGTTCTATAAATAAAAGTTACTTTAGGACATGTGTCAGGATACTTTGCTGCAATAAGAAATAGAAACCAAATCAAAGTAATTTCAGCAAACATATATATATATATTAGCTCATATGACTGAAAAGTCCAGAGGTTGCACAAGCTTTGGTTATGACTGGGTCCAGTGGTTCAAACAGTGCCTTCAGGAGTCAGCTGCATCTCTCTCTATCGCTCTGACTTGCTCTATCTTCATTTTAGTCTCATCAGACTCTTTCCCACTATTGCAAGAGGGCTTCCAACAGCTCCAAGTTACATGGCATTTTAGTGCTCTCCGTCTCAGACAGACATTATTCTCTCTCTGTGTGTCACTACTGTGTCACTACCATTTCTTAAGAAAGGATTCTGACTGGTCCTGCTTGGATATTGTATCAATCTTGGCCAGTTATTCTGTCCCTGGGTACCAAAGGTTCTGGGAATACCTTATTCCTAAACCATTTGTGGCAGGGGAAGCAGAATCTCTGGAGTGAAGAAAAATAGGATAAAAGATACTGGGCAGGTGCCAGGTATAGAATATCATGAGGCAGCTGGGTACTGAGGGGGAAGTGAATTAGAAGACTTGAAACTGATCTCTGAGTCCATCACTGATTTGCTGTGAGAACCCAGGCAGAGTATTTGACTTCTCTCATTTTAGGTTTCCTTGTTTGTGAAATGTGTGGACTAGGCTTGGAACAGTCATTTGTAAGCATCTTTAACTTCAAGATTCTCAATCTGAACAAACTGTTGTACAGAACACACAGGACCTTAGTGAAGCCAGCTGGAGAGGTGCTGGGGGGCAGGGGCACGACTGGAGCCCCACCTGCTCTGCTCCACCTTCTGTCCTCCTGATGGGGCTGCTTCAAACTCCTGCAGCTGCTCAGAACACAGTCTGAGAAACCTTGAGGTGTCTGATCTCCTATGCCTCGTCTAGCCTGGAATTTGGGGAAGTCTACGTAGACTATGAAACTCTCTTTAATCTAGTTTTTCTCACTTCCCCTCTATTTATTTTTGGGCTAAAATCATGCATGTTGGCTATGTGTGAGAGGCCACTTAGGAAAAATAATCATTTATTCAAATATCCAGCCAATTTACTTTGGCCTATTTGGAGCTTGTTTTTCCTGATGGGGAGGGAATAAATTTCCAAAGCCCACTTTTAAGATCAGCCTAGAAAAGGTGAGTGTACAAGTGAGGAAAAATAGGCAGTGGAAGTTGCCAAGCTGAGTTGGAAGCAGTAAATTCAAACCACTCCCATCTCCTCCACACGTGTGCCCTGCTGGGCACTCAAGGCCAAGTGCACGGGCTGGAACAGATGGCAGAGGAGGATGATGTAGGTTTTGGCTTCACTACTTGTGAAAACTTACTTTGGGGAGACACCTTCACCTCTAATCTGAGTGTGTTTGATTGAAATAGAGCATTGGGCAAGAGGAAGGGAATGGCCAGGGACGTGGCCTTCCTGCAGCCAGAAGGCAAGGGGGAAGGAGGGCATCTTTGGTCCAGCAGCACCAGGAGTGAGAAATTCGTGCTGTGGTGATTTCAAAGGAAGCCAGAACCTTTGTGTTCCTTTTTCTTGTGACTGTTTAGAAAACAATCATAGAGTGACTAGGAGATGTCAGCCAGTCCTTTGGGGAACAGATATGGATAAGCAGTGGTCTCTAGTCTCCTGTCTTAGAATCAAGAAAGGAGACAGGCAAACCAGGACAGGACATTGTATGGGAAGCTGATACCCAGCTGTTCTGCACCAGCTGCTTGTGGCTGGTGTCTCTAATCTGATAGGTCTGTGTCCTATTAGTTTATTACCATCCACACTTTGTGATGGGGGAATAGTACAAGAAAACACATGTATACACTCTACCATGGTAGCACAGAGTAGGAAAAACGACTCTGGAGAGCTGAAGTAAGCTTTCCAGCATGGAGGCATTTGGCCTGTGCCCTACAGTTAGTGTAGGACATCGTAGAGAGGGTGAGAGGAGGAGGGATGGGGACTGCCAGGGCACAGCCGGAGCCACCATGTTCTGTGGCCTGAATATGTGCACAGAGGTTGCGAAGCTGAACAAGTGGGCTGCGGAACTGAGCATAAGTTGTTGGAGAACAGCTGTTGAGGAGGTGAGAGTGGAGTGTGACAGGCCTACAGACACCACATAAAAGCCTGGCCTGGCTCGTGGGTGCAGCTGTGAGCCACTGCATGTGAGAGGCTGGGTGCCATGATCAGGCCAGTGTTTGAGAAGCTTCATCAGGGCCCCAGCGAAGCTGCAGGTCTAGGAGGTGAGAAGGCCAGACAGAATCACTTCTGCTCAAGTGCCAACAGCTGGCTAGGTTTTTCTTTCTGTTTAGTAAAAGCCAACATTTGCTGAGTGTTCACTCTACGTTGAGCCCTTGCAAAATGCGTCCTCTTACATAATCCTCCGTACATTCCCGGCTCTGCTGATCCCAAGTTACAGATGAGGAGACTGAAGCTTAAAGATGCTGCCATTAGCCCACTGGGAGGCAATGTGAGGAGGAAGGGGTAGAGTGACCTAAAGGCTGTTGGGGAGGAAGGGACACTTCGTGAGTGACTGCTATGTGCCACCCTCCGTGGGATGTGCATCCAATTTATCTGTTACAAAACGGCTGCAGCTCTGCGGATGGCAGTCACATTCTCCTAGCTGCTCAGGCCAAAAGCTTTTCTCACACCCCACAGCCAGTCTATCAAGATATTACGTTAGTCCTCTACCTTCAGAACAGACAGTATTCAACCCGTTTCCCCTTCACTGCTGCCAGCCTGGCCCAGCGCACCACCTCGCTCCCTAATTCTGCCCCCTACAGACGGTTCTCTGTACAGCACCCTGGGTCATTCACCTAGAACCCAGGTCAGATCACCTAACCTTTTCTCGGCTTAAAATGCTGCAGTGGCTCCCCTGTCACTAAAGAAAAGCAATGTCCTGATAATGCCACCCTGCCACCACCTCTTGCTCGCCTCTCTCACTCCTCCCCACATTGCTCACTCTCCTCTGACCACTCCAGCTTCCTTCTTATTCCTCAAACTCACCTGGCACACTCCTGTCTCAGGACCTTCACTCCAGCTGTGCCCTGTGCCCAAAACACTCTTCCCTCAGGTCCCTCCTCTAAGTCTCAGCTTCAGATCCTTGCTCCTGAAGGTGGTGCTGAGAACCCTAGTGAGTTCTGTAATCTCATCTCCCGTGACATGGGGGACTCTATCCTCCTTGGCTGGATCTTCGTCCCTATCTCCTATCAATTATCTAATCAGTGGCAGAGCTAGCGCTGCCCAGTGGCAAATCCTGGGGTCTTGCTGTCACACCTGAGGAGAAGGAAAGTCCATGGGAGCCCTGATGGGAGCATGGGCAGGCAGCAGGGACAACACCGGTTGTGCTGACATGGGGCAGCGCAGCAGATGCTGCAAAGAGGAAAGCAACCTTTTCTTACACAATCTTGTTGCTGCAGTTTTTTTAAAAAAATAAAGAAATAATGACCCTCATGGCTGAGAAGACATGCTGTGTGTGTGTGTGTGTGTGTGTGTGTGTAGAAGCATTGGCTTTCATCCTAGAACCTTACCTCATTCAGCAGGCATTTAACAAAGGCAGCATTATTGAATACCAACTAATTATCTGGCAACAGAGGGAGAGACTGAGAGATGGATGGGCCAGAGTGCACCTGACGGATGAAATATGAGTCATTCACAGATATCCTCCAGAAAGAGGCATCGCTGACAAGCACTGCTTTAGGACTGTCACATGCAAACCCTTTACTTCCCATAGGTTTTCTGAACCTGAGAGGCGAGGCTGAATTTTCAGGACAGAGCCTCAGAGAAGGCAATTTCGAGCTGCTCCTGGAGTTGCTGCCCAGGACCCATCCTGCTGTACCACCTTCCATTGGTTCTGGAGCTGGAACCAAGTTATCTATTTCTCTAGGCTCCAGGTTAATACTGCTTTCACTGGTTAATACCAAGGACTGTCCCCAAGGATAGAGAGGAAAGCCACTCACCACAGTGGCCCTCTCAGAAAGTAGGCTGGATTGGGAGGAGGCAGGCAGGTCTCAAACTCAGAGAAATGAGGCTAGTTCTCACCTAGCTGAGGGGGTTACTTTCTTTCCTCAACTGTATGTTCACTCTGTATGTTCAGGCTCAGAAGTGTGCTGGGGGGTGTGGGGATGGAAGCAGTGTTTTGATACAACACTTGGGCTCTCTGTAAGGCTTTGTTCGGAAATGAACCAAGACTTCCAGTTGCAGTGATGCCTTAAGTGAGTAAAGCCAGCAAGCACTTTGAGTGATCAAAAGAGAAACAGAGGTGCCTCCTGGCTTCTTCCAGGTCACAGGCAGCCCTAGAAGGTGCTGCTGGATAAGCTGCTGTTATGACAGAAATGAAATTTGTTTTACACAGGCATCAAATGATGACCTCCCCCAAACATTCCATATTACTGGTCAGAAGCCACCCAAGACGGTATCAAAATGTGAGCGCCTGAGAAAAGTATTATGAAACAGCTTACCTAACAAGTGATTTCTCCCACAAAAGGAACATCCAAATCTCCACCTCCTCTCTCTGGATCCCAGCTTGCTTGGTGTGTAGAAAAGTGAATGGACTCACTAAGTCCCACCCCTGTTTCAGTCTGCCCACTTGTCACATTTGCTTATTGTACTGCTTGAAATTTGCAGCCTCTGTGTCATGAAACATTCCTGATACGACATGCCTGGTTTTACTATGGCTTTTTCAAATATTCTCATTATAAACGCTAATCATGTCTGCTCCAGAGTCTACATGCCTCCCAGGTAGCTCAGTGGTAAAGAATCCGCCTACCAGTGTAGGAGATGTGAGTTTTGATCCCTGGGTTGGGAAGATCCTCTGGAGGAGGAGATGGAAACCCACTCCAGTATTCTTGCCTGGAGAATCCCATGGACAGAGGAGCCTGGCAGCCTGTAAATAGTAAAAAGAGTCGAACACGACTGAGCTACTGAGCACACACACATGCACACACTACAATCTATAATGAGGATGGACACCCTCTGTGCCAAGAGTTCTCAAGCTTCAGCTTGCATTCAAGTCCCCTGGAGGGCTGGTTAAAATACAACCCTGGGCCTGACCACCGGAAGTTCTGATTTAAGAGACCTGGGGTGGGGCTTGAAAAAGTGCATTTCTGACAAGTTACCAGGGGCTGCACTTATTGCCGCCTCTAGTCTCATACACTTTGAGAACTTCTGTCATGCTTTGTACTTGGCTTGCTCCTTGTAGGAAAAACAGTTGTTTCATAATTGAACCCAGGAGGTGTTAAAGTGAGCACAGGTATGAGGCCAAACAGGAGCAGGAGGACAAGATGGGAACGGAGCGCTGGGGATGGAGGTAAATGAAGGTGGGTGTTCACGCATCTCACAGTTCCCTGAAGGATCCTTTTTCATAGACGAGGAACTCAAACAGTGAAATGGTCAGTATTGGTTTGAATTCTTCCAGCTGCAAATGATAAGAAAGAGAAAGGGTATTTTTGGCTATATAATAAATGAAATACTTAAAGATGCACTGACTTCAGGCATGTCTTGATCCAGAAGCCCACGTGAGTTTTTCTCTAACTCTGTTCTCTGCCCCTTCTCTATCTGCTCCTTTGTCAGATGGTATCTCAGATTCTGGTGACCAGATGAATAGGAAGCAGTTCTTCCCACTGGCCCACTCTTTAGGAAGCCTACTGTGCGATAGCTGTTCACGAGACAACTGTAGGGGTCATTCCTTTCCTGTGTTCCAGCACAGAGAAGTCCAAGAAGTGGACCAATCCACAGTACATTATCCACAATGGCTGTTACTGCTGGAACATTGAGGGCGGTTGGGACAACATAAAAATAGCACAGGACTATGTTTTATCAAAGTTTCCTGTTACAGGCACCCAACCCCATCCAGCCAAGAAAATGACAACTTTTACTTTGGAAACTTTCACACAACTTTTATCTCTTTTGCCATCATCAGATACAAAGTGTTTACTGGTGGGCTTAGTGTTGGAAGCCTGTCATTTTAATGGAAGAATTTGCTAGAGCGGGTGGCAGAGACTAGGTGAACTTGTAGCCTTGTAGCCATCATTTCCCCCAGATTCACAATAACTTAAAAAAAAATCTTTTCCTCTGCTGAAAAACACCTGCCTAGCTACAGAGTCTAATAGGTGATTCTAAGGGGACATAGTGTTATTTTGAGTGCTATTTTCAGTCCTGTAGAGTTTTCATTTAGTTCTTCATGTAATAGGCACATGTACAAGAGCAATTAAACTAGAGAAAAAGCAAAAAATAACAGCAGGCAACTTGCTGCCTTCAGTTACTGTGCTCTCAGTTGGGAACACTGTCAGTCACCAGTGGGGCCTACAGAATTAAATTAGTCCGGGCGCCGCCCCCCCGAGCTTTTTTTTGGCTGAGTCAGCATCTAAATATAGGACTCCTTCCGAAGGACTGCAGGTTTCTCAGAGGGCTATGCTGGAGGCAGGGAGTAGACTGATTTTTAAAAGTCTATCCAGGAAAAAAGAATTATTGCAAAATGTGCAAATTTCCTGAGTTGTGGTTAGGAAAAAAACACTTCTGTTTGGCTTTCCTGTTTGGGACCTAGTGAAGTGAAAGTGTCAGTTGCTCAGTCACATCCGACTCTTCGCGACACCCTGGACTGGAGCCCACCAGGCGCCTCTGTGCATGAGATTCTCCAGGCAAGAAAACTGGAGTGGGTAGCCATTCCCTTCTCCAGGGGATATAGACATTGTCTTTATTTCATTAAGATAAGCCAGTACAATAATCATGTTCCTAGAGTGATATAACCTAAAGTATGAGTTGGGGTTATGTTTTAGTAAAGTTGGGTTTTAAGTAATAGGGGCTAAATTCACTTACGTATTAAGGGGATGTGTTAGAAAGACACTAAAGATTAACAGAATCAGAGGAAGAGGACTTTCTGGACATAAGGGATTCACTACTATCAAGACCACTCACTCATACACTCTTCCCCATCATCTCTCTGTGTCTTGGTGCAGATATGTCTGGCTTTATTCTCTCCTGCTGGAAACAGATTTCCACAGATAATGGAAGACAGCCACCAACAGATTCTAATTCATGTCCTCCAGCTTCTACGACCCAAATGCAAGACGTATCCTCTCCACTTGAAGACACAGCCCAGGAAAAAAGGAGTTCACAATGGAGATGAGAGACGGGTGACCTGAAGTGTAAGAGAGGACCCAGCAGAGAGTGATGTCACGGAAACCAGAGCCAGATGGAGTTACAAGGAGGCGGCAATGGTCAAAGACATCAGACAGCACAGAGAGACCAAGTAGAATGGGATGGAAAAGTTCCTTACAGCATTATTAACACAAAAAAGTTAAAGTCATGTTTATCTGTGCACTTCATATTGCAGCTGTGTAAACAGCACAGCCCTTTTCTCGAATTTTGGTGCTCCTTGGCTGTCACTCGAGTTTGGTTAACTGCCCATAGATTTGTGGCTCCAAGTAAAGGTGGCTCAAAAGTATTGATTAACATTAAAAAATTGGATAAAGGACCCACAAACAGCAATGAAATAAATCTCAGGGAAGAATCACAGTGGGCTGAGCATAAGTCACACACCTGCCAAAGTGAAAGAGCTGGCCAGCCTGGGGCCAGCAGACACACCATGTCTATTCCTGTGGGCGAGGACCGGGTGCTATGATCAACCACCCAACCAGGATTACAGAATTGGAGTTGGGTAGAAGCTGGTTCCCAAGGAAGAGAAGGAAGAAAGGTGTGTGGATAACCAACACATAATGGTTACAGGCACACAGCTAAGGGTAGACACATCCCAAGATCGTCAATAACAGCTATCAGTTATTCATATCAACGCTTCTGTTGCACCTACGTGCATCTTACCTGTGTAGGTCTGGAGTATCACAAAGATGAGTGCATAAGATCCTCACTTCAGCGTTCAGGGAGTTGATGTATTGTTGTTGTTTAGTTGCTAAGTCATAGCTGACTCTTACATGACCCCATGGACTGTAGCCCATCAGGCTCCTCCGTTCATGGCATTTCCCAGGTAATAATACTGGAATGGGTTGCCATTTCCTTCTCCAGGGCATCTTCCAGACACAGGATCAAACCTGCATCTCCTGCACTGGCAGGCAGATTCTCTACCACTAAGCTACCTTGGAAGCCAAGTTGATGAATAGACATGTGTGAATATAAATTAAGCACTATGTAATGTGGACTATGGTCGAAAAATTTGAAAAGTAGTGTGGTGGTGGTGGTTTAGTTGCTAAGTCGTGTCTGACTCTTGTGACCCCATGGACTGGAGCCCACCATGCTCCTCTGTCCATGGGATTCTCCAGAAAGAATACTGGAATGGGTTGCCATTTCCTTCTCCATGGGGCCTTCCAGACCCAGGAATTGAACCCGGGTTTCCTGCACTGCAGGCAGATTCTTTACCAACTGAGCTACAAGGGAAGCCCAAAAAGGAGTGCAGCAGGAGAGAAAAAGGGCTGAATTCCATTGGGAGTGTGATTAGGGTGAGCTTTGTGATGAATCCAAGCTTACAGGAGGGCTTTGAAAGAAGCAGTGGAAATTTCCAGGAGGACAAGATGGGTTCCCAAAGAAGTCTCCTCATCTTAATTGACCACGATGCCCAATTGTACTGGAGAATATTATGGTTTGCAGTACATAGGACAACAGTTGGAAAATACAGAGCTAAAATTTCACACAGAAACTAAATCTTATAGAAATTAAGTGATTTGACCAAAGTATTGTAACACAGCTAGAGAGAGACAGGCTTAGGGTGAGACTCAGATTTCTTGGCAATGCAAGTCGAGCTTCTTCCATTCCTCCACATGAAACCTGAATAGCCAAGTCAAGAGGCCGTCTGAGCCCTTCCCTGGTTTTCAAGAGGCACAGTCTAGAGGGCCAGATCCAAGCACAGATATGGCATGCCCCAGGCATTACCAGCTCATTAGCCTTGAAGAATTCTAAGCAGCAAGTGCTCATTGTGACTTGTACATTCACAAACAAGTTGGAACAAATCTGTTCCTGAAAAACACAGCTGGCTGCCACAGAGCACTGAATGCTTACCCAGGTTACATCCAAAACTCATGGATGTTGGGTTGCTTTTTAATTAAACTGAGGGCTAAGTTCTAGAAAGGTTATTTCCTTAGCAAAGCCGTGACTCAGGGTGAAGGCAGGCCCTGTGGTTTCCATCAGGAAACAAAATGCTAGGCCAAATGTACGTCTTCCTCACGTGAACTGGTAGGGCAGACAGCAGAGCTGATGAGGAGCAGAGCTCTGAGGAGATGACAGCCTGGAAGTTGCTGGGCTGAGTCAGCCACTGAGGCTTTAGCATCTTCCTGCCAAGGCTGAACTGGAGACCCTGCTGACTTCCTGAGTAGAGGCTCTGAAGTCCTATGCAGTGACAGCACAGGACTGGGCTAGGTTGGTGGGGCTGCTGGGCTAGAAGGGCTGGAGGTTTGCAGGCTAGGATCATAGTGGATGCCCTCTTCTACACTGCCTCCTGTGTACAGGCATCCCTGGTTCCTCAAATACAATCCCTAACCAGAAAGCCATGGAAGGCAGCAGGTGGGCCCTCACCTGTGTGCACATGCTCTGAGCAGGAGTGTCAGGAAGTACACAAGCATCATCTTTCCCTGTGAAGAGGCTCTGAGAGAAGTGATAGAGGAATACAAACCAAGCATCCTGTGTTTGTGGAGAGCTGTTGAGAGGCAACACAAGCACCCCCCCAAAAGTCTCAGTGTAATATTCTGTCACTCCAGAGTAAAGATTGAAGCTCAGAATTGTCAAGAGTTGGAGGGAAACTGTCAAGAGCACAGTAAACCAGCTGTGGACAACTTGAAACGAACCATCAGTCTTGCAATGGGTAAAAGTTCCAAATCGTCATCAGAATAAAAAAGAAAAACAAAGACTGTCAGTGCCACAACATGGAAAGTCCTAAGCCACCATAGCCCAGGGTCTCTGCCAGCCTCTCCTCAACCCTTTTGACTATGTATACATATGCTACAATAATGCTATTAGTCTGCAACAGGTTGGAGAACTTGGAGCCACTTCCTGCAAAGGACGGGGCTACCTAGCAACATTTGCTTGACTATTTTTTGTGTGGTTTTACAGGCAGATTCTTCAAGGTATGATCCTGGCTTTGCTGCGTGGTCTAGGGTAAGTTATTTAACCTCTGTTAAACACACCTCAAGAGTCTTGAAAAATGATGATTATATAAGAGAATATCTATAAAATACTGAGCACAGCACTGGAACACAGTAGGTGCTCAAAATGGTAGCTGTTAATGTCATTTTCATTATTAAAACTCAGACCTTGCCTTTGAACAGCTCACAATCTAATGAGAAAAGCAAACCTAGTTATGACTCATGTAGGATATAATAGAATGGTTTTATAAGTGTAGGTTGCAGTTATTTAAGATAACTTTTGTATAATCTGTTCCAGGTAGATGGTGACAGCATTTGCAAAAACTCAAAGGAAAAATCACGAAGCCTCTTAACAGGCTAGGAGAGTGTTCTAGATTCTAGAACACATCAAGATCTTTGTCTACTCTGGAAAGGCAGAGATGTGAGATGCTAGCACCTTCAGGCAGCTTGGAGCTCAACTTTGTCTGCACCAGGGACACTTTCAAAATTCCAGTGCCCATTCAACAAATATGCCAAGACAATTCAATGAAGAATGGATAGTCTGTTAAATAAATGGAACTCAAACAGTTAATATCAAAATATGCAAAATCTCATAACATAAATAAAAACCAACTCAAAATGATCATAGATCTAAATGCAAGAGCTAAAACTATAAGACTTCTAGAGTTAACACAGGAGAAAGCCTTCATGACTTTAGGTTGGGCAAAGAGTTTTCAAATATGACACAAAAGCACAATCTATAAAATGAAAAACTGATATCTTGTACATCATGAGGAATTAAAAGCATTTGCATTTCAAAAAGCACCAATGAGAAAATGAAAAGACAAGTCAAAGACTGGGAGGAAATATTTGCAAATCACATGTCTGATAAAAGTCTTGTTTACAGAATATATAAAGAACTCTCACAAGCTCCTAATAAGAAGACAATTTGATGGAAAAAATGGGCAAAAAATTTGAATAGACATCTCACTAAAGAAAATATACAAATGGCTAATAAGTACTTGAAAAGATATTTAATACCATTAGTCATTACAGAAATACAAATTAACAATTAAAAATACTGACAATTCTATGTGTTAGCAAAATGAAACCCCTAATCATTGCTGGTAGGACTGTAAAATGGTACACACTGGAATATAGTTTGGCAGTTTCTTAAAAAGTTAAACATAAACTTACCATATGACTCAGCAACTCTGCTCCTAGAAATATACCTAAGAGAAATATAATACCTAAGATAAATATAAAATACCTAAGAGAAATATAAACATATTTCTACACAAAGGTATGCTCATAAATGTTCACAGTAACATTATTCATAATAACCCCAAACTGGAAACAATGTAAACCCCCATCAACTGCTGAATAAATGAAATGTGGCATATTTATGGGGGGGGGGAGTACTGTTCATCAATAAAAAAGACCTCGCTACAACACAGATGAACCTCAACAATATTATGAAAAGTGAAGGAAGCCAGATGAACAAGACTACACATAGTCTGATTCTGTTTACACGGATGTCCCCAAAAGATAAATGGATAGAGACGGAAAGTAGATTAGTGGCTGTCTAAGGCCAGACAAGAAGCAAGAATTGACTGCAAACTGGTAGTAGGAAATTTGGAGGATGGTGGAAACGTTGTAAAACTACATAATGGTAATGACTACACAATTCTAAAAACATGAATTTTAAATAAACTGAATTGATAATTATAATGGGTAAATTTTATGCTATCTACAATAGATATCAAAAAAGCTGTTTTTAAAATTCCAGTGGCCAAGATTCTCTCCAGATCCATTACACCAGAATCTTTGGGGCTGGGACCCAGGCATTGGTATTTTTTAAAGCCAGATACTTAAACTGAACTATCCAAATGTTTGCTTTGGACTTTAACAATCAGATGTCATCAGGGATAATACTGGTGGTCAGTATTACACCTTATCAATGTGGGGTAATATTGCAATTGGAAATAGGGTCAGATAGTTGAGATCCTGAAAACTCAAAACTGTCAACCTAGCCTCTCACAGCTGCTATAATGATAATCAAATATTTTGTACCTATTTAGGGTATGTTTGGCTGCAAGTAATAGAATCTTATTTTCAGCATCTTAAATCATGATTACTTTTCATTAACAGATAGTCTGGAAGAAGTAGGCAAACTACGTTCGTTTTGGAAATTCAGTTGTGTCATTAAGGACCAAGGCTCTTCACATTCTTGAAATTTATCATTCATCCCATGTGCAGGCAGCATCTCTCCTCACGGTCAGAAAATGGTTGCCAGATCTCCAAGCTACTCATTCTTACATGACAGTATCCCAAGGAGAAAGCTGGGGCAGGAAGGCGGGGGGCGGCGGGCGGGGGGGGAATGACAGAAGTTTCTCTTTATATACCTTTCCCTTATTAGAAAGGAAGGAGAACTCTTTCTCAGAAGTCCCAAGAAGCCCATCCTTTGTAACATCTCTGCTGAAACTGGGTCAAAGGTCCACCTGTTAGCAAGGGGAGGGAAGACTGGCTGCTGGAGAGGAACAAAACCATCTGCGGTGTCCCTTGTGATCATATGGTGTTTTACAGTTATGCATATGTGGCAGACAATGTTCCTAATTACAAGCAATAGAAAATGTTCCTGGCTAATTTAACCAGAAAATGACTTTATTCATGGGATTTTGAGTAATTCAGAGTTGTCAGGATAGCTGAAGAATGAGGCTTGAGGTTAAGCTGCCAGAAACAATGTCTAAAATCATGAGCATTATTCTAATGAAGAAGCCCCTGCTGCTGTCCCTCTCCACACACAACACCTACAGTTCGCACCATTGCTGTTTCTCTGCTGAGAATTTTATCTTGTTTCATTGTTATTGCCATGGCCATCAAACAGAGAGAGAGAAAGTGTGCTACCCAACCTTGGCTGTTGGGTCACTGACTCCCAAGTCAAAGTGTACTGTGAATCATTTGACTGGTGGAGCCTAGGTCAGATTATTTTACCTGGCTGCTAAGGAGTCTGAGAAGATGAGTATGTGGCATTTTGGGTATTTCTAATGGAAGAAAGTCTTTATCCTCAACCAAGACTTATTAAGTGGAGAGTTCCTGACGTAGATAGAGCTTTAGATACAAGGGAGCTAGAGTGAATCACACATGTCCACCTCAGTGTTAAGGATCCCATCTGATTCTCACAGCCTCTTGCAGTCATCTTCATGTTATTGAAAGAGCTCAAAGGTGCCTTGCTATGTTCCAAAATCTAAGTTCCACAGGAATATACAAGCAAGCAAAGACTAGTGTCCAAGACATGCACTGTGCACTGTTGGGGCAAATTACTAGAAAACAAACCAGAAGTCCATGATCAGGTATTTGTTAATAAACATTTGTTAATAAACTCTTCTACATTTATACAATGGAACTCCATCTAACATTTTAAAAAATGAGGTAGTTTTTATGTGGTGATAAGAAGAGATCTTCAGGATGTATTATTAAGCAGAAAAAGAAGTTTCAAAACAATATGTATAGTATACCTCCAATACAGTTCTAAGACAATAAACTACATTTTGTGTGTGTGCCAAACGATTAACAGTGGTTGTCTCAGGGTATGTGAATAAGAACCTTTACTTTATCTACTATATATTTTTAAAAAATGTTTTACAGTAACTATATTATTTTTGAAAGCAACAGAACATGTGACAAATGAACTTTTAATTGAGCCAAGAGATTATTTGCTAAACCATAAAGGCAAGGGTCTCAGCTGTTTAGAGGATGGGAGGGTGGAGACGGGGAGACTGTCTGTGTTACTTAAGGGCTCTTTCGCCTCTAGGGCTGAGATACTGAAATGAAAATGAATGAATCACTCAAAGAGTACAGTCTGTGGGAGAGGAAAAAGGCAAGTAGCTTGGCATTCCATGAGAAGCTGGGTCCTCAGCCACTGGAGCCAGAGGGGTCACCTGCAGCCGAAGTCATGGCATACTGAGAGGATTCCATGCAGTGGAAGAGTTGGTTCTTGGTCACAGATCTGGAGAGGATCAGGAAGAGCGATTAAGATCAATGCCATGGGTCAAAGAGGCTGGACCCTCCTTGCAGACTGGGTAAGAGGAACTGGGCTCAGGTTGGGACTAGGCTTTATTCTCAAGCACAGCTGCTCAGGCAGGAAGTTGCAAGTTATCGTGTGGATTTTTTTCTTCTTTTTAATTGCAAGTAGTTCTATCGCAATTTATTATTGATGAAAATTGTTTCTAGCTATAGGAATCTTATATTCCAGTACCACAGATGGTACAAATAAATGTACCAAGCCCTGAGAGAGAGGCAGTATAGCTTAGGGGAGAACAGTGTAGATTGGACTTGGTTTCTTAGGGAATGTAGACAAAGAGTTGACCCTGGGTGACTCCAGAGGAGAATCTCTGATCCAATGGTTGGCTTTGGGCAAGTCTTCCTGAGAAAAATGGCTTCAGTACTGATGGGAACATCCCAACCCAGGCTTCCCCCTGAAGGGTGTATGTATATGACCTGGGCTTTAGTTATGGGAGCTGTGGTGGTGGGAACCCTCATGCTATAACCCTGAAATGCTTAGGCTTTTGCTATAAAAGAACAAAGAAAGAATGGCTACTATGTACCAGCAACTAAGCCTGTGGACCACAACTACTGAGCCTGTGCTCTACAGTCTGGGAGCCACAACTACTGAAGCCCGCATACTGAACCCATGCTCCCCAACAACAAAAGCCACCGCAACAAGAATCTGGCGCTGGGAAACTAGAGAGTAGCCCCACCCCCTCTCCAGGATTAGAGAAAAGCCCGCACAGCAATGAGGACCCTGCACAGCCATAAATTAATAACACTATAAAAAGCACTACTGTGACAATAACATTAAAAAATGAACCAACTCCAGTTTGTGCCGTGAGCCCTGTTGGTGTGTCTGGAGAAAGTAGAGACAGGCAGCATTGCTCCTCAGGTCAGAATGCCTGACACCTGCTGCCGGGTGCTCCCCACAGACCTGCAGCCCTGGGCTGGCCCGCCCTCCAAAAGGAAGTAAGAGCCCTGAGTCGTGACAGAGACATCAATGGTCTAATGCAGAGGTCCCCAGCCTTGTTTGGCACTGAGTACTGGTTTCACGGAAGACGATTTTCCCACAGACAAGGGGGCACAGGTGGGATACAGTTTCGGTTTTGCCGCTCACCTCCTGCGCAGTGCCCCAGTTCCTAACAGGTCCTGGACCAGTACTGGTCCGTGGCCTGAGGGTCTAATGGATGGGGGCGCTTACGTATCTGGAACAAGGTCCTGGAGCCACATCCCTCCACCTGCGGTGCAGATGGCAGGCGGCAGGGGCAGCCGAATATGGCGGCAGCCTTCGTGATGGGGTGGGGGGGGACGGTTACCAGTTCCTGGGGGACCTGACTTCTGGTCTTCTTGTTGGTTACCAGGGAAACTGGCGGGGCGGCACACCCCTCACCGCCCCTATGATATCTACCAGGTGATCTAATTAGAACGATAACTAGCTGGGACTGGAGGCAAGTATCTAGGTGTTTTGATTTGGCTGCATGATGAAGAGGGAAGGCCTGTTAGGAGAGGAGGCTAGAGCTAAGGCAGGCACTGGTCAAGCAGTGGAGGTACAGAGAACAAGGGAACAACCGTCTTGGGTGGCCTGATCAGACACCCACTCAACAGGGAAGGACACCCTGGCTGAAGGGTCCACCACATTGTCATCTTTACAGCTCACCCTCCCCACTCCCCACCACACGTGTGATGTCTGTCAACACAGGTATCACAAATCACTGGTGAAGCACTGAGCTTATAGAGGCAGAAATCTAGAACAATCATGTGAGGCAAAGAAGGAAGAAGGCCTCCCCAGAACGATCCTTCATCATCCATTTGTGAATTTCTGGCCAAGTCTCCTTGGCCAGTTCTCATGCTAAAGACACGACTTTGTGGGCAGTTTACAGAACAATTTGGCATATATAACATTTGGGGTTTTTTTCCTTCTCCATTTTGTTTTGATTTGCTTTCCGATATCAAAGTAATCTAAGCCACTAGACATAGCTTCTATCCCATGACTTCAGATGAACAACCTCCAGATGTGCTACAGATGTACAGTCTGTCCAAAATATAGCAGTTGTAAAGATATAAATGTCCACTCTCTGGGGACAGTATAGCATAACATACCACACAGGAGCCTGACTGCCTGGGATAGAATTCTGACTCTACCACCAGCGCAAGTTTCTAACTTCTTTGTGCCTCAGTTGTTTCACCTGTAAAATGATGAGAATTATAGTACCAACCTCATAGGGATGTTGTGAGGATTAAATTAGTTAACTTTCTTTTTTACAAAAGAGTATGCAGCCTAGTAAGTGTGAGCACTGTTATCACTGAAGGATCCTGTTGGCTGTTCCTACAGGACCTCACAAGGTTGAAGTAAGTGGATGAATGGGCCTTGGGCATCATGGATAGAGAAGCTTAGCTTTACAGATCTAGAAAAGTGATCGCCTCAGTGAGGTCACAGTTAAGGGGACTGAGGGGATTATCCCATGCAGACTAGATTCACAAACTCACAAAAGGGTTTACTGCCTGTCTGCCAAAGTGTTTAACTGCAGCAAGGCAAAGGTGCCAATGTTACAGGCATTCATGTAGCACTCCCTCCTAAGAAAAGTTACATGGGAAACCGAGTTTTAACTTGAAGGTTACTTGTGAATGCGGCAGAACTGTGCTGACTTAATGCCAACATCCCCACCATACAAGGAGAAAATTGGGTCCTTGTGTACAAAAGGGGACGTGTCTTCCAGTTGTCTGGTCAGGAAACTCCCTCCTGTGAACAGCACTGACACAGCTCTGGTTCTGGTTCTACACAGAATGTCTCACTGTGATGACATGCTTTCTTTGAGACTGGACCAAAAGGAAGGTCAAAAGCTTTAGATAGGCTAATATTGGACCCTGGGTACATCTGAAACTTCTCAGACATTGCAGCTTCAAGTGAGCTTCTTTCAAACTGACCTAGGGCAGAGTGGAACTTCCATTGCAGAATAAGTAAAGATTTTGATGTATAATAGGATGAAGGAATTTATATTTACCTGAACTCTTCCAAAGGACAGCCTTTTGCAGAGTTGAAGACTGTTTTATGAGCCACTTGACATCAATGCGTGTGTGTTGGGGGTGGGCGGTGGATATGCTTAGACAAACCAGATTGTTAGTGGACTGCAGTCTGAGGAGCAGGGTTCTAGACACTACAGGGCTTTCATTTAACAGAGCTGGAAGCCAAGTTTAAAGAAGTGAGTGCTGTGCTAGGATCAGAAAGAGAAGTAGTACCATGTATTAGAGGGGCAGCCAGGAAGAAATGGACTTGTCAGATGCACATGTTTGAGGCTGATGCCACACAGGGATTGGGGCTATAAAGCAAATCTTCTCTTACTTCATGTCCTACCTCTCCCGGTACAGAGCACCTTGCAGAGCCTGGCGCCCAAGAGCTCTGGAATTCAGCCTACTTTTTGGGCCCCACTCTCCATCTTCCCAGTGATTTTGTGAGCTCAGCTATTAGTCTTTCTGAGAATTCACTTTTAAGCTACTTAGAATTGCTTTCTGTTATTTGCAGCCAAGATTTTTGAATGATACATTCTTATTTTGAAATATACCCTCTCCTTCACTGTTCTTTCCTCTCTCTCTCTCTCTTTTTCTCCCTATTGATTCACACAAACACACAATGGCAATAAGGAAAAAAATCAAGGCAAAGAGAAAAATCATTTAAGAATAGAATCCAGCAAGAAGTGACATCAATACACAAAGTTCATGTTATACATTTCCATGCCTTTTGTTTAGGTGAGAGCACATTAGAATCTAAGCTTCCTAGGAGTCAAAGTGAAGACAGGAACAAAATTTGTATACAATTCTGTGCCCATAGGAAACAAAAAAACCATAAACTAGTAGCTCCAGGAAGCCATGCCCGACCTGACACCAAAGAACAATTTCTCGCATGGATCCTCCTCCCATGGATCCAACACAGAATGAAAAAGTGAACGTCACCCTGCACAATATCTACGCACTAAATACAATAGAGGTTCATAAAACTGCAGAGCGGAAAAACTGAATCTAATCTCACCCTTTCACCAAAGCATAATTCAGCCAGATCACCTCTGTGAACAATAAAGCAATATATCCCAGTTATTGGGATGGGTCTGGTTTAACTTAGGGACAGATTTGACAGAGTAAAGCTTCAGGCAATTCTCATTTAATAAGGTATGTTTTTCAGCTGATCTTTGGAAGGATACTGAGCCACATTAAATTTCAGATTATACTTTCTGACAAGTACCTGGAATGCAGCTCTTCAGTGTTTGGGGGTTAATAATAAACTCATTATGTTTCAACAGCTGACTGAACTGGGATTAGGGCTAACATATTTTGTGAGATGTTAAAAATCTGAGGAGGTGATGTGCTTGAAGGGACAACCAAAACCAGCTTTTATCAAAGATAGATCAAGGTAGTACCTATGAAGAAGGTCAAATCTTCTCATATACATGTTCACATCAGCACTACTCACATAGCCAAAAGGTAGAAGCCACAAGGTATCCATCATCCATAGATGAATGGATAAACAAAACGTGGTATACACATATGCTGGAATAATAGTCAGCCTTTAAGAATGAAGGCAATTTGACATAGAGCACAGCATAGGTGAACATTGAAGACTTTATATTAAATGAAATAAGCCAGTCACAAAAGGACAAGTATTTATACAATTCCTCTTCTATGAGATGCTTTGAGTAGTTAAATTCACAGACACAAAGTAGAATGATGATTGCCAGGGGATAAGGAAGAGGAGCACGGAGAGTAGTTTAATGGCTGTAGAGTATCAGTCTGGGAAAGGGAAAAGATTCTGGAGATGGATGGTGGTGTTGGTTGCACAATTTTGTGAATATACAGAGGGCCACAGAACTGCACACTCAAAAATGGTTAAAATGGTAAATTTTGTTGTGTATATTTCACCCTAATTAGGAAATAAAGCATGGAAAAAAGTAAATTAGGAAAACTTCAAAAAAAAAATGGATGAATGGTCTCAAAATTTGACACCTTAGAGCCTCACTATATAAATTTAACTTGAAAATCTTTAAAAGCAGGCGCTGCCAAGCATCCACCTTGGCTATAAAAAATCCTAATAAATCTCCTAGGTTTAG
Organism: Oryx dammah; assembly: GCF_014754425.2. Lineage (NCBI taxonomy): Eukaryota > Metazoa > Chordata > Mammalia > Artiodactyla > Bovidae > Oryx > Oryx dammah. The sequence goes on along the minus strand of NW_024070185.1, from coordinate 40,068,631 downwards.
AATGTCTAATTTTAAGCAATGAAGTTTCCTGGTGAGCTCTCCAAGATAAACTGATTCCAAAACACACATTTGTGTAAATGGATTTATTGGCATGCTGCCTTGGGGTTGTTCACTAGAGCCAGTAGGGGCCATGATCTTATCAATCCACAACCCTGTACTAGTCAGGTCCATTTTGCAGATGAGCAAACCAAAACTCAGAAAGATCAAGTAGCTTTCATAAGGTCAGCTAGCTCAGAAGCAGTGGATCTTAGATTTGAACCAGACCTCCTTCTAATATTCAAGAGGCTAGGGTCCAATACCTGGGTCAGGTCAGAAGATCCCCTGGAGGAGGAAATGGCAACCCACTCCAGTATTCTTGCCTGGGAAATCCCATGGACAGGGGAACCTGCTGGGCTGCAGTCCCTGAGGTCGCAAAGAATCAAATACAACTGAGCACACACACACCCATTCGCTCTAATACATACTGTGTCCACACAGGCTGGAGAAAGCCTGTTGTCTTTTATTACACTCAATGAATCTTTAAGCAGTGGAAATTTTACCCTGTATCCCTTTGCTGGGTTTTAGAGGCTTTGAGGGGCTAGTACAAGACAACTGAATTGCAACTAAAAATAGCCAGTCCCACCTCTGCAAACATCCTCAAAACTTACATCCAGGCTGAGGACAGAAAGGATATGCATGAATTTCCTTCACCATTTCATTTTACTTTATTTCCTCATTAGTGTACATTATTGAAAATATACTATGTATCATACTGGCCTAAAAACTGGGGGTTTAAAGCAATTCACAGAGAAAATAATTGGTACATTTGAGTAGGAAAATCCCCTTTGATTTTCGAATCTCCATCTTTGAGCTTTAGAGCACAAAGTCTGTGGCAAGTCAGTTCAGAAAAGCCCCATTGGGCCACCTCCCACAGTTCTCCAGGGAAATTATTACCCAATCAAGCCTGTTCCACATTCTATCCGCTCCCCTCTAGCCCTTGCTAATTGCTCCTAATTACATACCTCAAGAATTCCTCTCTCTCGGTGTGTGTGTCCAGAAAACACACTGTGTTTTGTCTTTTCCTAGGCTAATTAGGATTTGCTGAAGGAAGCAACAGGGCTTGGAGCCCTCTGATCTTCCGGAGAGGCCCTGCCCTCATTTGTCTTCCGCACTGAATTTCCTTGACTCTGTCTTCCTCTGTTTGGACGCCTCAGCTTCACTGGGAACCAGGTGCAGCCATCCTACAATCAGATGTAAACAGTCTCTCCTCTCTTTTTGCAGGTACCCTGTACCCTCGTAGCCTAAAGAGTTCTCGCTGAGTGTGCTGAAAGCTCAGTTTATGCCGCTTTCTCTTTTTTTGCTTTGCTTTAGAGCAAGCTGTACTTTATAAAGTTTCAGTGGCATTTTTCAAAGCAGAAAACGGCCTCCATGTATTCTTTATATGTGTAAATGTGAGCTCCTCTGTATTTCTTACACAATGTCTTCAGGCACATTGGTACATGAAATATTTATTAACTCACTCAAGCTTATATTTATCCAACTTTAAAAAATTGATTTATTTTTGATGGTCATTAAAGGCAGAATAACTAGGTGTTTCACACCTTCTGTGACACGGTCTTTTTCCTTTGGCCCTGCTGCTATTCTGCAATAATACTGTAGAAATATCTCAGTGCTGTTGAGAGTTGATGTATCAGATCAGACTAGGAGTACTCCCCCAAGTGTGTTCTGGAGATGTTTAAAAAAACAGTGGAGTGTATTGGAAAATGAAGCGAGCAGAAAGTCAGGAACTCAAAGTTCAAGTTATGATTCATTATCAATATCCTTGGGAAAGCTACCTCCCCATCTCTGCATCTCAGCTGTGCCATCTCTACAGCGAAAATGTTTTATCAGATGACATCCTGTCACTGTCTTCATTTTGTTTCATCAACTGCTTTTTCGTTTTAAGAGATTTGATGAGGTTGTTGACATAAAAATTGAAGAAATCTTGAGTTGATCAAGTCTTAATTCTTCTCCCAGTAAATTGTTGTCTTGAACCACCTTCTTCAACTTAGCCGACTATTTTTTACTGACTCTGAATGAAAGGTCCTTTCTGCTCCACCTGGATTTGTGACTTTCCTTCTCTACCCTCTATCTCCTCAACTCTTGAAAGACAGAGTCTCTGCTTTTTCCCCTGTGGGAATTCATCCTATCCCTTCTTCAGTGTTAATTTTATCTTACTAGTTACAGATTCACCCATGTTTCCCTGAAAGATTTTTAAAATCCAGAGAGTCGTATATGAAGGTCAAACTTAAATTCTGATTAACATTTGGTATTAATTTGCTATTAATCACACAAGTTCAGAAATAGACACTTTTTAGAGAAAGAAGTACCTGCTATAATTCCACCACTTGCTTTGGCTTGGAGGATGCCATTTTGGACAGCAATGTGAGTTTCCTTTCTTTTTTTTCCTGCCTCTGTGAATAAGGAAATGCCAGAGACCTTCCTACCCCCTCAGCCAACCCAGTACTCCCTGTTCAGGTGCTTCTGCCAACTAATTAACACCTCCTTCACAAACTGTAAATTGGACGGCAGATGCACACGAATGCAGAACCTGGTGGGGAGTCTCATGTTTTCTCTATACATATATTTCATGAAAGGCAGGAAGTGAAATTAAGAAGGCTGCTAGGAAATTCATTTTGCCAAAATGGCCACCCCCAGAATCTTAAATTTATAGGGCTTTTAATGCAAAATACACTTCTTATATCTTTGGAGGAGAGACCTTTTTTTGTTATTGTTTTTCAAATGTAACCCAAGGGGTTCTCAAAATTCTGGGAAAATTCTTGAACATCTTTGGGAAGCCCTTAGATGGCACCAGAGATGCAAGCACATTTCCACACACATTCCACACTCTGAGTCCACTGAACATTATTCTCCCAACCTCTAAGGACCAGGGTCTGGATCATCAAATCCTCGCCACTAGTCCCAGTCTGTTCCAATCTATCCTTTATTTTGCTGACAGTGTTCTGTTTACAAGCCAAAAAGGATCATGTCACAGGCTTAATGCAGTTTCATGCTTCTCCAGCTCTCACAGGATATATTCTAAACTATGTATGGGGGTCCTTAGCCTCTGAGGACCTGTTTCCTTCTTACCTTTCTCTCCTGATTCCCACTCACATTGTGCACACCAGCCAGACTGAACCAGTTGTAGTCCTTCACACGGGTGATCTCTCACAGCTCTGCACTCTAGCTCTGTCCCTGTCCCATTCTTACTCTAGAATCCATAATTTTTACTTTCTCCAAAGAGCATGGAAGTAATTTTTTCATTCACCTGCAATTCAATTCAATTCAACAAAGTTTATTAAGGACCTTTTCTGGGTCAAAAACTCTGCTATACTCAGAGAACACAATGATGCATAAGTCATAAGTTCTCTCTCTGGGGAGCTTACAAAACAGTGGAGTGGAGGAGACATCAGTAAATAACTATAATAAGCTTTGATGGGTCTTCCTAGAGGGCATGTCCCAAGACCCGTGGCAGCACAGAAAGATTCATTCTTCAGAAATGGTAGCTAGTGTTGGGGAGGACAACTGCTTGGGAAAACTTTAGAGAGGGGATGAACAACATTCGAATGGGTCCACTATATTTTTCTTTTCTCTTTGCTTCAGTCTCTTGCTTCCTGGTGGGTACAGGGCAGCTCTTTGTGCAAAACAGGAAGAAAACAACACAGAGATGGATGAACCAAATCGCACGAAATGGACATAGAGTGCTGAGGATATTAAGTGTGTCATGGATACTGGAAAATGTGAAGAAATAATCCCCCAAATGTTTCAGATATTAACTAACTTCCTTTTAAGTAGAACTTATCTTCCTTTTTAAGGGAAAAATGTCTATCTCTTTGTACATGTGCACTTTCATATCTGTAACAAATTGCTAAACAGAGTCTGCTGTATTCAAGCAAAAATGTAGACATTTGTAACCTATTGCTGAAAGAGTTTAAACTAAAATTTTAGAAAATTTTGAACACCTAGGTAAATGTGTGAACAAAATACAAGAGGCAGGAGGCAAGAAATGCAAAGCAGGTGCATTTAAGTCTTCACTTTTTCCCTTACTAATTAGCAAGTGATAACCTTGGCCAGGGTGTGCAAAGGAATAGCCTGCATGGATGTGGCAGGGGCCGTCACGTCTGTGCAGGTCAGCCTGTGTGGTGATGTCCACTTCTGATGTAGCTGTCTGTCTCTGTCTCTGTAGCTGATCAGCAGCACCAACCTTATGTGTGAGCTTTTGAGAAATGCAGCTTGTTGGGCACTTCCTCAAATCTACTGAATCAGAATGTGTGTTTTACCAAGATCCTCACCTCATTTAGCACACTGAAGTTTGACCATTGTTATGTTACCTTATTCAGACTTCACAACATCCCGATGGGGTTCTCAGCTCTGGGCCTCAGGCCTCAGGTCCACAGTAGATGCCTGATGCGATCCCTCGCAGTATGTGCACTTAACGCGTGTAAAGCGTCTTAGTGAAGAGAGGTGCCCCAGACTGTATTTACTTGCATTTCCTTATCACATCAGTGCACCACACACATTTTGAGAAGTAAATCAATAAAAAAATGTTTTCCCATTAAAATATCTCCCCTTGACTCTCCCCCAGCACACATACACACAACTGTTACCAACTTCTAAGTAGCATTTATAAAGCCAGTGAGCAAGGAGGAGACACTTGTCAAGGGGGTACCTTTTTTGTCTTGGAGGAATAAAGACAACTTAAATTAGTGTACACAAATTGTAGTGAGAAGGGAAGCTAGAAGGGAAGCCTAGTTAGCCCTCTTTTATTGTTTGTTTCTGTTGTTGTTGCTTTCTTTAAATGCTACCTCATCAGTAGAAGAGAATTGCTAAACCACACCTAACCCCACTGAGGAAGACCAAGGGTGAGCAGGACAGACACACCAGCAGCCTGCACTTCTTCCTTTGGCCGAAGATACCTCAGTTCTCAGCTGTATTTAGATAGAAGAGGTGATATATACAGACTGTGAACAGCCCAGTCAGCCAGCAACAAATTTAATTTCTGCTCATTCTCAAAATCTTTCTCCCCATTCTTTCCTCTTAAGTGTTAATTATTTCTGAAAGGGAGAACTGAATACTGAGGAACTATTGAAAGAAGCAGGTCTGCTAGGCAGTAGTCAACTGAGGCAGGTTTTGAGAAACATCCTGCTGTCTAATTCACTTATTTCTGATTTGTGGTAATTTGGGAATGATGGAGCTCTCTGACTTTAGTGATGACTTTGAGTGGCTCAGCCTGCAAGGCTGCCATGCATACATTTTAGAGCCTATGCCAGCATCACAGAGATCCCGCCTTTTGTCGCTTCACTCATTGTGGGGAGTGGGGAGTTAACTAAGCTACTAAGCACCAGGAGTAAATGATCAGGCCAGGGGTGGCTACCTGAGTCAAGATGGACAGCTCAGGGACTTCCCTGGTGGTCCAGTGGCTAAGACTCTGTGCTGTAATGCAGGGGGCCCAGGTTCAATCTCTGGTCAGGGAACTAGAACACATTACATGCCACAACTAAAAAAGACCCCACATGTTACTTATGCCACAGCTAAGACCCAGCACAGCCAAATAAATAAATATTTAAAAAGCTGGGCACCTCAGAAGGCCTTCTTTGTGAATCCAAAATCCAGATTGATAAGATATCTATCCATATCTATGTCTATGTCTATATGTATATCTATATTTATCTGTGTGTGGAGAGAGGCTGGCTGATTTATTCTTTCTTTATGCTGGTAAAGCATAAACCTTGGAATATAGGGTGAGCAACATTTGCCTGTTGTGTGGATTGGAGAAGCAGAGGAGGCAGGTCTGCAGAGACAGAAGAATAGAACAGCCAGGCCAAAATGAGTAGAGATGCAAGATGAGAGAGCAAGTATCCTGTGTTAGCATTTCAGTTCCATCACTGGTGTCTCTTTATCTTGTACTCTCTGTCTTTTCAATAACTTTCCCTTCACCACTTAAGCAGCTCAGGGTAGCTTTTGTTAATTATAAACAAGAGAGCTGCTGCTTTCCATGTGGCTGTGCAGAGCTGAGCTTTTACCCTCTGAAAGCTTGGCTTTCACCCCCAGTCCTCTGCTGTCTGCACCAGTCCTGAGATTGTAGCCCAGAGGGAGGACAGCAGGCAGGGGAGCTCTTGGTATTGTTCTGTGGGCTGCAGCCTCTGAGAGGAGGCTCCCCTGCCTGCATGAGCCCTGAGGTTCCTATGCTTCAGGATGGCATGTTCCACTGACCAGAGTTCCCCTGAAACCAGGTGACACAGAAGGCAGTCTTGTTACAGGTCACTTCCTGGATCCATCTTCTGGGTGGACCACTAATAGAGCCACCCGCCAGGTGGATGACTCTGGCTGCAAAGCCCTTTGTGTTCTGGGAAGGTGAGGGACAACATGATTTCATAGCAAACTTTCCAATGAACACAGTAGGGCTAAAAGGGGAAGGGACCCCCAGAGGGAAATGGATCTTGGATCTTGGGGAAAATACTGAAATAGGAAGCCAGGCGACAGCATGCCAGAGCTGTACAGATCATCTACTTCAACTCCTTGAATTTTGCAGCTGGGGCAGGGAAACCAAGGCTTATTAAGGGCCCAACCACTTGATGGATACGTGAGTCCCTAGGAACCCTGGTTGCTCAGGTATTATCCTCATTGAATAGATGAAGAATCTGAGGTTTAGAGAAGTCAAACAGTTTGCTTCAGTGCTGCAGAAGGAGTGGATCCTGAGGCCATCTCATTCTGGAGCTCAAGAGCTGGTCAGAAGTGACTTGGCCGTCATCACCCAGTGGGAGATGGACTTCAGGACCACTCCGGACCCCAGACCAGCACTTTTTCCCTCTCACCATGCCACCTCCATCACACTGCAGTTGGTGTGGCTGGAGCAGCACTGAGCTCAGGTCATATAGAGCCCAGCCAGGAAGCCTGAGGTCCACTGCAAAGAGGAAACTGGAACAATGGCCTGAGATTCCCAGAGCAGCTTTCCTCTACTATGGGTGGTGAGCAAGCCTGACTAGTAATAGCTCAGCACAGCCCAGTCAGCTTTTGATAAGGGCAAAGATTCTAGAAAGCCTGGGAGCAGAGAAAAAGTGACCACAGTCTAAACAGAAGAGCCCAGGCTTCTTGGTCTGTTGTCTCACCTACTGGCCTTGCAGCTGCTGATGCTGCATCTGGGTTCCTGTGCTTGAGCAAGGCACCTGGACTGGATCGTGTCCAGTGACCAAGCTCTGGATTCCTCAGGCATTCATGGGGGCCTGGAGCATAAGTGGGCCTGTTACATAATGAGCCCTAGGCCTCAGACATAAACCCTTCCTGGGGACATGAATCTGGCCTTTCGAAAGACTCAGCAGAAGTGAGCACTGAGTCTATCTAAGCCAGGGAGAAGACAGAGGGTGGTCTAGAGTTGATGAGGGAAGACCCAGCTGTGTGGTTGGGCTACACAGATGTGCCCCCCCAAACCCCCAAACAGACTGCTAGCTTAACGTGACTTGCAGATGTGGAGGCAGGGGTGAGGGGTATCCCATAAAGCAACTCTTCAGTTTAATGGGTCGTTAGGAAATGGCAACCCACTCCAGTACTCTTGCCTGGAGAATCCCATGGAGGGAGGAGCCTGGTGGGCTACAGTCCATGGGGTCACAAAGAGTCGGACACGACTGAGTGAATTCACTTCACTTCACTTCACTACATATGTACTACATGGACAACACAAAGGTCTCAGCTGTACACATTTTCTATGGCCCATACATGGAGACGCCGTACACGTGTTCCCTGCGGACTGAAGAGCACAGCCAAGTCACTCTTGGATTAGAAATAACTATACAGTATTTTGTTTTCAAAAGCATCAGAGAACAACAAATGTTTGCATCACACACCATTTGCTGTCTGGCAACTGTCAAGGTATTTACTGAGTCCTGATGCTCTGACATTCCTTAAAAGAGTTTTAACAGACTTTCGAGTATCTAATGGAGAAGGAAATGGCAACCCACTGTAGTACTCTTGCCTGGAAAACTCCATGGATGGAGGAGCCTGGTAGGCTCTAGTCCTTGGGGTCGCAAAGAGTCAGACACGACTGAGTGACTTCACTTTCTTTCTTTCTATAGTTCCTTTTGGAGAAGGAAATGGCAACCCACTCCAGCGTTCTTGCCTGGAGAATCCCATGGACGGAGGGGCCTGGTAGGCTACAGTCTATGGGGTTGCACAGAGTCGGACACGACTGAGCAACTAACACACACACACACACGAGTATCTACTGCATGCCTTCTCCCCTTGTACTTTAGGGGCCTACAGACTCCAGGCTCTAAGACTCCCCCCAGGCCCACCTGGAATATTTATAGGTACCCAGGGCAGGATTGCAAACTGAAGGCCACAAACTCAGAGATCAAAATATTTTTGAATTCCAAAGAAATCTAAAATAATTGTTAACTAATGTACTTTCATGATAACCTGGAAGGTCAGGTTTGATTTAGAATGATCAGAGACTCTGTGGATTTCTTCGCCAGAAAAATGGTGGCACTAAGGGAGCCAGTCCCTGGCCTCGGGCCAGTAACCCATCCCTCTTCTCTCCCAAATGCTGGTTCCATCTTCAACCACAGGAGACTTTATGCTCAGATGTAGACAGCCCAGCCCCCACATATAGCTCCGTCCACAATCCCACTAAGACACTCCCTGGGTACCCTGCAGGCTCAGGGATGTACACACTGAAGCCCTGATCCACTCTTGGGAAGATGTACTTGAGAAGGAAGTCTGGGCTGGCCCTGGAAGCAGTGTGGGACTGTTTGGAAAGGGAATTCTGAGGTCACAGATAGATACCTGGACTGGGTCTAGAAGTGGAAGGAAAGTGGGTTTGGGCTGGAGACATACATTTGGTAAATGAGCTCCTCACTTTGTGAGGCAGGGCATGGCTGGAGGATAGTCAGAGGGGAGCCTTGGAAGCACAGGGCCCAGGACAGAAGATTCTCTTCTTTGCTTCTACAGGCAGTACCACCTATCTTGATGGTCCCAGGAAGATGTCCAAGAGGCATCCGTATGTACTACAGGTTGCTCTGAGCTCATGGCAAAGACAGATCTTTGTGGACAATGTCATCTGGGTAGTTTTATGACTTGCTTGCTCTCAGGCTAGCTCATTTCCTTCCTGCTTCCATGCACTGGTCTGAGAACGATGGTCCTTTCTGTGCTCTCCTCACAAATTATCATTCTACTCTGGGTGCAGGATCAGTAATTTTTAAAATACAAAGGCCACTCTTTAGCAAGTCCTGTACATGTACCTGGGATTATGCCAGATAATCTGCATGATCTCATGGCCTGGGAGAGGAGCATAATTATTCCTGCTGGAAGAAGAAATGGGCTCAGGGCAGTGTAGGCTAGGGATTACTTCTGCTGCTGCTGCAAAGGGTGTAAGTGACAGAGAACAAGGTCTGCCTGACGCCAAAGCCTGTGACAGTCCTCGATGACTCCTGGATTAGAGCAAAAGCAATAGGTCATCTACCACCTTACAGCCCTCAAAATTTCTCACCACTGTTCCCAGGAATAAGGGTACTAAGTCTTGAGAGAAAATACTCTTGAGATGCTGAAATCCCAGTGACCCTGTGTGTGTGTGTGTGTGTTTGTGTGTTAGAGCTAGCAGAGGAACAGCTGAGTCACAAATCCATTTTAGATAGTGTGTAGGAGTGTATACCCCCAAAACACTGTTTACTACAAACTGGGGAACACAATGATGGAGGACCTCTGCTTTTCCCTAATGCCCTATGCATCAGGAACAGAGCTATGCTGTTCAGACCCCCGCTCCCCACCAGCCACAATGTGTGTGGTTAGAGGACACTATTACCTTTTTCAGTGTCTCCTCCGCTTTCTGGCTCTCTGGAAGGACCTCAGCCATTGAGTGACCAAGAGAGTGGCAGCCAAGACACACCCTTCTCGGGATGGACTTCAGCATGGGGGTGGTATGATGGCCTAGCTGTTTCCACCCAGCATGGTGCTCTTGATGTGGTTCAGAGCAACCTCTGTTCCAGGGCACTGAAAGAACCTCTGTCCAGTTAGCATCACAGTCTGATGGTGCCTCCTGCCCAATCTAGCTTTGGCCCCTTTGCTTTCACTCTTCAAAACTTCCTCAAAACTGTTTCCATTTCCAACTGTGTCGCAGCATGTCCTTCTTGGAGAACGTAACCCTCGCTGATCTCCCAGAGCCTCAAACATCACAGATAACCAGAGCAAACAATTTGAAATGCCAGTCCACTGGAATGCAATGCCATGAGGACAGGCATAATGCTGTTTTTTTATTATCGCAGCACCTAGAACAATAAGAGGCACACAGCGATGGGAGTGGAGCTCAGTAAACGTTGGTCAGATGAATGAACAAAGCCCAGATCTCTGCATCTGCCCACACTGGGATTGGTGGGGACTATGCCGGTGCCTCCTGTCTTCCTCTGCAGCCCACTGCCTCTTCCTTCTGCTACACTAACACCCAGCCGCTTCCCTCCATCTGCCTTTCTCTCCCTTCCTCAGTTACCCGAGAATTTACATGGGCGCGGTGCTCTGGTGCTCAGAACTGTCTTCTGCAGTTGCTCCAAACCACCTGGCCCTCTCCTCTTCTGCTTTCTCTGCCAGCTGGTGTCATTTATAGCCTCCACTTCCACCTACCCAGGGCCAACACCATCACCCAACCATGGGCTTTACCTATGTCTGGAGTTCCCGTTCCCAAACTGTGTCCTAAGGAAAACTTACCTATCGGGGTGCTTACTTTAAAAATTATCTTCTGCATGTCAGGCACCCTATTAGGTGCTCTGTTTATATTACGCTTTTTATTATGGTAAAACATACCTAACATAAAGTTTACCATTTTAACCATTTTTGAGTGCACAAGTTTAGTTACCTTAAATATAATTGTATCTCAGTATCCATGGGGCATTGGTTCCATGGATACCAAAATCTGTGGATGCTCAAGTCCATTATGTAAAATAACAGAATACAGTTGGCTGGCTCCAAATCAGTGGCTACAGCCTGGTTATACATTCAGTGTGGACAGACCACACCGTTTATAGACTCATCAGCTGGTGGACTACATTTTGGCTATTGTGAATGCTTTGGGAGCATTTGGCATTTTGTCAATTTGGCTGTTGTCAATGCTTCCAGGAGCACTGGTATACACATATCTGTTTTTGGTCCCAGTTATCAGTTCTTTTTGAGTATGTATATAAGAGTGAAATGGCTGGATCACATGGTAATTGTATAGTTAACTTTTTGAGGACCCACCAAACTGTTTTCTCCATTGTTAACCTGGTACTTTTTGGAAAAAAAGCATTCCACAGTCAACAGACTTCGTCCTCTCTTTCTTGGAGAGTCACATTGCATTTTAGCATTGTAAAGTCTCTGAGAGGTTCTGCAATAAGAAAAAAAAAGAAAAGTGTCTTTGTAACTTTGACCCATCACTCCCCAAACTAACTTGAAAGTGGAACTTGTTTTGCAGAGTAACTGGTAACATACTGCTGGTTTGGGCAACAATGCCCTGAGCTCCATGAGGTGGACAAAGAAGGGCTGTGGCTCAGGACCAGAGAAGAATCACTTGGAGCCCAGAGAAGGGACACCCCACAGCTCTTCAACTAGCTTCTTGGGTGACACCTGGCAAGTTACTTTCCTTTTCCTGGTGGCTCCGCACACAAGATGTTTTTTGCCTGGTACATCCTTTTGCTGGGCTTACCTTGTAGTTCAGTGGTGAAGAATCTGCCCGCTATGCAGAAGACACAGGTTTAATGCCTCGGTCGGGAAGATCCACTGGAGAAGGAAATGGCAACCCACTCCAGTATTCTTGCCTGGAGAAGCCCATGGACAGAGGAGCCTGGTGGGTTATAGTCCATGGGGTCACAAGATTCAGATTCAACTTAGCAACTAAACAAAACCAATACCCTTCTGCTGCTTCTTTGCTTCTTCAAGACTGACTTGACCTTCAGGACTAGTTCAGGGAGCCATCCCTTCCCTCAGGAAACTCAGACCCTGCTCTCCTGTCTCCCCAGGCAAGGGTTGGAAGGCCCTCTTTGCTGGCTCTTATTAAACTGTGTTGCCCTGTTAAATGGTCAGCTTCCTCTACTAAATTGAGGCAGGTGGCCGGGGGTGGTGGTGGAGGTGGGGAGGGGAGGAGAAAGGGTCAAAGTTAGTTTCCATATTGTATTGTAAAGTAAAATAAAGTAAAAAAAAAAAAAAGTTAGTTTCCATAAACGACCACCTGGAGAGCTTAGTTAAGAATGTAGTTGCAACCATCTGAACCCTAAGAATTCCAGCTCAGTAACTCTGAGATTTGTGTTCAGCAGCTTTAGAGTGTGAATTTTGAATAAGCACCTGGTAATGTTCTCAGGCAGATGATTCTTGGAATCCTCTGTGGTCAGCAATGTGAGGATAAGATTTACTTCTACCTCTGTGTTTTTTACATAAATGTTAAATGAATGAACAAATGAATGAAACAACCTCAATTTCTTTCTCTGTAAAAGATGAGCTTGGACTGAATGTTCCCTAAGCTTTCCTTTGGTTAAACTTCTTTTTATAAAGTTCAGATTATTTCATCCAAGACGCTGTGTTCCTTGCAGCTTTAATATCCAGACCATACACAACATATGAAGCCAAGCACACAAAACCACCAGGGAGACCCTTCAGGAGGATTCAGTCCATGCTAGTATTCAACAAATGCCCCAGGATTCATGAACAATCTTGCTTTTGAAACGATTATCCGTGTCATCACAAGCTGGAGAAACAAAGAAAGCATACACTCATGACCGAGTGAATTCACGCTCATTCTTTCTCAAGAGCATGAGTAGCTGACAGGCAGCCCTGCCAGGGCTGAGAAACACTTGAATTTGAGAATTAGGGAGCCAGGCATAATGAGAAACCAGGGGCTAGAGAAGGCGCTGGGGTGCTGAGCACTTTCTCCTGCTGTGAGGAGAGGGCACCCGTGATCAGCACCATCAGGGCCCCCCGACTCCGCTCCAACCATTTCTTGGAGAAGTCTTTGAGCGTAAAACCTTGACTCTCCTCTGCCTGAGAACCCTGCAGGTTTTGAGAGGCAACTCCAGCTTCTCATGAGAACTATGGCCTGAGAAAAATGAAGTCTCCTGTTACTTGTAACCTCTTAGCATTTCAGAGGAAAAGGTTGGCTATGGCTGCCAAGATCCAGCAAATATTTGGTTAGCTTGGAAAGAATGGGTGCTCATTTTCCAATTCTCACAGATTTCTCTCTGCCCAGTTCTTTTTATTAAAAACTTCAAATCCAGAGATAAAGTCGAATGGCACTCCAGGCTCTTAAGCATTCATCTGTATCCCGGGGAGCAGAACCCAGAATCTAAACAAAGAAAAGCTTAATCAATAGAGCTCATGAATTTCCTCCAGGAACACAACTTGGCGTAGCCAAAGAATAAGCAGAGGGGCTCCTTACTGCAGTTTTCTTTGGGCAGATATTTATGAGAAGGGCAGGAAAATGTTCCCTCAGTTGGCTAGGGATGGCAAACTGTGGCCTGTGTGCAAATCTTGCCTACTGCCTTTTTTGCTTCATTTTGTATGGCTTCTAGAACAAGAATTTTTTTTTTACATTTTTAAATAGTTGAGAAAAATCAAAAGACAAAAAATATCGCATGACATCTGAAAACCACAGGAAATTCAAATTTGTGTCCATAAATAAAGTTTTATTGTAACACAGCCATATGCATTCATTTGTAGATGGTCTGTGGCTGCTTTTGAGCTGCAGCAACAAAGCTGAGTAGTTGAGACTGAGACCGTGTGGCCCTCAAAGCCAAAAAATACATTCAACCTGGCCCTTTACAGACAAAGTTTTCAGACCCCTGGAGCAGAGGATGTAAGAGTTGACCTTCACTAGTATTTGAACTAAAAACTAAAAAAATGTGCATGTTCAGAGCAAACATCTGTTTAATCTAATACGTGAGTCAGCAAACTAAGCATGGTTGCCCAGCACCCAGTGTTGAGTCCTCTGGGTGCCCTTTCTTTCTGACCTCCTGTAGGAGGTATCTGGATCTTTGTGGTAGCATTTTCCTCACTGTTGTTTACACTTCTGCCCTCTAAACTCTGCATTTGAATTCTGCTTGTTTTTGAACTGTGTATAAATAGAACAGCGCTGTATATTTTCTTTTCTGTCTGTTCTTCCTTTCAGTATGGTTCCTGAGACTCAGCTCTGGATGGCTGCAGGTGGCCACAGTGCTGTTACTGCCTCTGCTGCATGCATTGCATGTCACTGCATTCCTTGAGCACAGGGCACTTCTTCTTTCCACAGTTGGTGGACAGTTGTGTCATTTCCAGTTTTTGGCTATTGAGGATGGCATTCAACATCCTGTATCTGAACCATTGTTGACTCCCAAGAGAGGAATGGAATAGCTGGAGTGCAGGGTATGTGTATCTTTAACTCTACCAGTTAATGCCACGCTGTCCTCCTAAAAGATTGGACCAAATCACCTTCTCACCAGCTGCCTCCCTTCAGGGAGCAGACACTCTCTGTGTCTTGTCAGCCAGCACTATTTCCACCTCCAAATCCTGAACCACATGAGTTTCTGCCTGTTCCCCCAGCACCTTGAAGAGCCAGGTGCCTGGGAGCCATCATCCCTTCGGCTTTGTATCTCCCGTTAACAGAATTTTCAAGTCTTAAAATTTCTGTGAGAAAACTATCAATTTTCTAAGAATGATCTTTGAGATAATGTGATGTCTTTTAGAGTCCTGTGCTTGGCTCACCGGTCAGTCAGATGTGCGAGCTTCCTGACCACTCCTTCCCCCTTTCCCGTCTCCTGTGGATGGGAGGTAGGGAGAGAAGCTCATCACAGCCAGAGGGACAGGCAGCGCCCCCCAAGGCTGCAGATCAGACAGGACAAGGAATCAGGGGAAATGACAACTTCCCTTTCTCCTTCAGGAAATCAGAGGACTTACAGACTAGGAAGCTGATATTTGTGTCTTTCTTGGCAGGGTTTTAGGACAACTGGGAAGAAAGGGCCCACTCCAATGGCCATCACCTGGACGACCCCGCACTAGAGGCGTTTCTGAGTCATGATGGAGCACGACATTGAAAAGACAAACAAACCCGAAACACCAGCACACATTTATCCAGTTTTTGAAGCAGATTAATAGAATAACCAATAAAACATGTATAAAAGCTTTAATTAAATCTGATGAAATAAAACTTCATGTTTTATTTATGGACACTCCCAACATGTAAAGGATTCAGAGACACATTCATTTTTACTGCCATTTCGTCCTCATATCTATAATTAAATCCAGGCTGCAGCTCTGGCCCAAAGCGATGCGGCATTTTAAAGCTGGCCTTGGACACTCCCTCCCCCATCCCCATCTGCTTTTAATTATAATTACCGACCCAATATGAGGGAAGCGGATGGTAAAAACTAAACAAAATAAAACAAACAAACAAACAAGAAATGGTTGCTGCCATTGTGTTTTAAAACAACATGCTGAAGGAGGATTTCAGGCAGGTGGGTGCATCCTCTATTTCCAGTTTTATTATGTACCAAGTGCACAATCCCTTCATTTTACTTTTGACATAAAAAAAGGACTTCATGAAACGAGACAAAATAACTTATGATTATATGAAACATAACTGTGACAAATCACAAAACTATACATATTAATAGAAAAAAGTGTACCTAATTCTTTAAAAGATTTATGACAATAAGCACCAGATGTGCCCCTAGAGTAAAATCAGCCCCATATCCAGTATGATATATGCAGTTCATTCCTCTACGTGAGTGTATATAACTATGTACAAGAGTCTGTGTGATTTATGGAAAACAGATTTCCACTTTTTCCCCCCAAAGTGCTTTATGTCAGCAACATTACACAGGATGCTCTGCTGTCTGTACAAAATAAATCTCCTCTTTTTAACACTTGCCATCTCTCCAATGAGTGGTTTTTTTTTTTTTTTTTTGCTTTACTCATTGCAAAGAAAAAAACTGTAACCGCAGAAATTCCACACCACCAACAAAAAGTGCTGTTAAAAACACTGCTTTAAAATGACGTGGTCAAAACAGTCAAATAAAATACCAAATAATTAAATTGGACATTTATAATCACTATTGCCCAAATTCAAGGCAACTGGGAAGCAAGATTCTTGAAGATGGGGTTGAACACTTACCTCTGTTCTAGTATGCTAATGTGCTTGACAGCTGCTAATTTAAAAACAACAGAGTAACACCAAAGCTCTGGTTCATCAGTGGAAACTTTGCTGTGATTGACTGATGACCTTTTGTCCATTTTAGAATCACCTAAATAATTTGGGGGGTGACATGGGTAATGGGAGACATCTTATACAGGAATAGAATATTCAATATTTAACACTAATATCAGAGGCTAAATTACAACTTACATTTTGATGCAGTCCCTTTAGGGAATTAAGACAATGCAGCAAGTAAAATATCTCTAGGCATGCTGATTTTTTTTTTTTTAATGTAATAGGATAATTGGCTTTGGGCTGTGTGTATTTTCCTGAACATCAGCTTCTTTTTTTTTTTAAAGGGGAATGACAATTTCTGTTCAGATGTTTATGAAAATGGTTATATATCAAGAGTAAAAAGACCAGAAAATGGAAGGGAATAATCTTTTGAAGTTTCCACTTTTACTGTTACAAACATAATGATGAAAACATATATAAATCTTGTGCAATGTGAAAGCAAGCACGGAACAAATTTTAAGGTCAGGTGAGATCCTGGAATCTAAGGCCAGCACCTGTCACCCAGAAGGAAACTGGAAGTGGCATGTCCTGGGGTCCTGAGCTCAAACCTGTAGCCAAGGGGAAACACGAGATGGGGGAGGGCATAGGAGGGGCGCTCGGCCTTGCAGGTGGTCCTGGGCCTGCTTCTGCTAATTCCTGCCAGGGAAGGAGGCCCTGCAGGTGCGGCTGCCACCTGGCACCCTTGAGCTCCCTTGGGCCTCAGTGAGGTCAACGGGGAGACTACAGATGCTCAGGAGCACCTCCTCCAGCCAGAGTATCTGGGGTTCTTCTGGCTTTGTCCTCCTCTCGTTTCCATGGCAGATTACAGCCAGAAGCCACAAGTAGTAGGTTGACAACACCAGCTGCAGCAACTGCCTTACCTTTCCATCTTTTTCCTCATCACATGAATGAAATGTGTTTTGAGTTCCCTGTAGAGGCTCCGGGGATTTAGAATGAATAGATTGTCTAAGATACCAGAGCTTCCCCTTCTCTGCAGTGTGTGGCAAAGGACATGGTCCCTGTTTAGGCCCAGGTGACACAATCCACAAAGTCTGCCAGAAGGGTGGGACTCTGTGTGCGTCGGAGAGCTCACTTGGAAAGAAAAGTCTGACGTGCGTCCTTTCATAAAGCAGAGCAGATTTTTGTAAAGTGAATAACTTGTCTCTTTTGCAGACACAGATGTCTGCATGATGGCTCTTCTCAGATCAGAGCCCACTAGCCAGAGAAATGAGATTGACTGAGAGCACTGTAGACATGGACCCTGCACTTGACTCTTTATTAGCCTGATTATACCGCATGTGAGAATGAAGTCCGGAATCAGGCAGAACACTACCGACTGTGCAGCAGAGTGGAAGGACACGTCCGTCAGGATACAAACTGTCACCAGACCCTAAGTCTGACACCAAGCTGTTTAATCGTCTTGTTGGAGATTGTAATTATCCCAGTTTGACAAATAGCATTGTTTCATTTTTCTTCAGAGAACATTTTTAAAGAGAGAGAAAAGAAATCATGAGAGGTGATAGTACTGGGATGTCAGAATTTACCAGGTTTCGGGGGATTTGGCAACGTTTACATCCTATGTCATTGGACTTGGGACCTTTTTAATTGCTTGGTAAAGGTGTCACAGAAGACAGTGGAGCCTGGAGAGCAACAGTCCACGGGGCCACAAGGAGTCGGGCACGACTTAGAGACAAAACAACAGCAACAAAAAGGTGTCACAGAAAATGACTTCCTATCCAGGTTTGAGATCAAATGGCCAAGAGCTCTGTGAAAATTCTAGGCACTCAAAACAGAGTTTCAGACAAAGCAGTTGCTTCTTTTTGGCCACCTTTCCAGAACTGTCTCCTCTACCTGCCCTAGGCCAGACCCTGCTCAGAGCTGGTGGGCAAGCAATGGCAGGTGGTGGGTATGTCTGAACTACAGTCAAAAAAAAAAAAATATGAGAGCAATGAAGAGGGAGGAGAAGGGCAAGGGAGCAACAGAGAGAGTGGTGAAGGGAGACCCTAACAGAAGGAGCAGAGGCTGTGCAAAGGAGCTGGACATTGGGCTCCTCCAGTTTGGTTTTCTGAGAGAACCCAGGACCACACCTCCATGTGTCCCTGCTCTCACAGCTTTTAGTGGGCTCTGGGCAGAGCACCAGAGCAGAGGCCATGGGTGAACCAGTCAAGAGAAATTTTCCTTTGAATAAAGTCCTCAAGGTGGAGTCACTGAACAGTCAACACACGAGGGTCTCTGTGGTAGCACTGGGAAGGGGGTGGCCAACCCCATGTCCCTCAGGTAGCCTTTGCAGAACATTCCTGGTGCACACAGGAGCTACTAGGAGGGGCCAAGCCAAGCCACAGCAGAGGCCAGACGTATGTAGCTGGGGTGATTAAAATAATTATTTCCATCCAAAGAACAGATCTCTAAATATTTTTTTTCCTTTAAAAGTACATGTAAATAACAAGGCTTTAAAATCAAAGGACTAGGATAGGTTGCAGGAATACAAAACAAGTTGTCAAGCTTTTCAGGGGGCTGTACTTGACAGAACCTTCTCATTTTGCTTTTGGAAAAACACTGAAAAGCAATTGGTTAGCATGGAAGTACCCAGGAGGAGAGAGGCAGCCAGCTCCCTGGATGCCAGGCTGGTGCTGGGAAACTGGGGCTCCTCCAAGAGCCAAGCCCATGCTGGGCTTGGATGTGGATTTCCCTTGTTGCGCCTGGCTCATGGGTGAGGCGATTCACTGTGCTGGCAATCTGGGTTGTCCATCCTTATTTGGAGTTTTCAGCAAGGGTGATCTCCAAGTTAGATTTACACATGCACGTCGTCTCACTGGTGTCCCTTGAAGGTTGACAATTGGGAAGTAAGAGATATTCAGTAGTGAGACTCTGAATTCCCTTTGAAAAGACAGTCCTGCTGGTCACTGGCAAATCCAGAGGGAAAAGGATCAGCTGCAAACACACCTACAAAACCCAGCTCTGACCATCCAGCCCTGCTCTCCAAAGACACATCTGTGATGTGGCATATTGAGTTGATTTGCTTGACATCCCTAGGGTCTGCGAAAGTATAAGAACCAAAGGTGACAAGGAACAAAAAGATTCTGGATGCCAGCAGCCGTGGAGGCTGGGGGAGATTTTAGCCTTCAGTATAGACAGAGGAGAGCTGGCTAGGACAGCGGTCCACGGCACTGATCTGTAAGAATGTGGCATCTTCAGGTCCACTGCGAAGAGTCTCCCCAAAGAGGCTGGAGGAACCCGAAGGCAAATCATACACTGGAAAAGAAAGAGTGCACAAATCAACTGATGCTTCATCATACTTGCTAGGCATGCAGGGAGCAAATGTGGACTGGGGAGGCAACAGTGCTGGGCAAGGCCTTTCAGTGGGTCCCATCCTCAGGCTCCTTAGGTGGAGAAGTGGCTGAATGTGCAGGCAAATGGCTAAAACAGGATTTGCACAAAAGACGGGCTGAGTAGCTATGAAAGTAAAATTTTATAGGGAAGAGTGAGGATGGCCTCAAAAAGGAGGTGATATAAAAGTTGAGTCATTTAAGAATGGATGGGATTATCATAGATGGGGAGGTAAAGAAAGAACATTCTAGGAGGAGGAAACAGGGAGCAAAGACAGAGAGTGGGGTATGTGGGGCCAAGTGTGTTGGCAAAGCTCAGGTGCAGAGCAGGTAGGGAGATAGATAAGGAAGAAACATGAGATAGGAGGGTAGGTCCAGGGAGTTTGATCAGGCTCAACTCCTAGGGACTATGAATGCCTTGCTGCAGACAGTCAACTTTATTCTCTAGGGCAACTAGAAACTACTGAATGTATCTGAACAGGAAAGCATCTTATTTTTTCCTTTATTTTTGGAAGGCAATGGTTACAGGTAGCACAGAGAGCAGAACGGGAAAGTTAAGGAGTTGACTCAAGGAAACTTGTTGGAAGGCTGTTGCTTAAGTCTGGGAGAAACATGATGGCACCTGAGTGAGGGTGGTGGAAGTGGGGTTGCAGGAAGCTGGAGGGGAGGATGAAGAGGAAGACATTTCTCAGGTGGACTAAATAGGATTTGATGCAGTTGTGTGCTAGGTCAAGTCTAATCCAGGCTGGTCATAAGAAACCCACCTGATCTCACCTGCTAGCCTGCCTGAGTGTCTAAGTCACAGATACCAACATACCTGTAATGCCCGAGTGAGTTGCAAAGGCTCTGTGGAAAACATCAAAGCCAGCCTGGCCCATGGATGTGGGGACCAGACAGTCCTCGAAGGAAGGCATCACACTGCAGGAGCTGCTAGGTGGCATGGTTCTTGGAGAGTCAGGGTAATTCGGGGGGCAGAACGTCTGTAGTTGCCCATAAAATCCTGAAATTCAAGACAGAATTAGGGGTAGATTTATGAACAGGCCATATCCACTGTAGAAAACAAAATAATATTCTTTATAACTAATAAGTAGTATACTTTTTATAGAACCAAGAGAAAATTCCCTATAAGGTTTGGGAGAAAGATTAAATTCATGTTAGCAGTGTGTGTGTGTGTGTCTGTGTGTGTGTATGTGTATGTGTGCACACACACGTGCTCAGTTGCTTCAGTCCTGTCTGATTCTTTGTGACCCCATGGACTGTGGCCCACTAGGATCCTCTGTCCATGGGGATTTTCCTGGCAAGAATACTGGAGTGGGTTGGCATGCCCTCCTCCAGGGGATCTTCCTGACCCAGAGACCAAACCCACGTCTCCTGTGTCTCTTGCACTGGCATGTAGGTTCTTTACCGCTCAGCCATCAGGGAAGATCCATGTTAGCAGTAAAGACTAGGAAAAAACAAGAAAATTCCATGTCAAGGCAGGAGAAAAAAGAAAGAAAAACTACTGGCTTTTCTCTTTTTGATGCCCTAAGGCCTCTGCATGGACTCAGCAGACAGATGGGCAAATGACCTAAACAGACCACTCACATATCATATAATTTATCAAAGAATATGATCAGATGGTAAAGACTTGGCCGGAAATGCAGGAGACCCAGGTTCGATCCCTGGCTTGGGAAGATCCCCTGGAGAAGGGAATGGCTACCCACTCCGGTATTCTTGCCTGGAGAATTCTATGGACAGAAGAGCCTGGTGGGTTACAGTCCATGGAGTCGCAAAGAGTCAGACATGGCTGAGCGACCAACACAGACACATGGTCCAACTGACAATTCTTTAGTCAGTAAAGAAATAAAAATCAGGACAATGATATAATGCCATCTTCTACCTATCACATTAGCAAAGATTCCTGAGACTCATTCTTGGTGCCGGACTGAGACTGGTGACGAAGGCACCTGTGTGTAGTGTGCAGACCCTGCAAAGGAGTATAGGCTTCTGAAAATCACTTGACACCTTGGCTCTGGAACCTGAAAGTGTCCTCTTGGACAGGGGAATTTCACTTTCAAGGATGTATCCTAAAAGTATATTTGCAAAATAGAAGTCTTGCACAGACACAGGTATCACAGAGCTCGTCGTTATAACAGAAAACGGAGTCAAACTAGCCAATCATGAGAGCAGTGGAGAAAAGACTGGCATATTTACCTAATGAGAATGTTAAAGAGCCACGAACACAATATTTACAAGGAGTTTTTTTTTCGTACTGTTCATGAGAAATTTCAGATAAACAAGTGGATTTAGAAAAGGCAGAAGAACCAGAGATCAAATGGCCAACATCCGTTGGATCACAGAGGAAGCAGGGAATTCCAAAAAAAATTCTACTTCTCCTTCACTGACTACATTAAAGACTTAGACTGTGTGGATCACAAAAAAGTGCAGAAAATTCTTAAAGAAATGGGAATATTAGACCACCTTACCTGTCTCCTGAGAAACCTGTATGTAGATCAAGAAGCAACAGTTAGAATCAGACAAGGAACAAGGGACTGGTTCAAAATTAGGAAAGTACTACCTCAAGGTTTTATATTGTCTCCCTGCTTATCTAACTTATATGCAGAGTAATGCCAGGATGCAAAATGCCAGGATGGATGAAGCACAAGTTGGAATCTAGATTACCAGGAGAAATATCAATAACCTCAGATATGCAGGTGATAATACTACCCTAACGGCAGAAAGCAAAGAGGAACTAAAGACCCTGGATAAAAGTGAAAGGTGAGAATGAAAAAGCTGGCTTAAAAAACTCAACATTCAGAAAACTAAGATCTGGTCCCATCACTTCATGGCAAATAGGTGGTGGAAAAGTAGAAACAGTGATAGATTTCATTTTTCTTGGGCTCCAAAGTCATTGCAAATGGTGAAATTAAAAGATGCTTGCTCCGTGGAAGAAAAGTTATGACAAAGCTAGACAGCATATTAAAAAGCAGAGACATTACTCGGCCAACAAAGGTCCATATAGTCAAAGCTATCAAAGCTAGTCACGTATGGATGTGAGAGTTGGACTATAAAAAAAGCTGAGCTCCAAATTGATGCTTTTGAACTGTGGTGTTGGAGAAGACTCTTGAGAGTCCCTTGGACTGTAAGGAGATCCAACCAGTCCATTCTGAAGGAGATCAGCCCTGGGATTTCTTTGGAAGGAATGATGCTGAAGCTGAAACTCCAGTACTTTGGCCACCTCATGTGAAGAGTTGACTCATTGGAAAACACTCTGATGCTGGGAGGGATTGGGGGCAGGAGGAGAAGGGGACGACAGAGGATGAGATGGCTGGATGGCATCACTGACTCGATGGACATGAGTCTGAGTGAACGCCGGGAGTTGGTGATGGACAGGGAGGCCTGGTGTGCTGCAATTCATGGGGTCGCAAAGAGTCGGACACGACTGAGCGACTGAACTGAACTGAACTGATATCTCACTGAGTTATTATGATGAAGACTAAATTAATATTTGCCTGTTATACAATATAATCTGCGAACTGCTGCTGCTGCTAAGTCGCTTCAGTCGTGTCCAACTCTGTGCGACCCCATAGATGGCAGCCCACCAGGCTCCCCGATCCCTGGGATTCTCTAGGCAAGAATACCAGAGTGGGTTGCTATTTCCTTCTCCAATGCATGCATGAAAGTGAAAAGTCAAAGTGAAGTCACTCAGTCGTGTCCAACTCTTTGCGACCCCATGGACTGCAGCCTACCAGGCTCTTCTGTCCATGGGATTTTCTGGGCAAGAGTACTGGAGTGGGGTGCCACTGCCTTCTCCAATCTGAGAACTAATTATAAAATTAATATTAATATATTTAACAATATAATTTATATATGTTCGCTAAATAATAAAAAAGTAAAGTTATGTCACAATAATGTAGCTCTCAAAATTTTTATTAAGAGAAATTAAAATTTCCAAAAGGCAACAAGTAATCCTTCAACAATAACCAAATATAAGAACAGAAAGACAGTGGGTAAGTCTCTCACTTCCAGTTCTCAGGTGGAATCCTCTGGAACATTTTTGGCCCTTGGGACCTGTGCTACATACCTTTTTCCCGTGTTGGTTCCCAGATCTTGTACTAATCGATACACATTCTGATTTCTTCACTCACCCCAGTGCAAGCTCAAAAGAGCAACAAGCTTGAGTGGGCTGAAAGACCTGGGATGTACTGTTTCAGAGTTTGGGAGGTTCCTTGAATTGATCCTCACAGTGGGTACCCCATGGCCAGGCACATATAATGATGGCTTCCCCATTATGAGGAAAAATTACCATGAACCATCACAGTCAGTTTATTAGAATGTAATGTCTCCTCACTGAACAAAATAGGCAATATTTGCTATTTATATCCCTATACTGGCTCTGTTCAAATCTGTAACCCATAAACACCTTGATAGCATTCCTCAGTGTAATATTAACCTTCCAGGAAGAGAAGACATTTTTCACTAAACTCCCACAACTCCCCAAATAGGGACATTAATCATTCAGGTATGTCAGGGACATTGATAGAGACTTTCACTGCCCTTTTGTGAAAACCAATTCATTCTTTCTTCCCTGTCTTCTCCCTGCTTCAAAGAGAGCATGACTTTAATCTACATGAGTGTTGCGATGTGCTAGACTATGAAAATTTGTGATACAGTGAAATATACCAAGTAAAGTTAATTATTAATAGTAAACCCAACATTGGCCTTCCCTGGTGGCTCAAACAGTAAAGAATCTGCCTGAAAAACTCCATGGACAGAGGAGCCTGGAAGGCTACAGTCCTTCCAGGACTGGAGTCGCAAAGAGCTGGACATGACTGAGCAACTAACACTTTCACTTTCACTTTTTCAAACCCAACATTCTGGGCTCCACCTCCCCGTTTCCCCAGCCAGTCTGGATCTGAGTGAGAGGGCAGAGTGAACTACAATTCCTGTCTGTGGGTGTCTTGGCTGACACGAGAAACAGTCAAAACCAGAATGGCCCCACAAGCATGTTTTATCACTCTCACAGCCAACTCACAGAAAGAAAATCCTCTTTATGAAATCCCTCCCTTCAAGAAGCCAGTTACTAAAGTTGCCAAATACACTGGTGTGGTTGAGTGTGGTCACTCAAATCAAAGAGCTTTAACATAGCCTCTTCCCACTGCTATTTCCATAAAACTAACAAAATTTTTAAAAATTCCATTAGGATCTTGCCACACACACAAACTCAGAGAAAGCCTAACTCATTTTCTGGTGAATGGCTCCTGTATTTCAGCTGCTGAATTTCATGTAGTAAGTTTGGAAGGAATACTACCTCGAGGACCCAAAGCAAAATGAGGCAAGATGTTACATTTCGTGGGCATAAAACATGAGTGATGGCAAGATCAACCAGTCAGTCAGTCAGCGAATGATGTTATCAGTGCTGGTCAAGGTGCTTTTAGAGAGACCAAAGAAATAAAAGGTAATACTGTGTCCTTGAGGATGGATAATACAGTTCGAACAAGAACATATACACGTAGAATAGCATAAGAAGGCAAATGTATGTTTATGTTGGCAATAAATGTTAGTCCTCACATTTAGTTAGAAAATCACCCCTCCCCCATTTTAGAAGTTATTTTAACCCAAGGATGGAGGGGGAGGGGAATTTGCAGATAAACTGACTTTACTGAAGTTGTAGCTCCTGAGGATCAAGGTCATTCATCCTCTTGTTAATTCTGGGAAGTCTTTTTTTTTTCTTTTTCCCCTTCTAAAAACAAGCCTGTTTTCTAATTATAAAATTATTCTGAATTAACTGTATCAACTAGAAAATGTAGAGACATATATGCAAAGAAAATAAAAATCATCTTTATTTCCAAGATTCTGACATAACCAGATACATACATACAAAACTGGAATATTATATATATTATTTTGCATCCTGTTTTCTCCCTTAATATTATCTATGAGCTCACACAGTATTAAAATTCATTCTTAAAAACCCCTCCTCTTTGTCACATGGGGTCACTGACAGCTCTATGATGATAGATTAGATTGGGAGTTTGTGGTCACTCTTGCTGCCTAATGATGATAAAGCAGTCCATGAAGCTGGGTGTGGATTTTCTTCCCAGCATGGAAGGGAAGTGGAGGAAGTCAGTGAAAAAAAGGAATCACATGACTAAATATGATAATGAAAGGGTATTCCCTAGGGCAACTCTAAGAGAACATTGTGTGTTGATGGAAATGATCTATATCTCACTGTCCAATACAGTAGCTGCATAACTTCAGAGCATTTGAAACGTGGCCAGTCAACTGAGGAACCAACTTCTAAATTTCATTTAGTTATAATTAATTAAAATTTATATGGCCATACATGCCTTGTAGCTACTGTACTGGACAGCACAACTCTAGGGCAAACTGCACTCTCAGGTTCAACAGACATTGTTTTAGGAATGTTTCTGATTAAATTCTTAGAGAAAAAAAACATATGATCCACCAAGAGCTTAAATAAAAGCCAGATAATGAATCTCAGACTCCTGGTCTTCAGGATAGAAAGTATATTAGAGCTTTATTACATTTATCTTTTCCTTACAAATTTATACTTTAGTCATCGTGGAAGGAACCAGAGTATAAATACTTCAACAAATAAATAATGGTCACCCAGCTCCCAACCCTCGTGAGGGCTGATGAGCATTGTTCTAAGTTAAACTTCTAGGGTATTTCAGCTCTCCTTCAAAAATCACTTTCCTTTCTGGAAGTAAGAGAAGGAAAAGGAAACATATCACCCACTTTCTGCAGGCTATGGGCCTAGCTCACTGTGTATGTGGGAGGCAACAGTATAGGTGGGTCTCCAATTTCACTACTAGTTGAGGCTGGAATAAAGTGCCAAGGCTTTCAGTACCAAGGCTCTATCTTACACTCACAGATGGAGAAAAATACCCCCGGCCCAAACTTTGTCAAGGTGCTATGTCCGCAGCTGTGCCCCTAGTGGCTTTGTTTATATAGCAGATAGTTTTGTAAAACAAACTTTTCTCCTTTATGGTGAGGCTGAAAACCACCACCAAACTCCAGGTGCCAGGAAAAGATGGACAACATTCAGAAGACTGAATCTTCTCTGCTGTAGGTTCTGCCCGACCTTGATGCCAACTTGCAGACAGCCCACGTGTGGAGTCCATCACAGGCATCAGGAAAGTGGCCTCAGAACTAATTTCTCAACCAGAGTGTGGCCTGATCAGGCTGGGAAGAACCCTTTGTGAAGCTCCTTGGAAAGGATGCTGAGAGCAGTTGCTTCCTGACACCCCTCAATATCTTCAGATGGGAAAGCCTTTCAACTCCTGTGTGATCAGAGAGTATCATTTCAAGCATCCAAGACAAACACTGTTATTTTCAGATGTTGCCCAAATCTCAAGAGTCATCTGTGGACTTGACCTTTCAGAAGAAACACTAAGAGTCTGTATTTTTGCTATTGTATTTTGTAAAATGGGGCATTCACAGTATCTACTTCATAAGGCAACTGCAAAGGTTAAAGAGGATTAAGGGATGATCCATGTAAAGAGCTGAGCATGTGTCTGGCATAGAGCACTCTACAAATATTACTTTTCATTTTTCTTCCCTATTCTTTTAACACAAACATTTCAACTTCTATGCTTTTGTTTACTTGACAACTACATTCTAAGCACTTACTCAAGCCTGGAGACACAGTGGTGAATAAAACATACCTCATGCCTTTTTGGAGTTTATGTTTTAGTGAGAAAGAAAGATAAACATATAAATGAGAAATCAAGTAATATAATTTAAGATTATATATGAACAATAAAAAGGATTTTCCTTAAGGAATATACAAAGATGCAACTCTTTTCTCTAGACTGCATTCAAGATAGGAAGAGGGAAAAAGCTCAAATAAGAAAGAAGTTTGGCAAGATGAGAAGGCAACCCTCAGAATGGAAGAAAATAATTGGGATGAAACAAATGACAAAGGGTTAAACTCCATAATATACAAGCAGATCATGTAGCTCAATACCAGAAAAACAAACAACCCAATCAAAAATGAGCAGAACACCTAAACAGACATTTCTCCAAAGAAAACATACAGAGGCTAATAAACACATGGAAAGAAGCTCAACACTACTTGTTATTCAGTTCAGTCACTCAGTAATGTCTGACTCTTTGCGACCCCATGGACTGTAGCATGCCAGGCTTCCCTGTTCATCATCAACTCCTGGAGCTTGCTCAAACTCATTTCCATTGAGTCAGTGATTCCCCTCCTGCCTTCAATTATTCCCAGCATCAGCGTCTTTTCCAATGAGTTAGTTCTTCACATCAAGTGGCTGAAGTACTGGAGCTTCAGCTTCAGCATCAGTCCTTCCAGTGAAAATTCAGGACTGATTTCCTTTAGGATGGACTGGTTTGATCTCCTTGCAGTCCAAGGGACTCTCAAGCATCTTTTCCAGCACCACAGTTCAAAAGTGTCAGTTCTTCAGCTCTCAGTCTCTTGATGGTCCAACTCTCACATCCATACATGATTACTGGAAAAACCATAGCTTTGACTAAATGGACCTTTGTTGTCAAAGTGAGATCTCTGCTTTTCAATACACTGTCTAGCTTTGTCAAAGCTTTACTTCCAAGGAGCAAGTGTCTTTTAATTTCATGGCTGCAGTCACCATCCACTGTGATTTTGGAGCCCGAGAAAATGAAATCTGACACTGTTTCCACTT
Organism: Oryx dammah; assembly: GCF_014754425.2. NCBI lineage: Eukaryota > Metazoa > Chordata > Mammalia > Artiodactyla > Bovidae > Oryx > Oryx dammah. The sequence continues at coordinate 40,040,453 of NW_024070185.1, read as the reverse complement.
TTTCCTCATCTATTTGCCATGAAGTGATGAGACCAGATGCCATAATCTTTGTTTTTTGAATGTTGAGTGTTAAGCCAGATTTTTCACTCTCCTTTTTCACCTTCATCAAGAGGCTCTTTAGTTCCTCTTCACTTTCTGCCATTAAAGTAGCATCATCCACGTATCTGAGGTTACTGATATTTCTCCGGGCAATCTTGATTCCAGCTTGTGAGTCATCCAGCCCAGTATCTTGCATGATGTACTCTACACAGAAGCTAAATAAGTAGAGTGACAATATACAGCCTTGAGGTATTCCTCTCTCTATTTTGAACCAGTCCATCATTCCATATCCAGTTCTAACTGTTGCTTCCTGTCCTGCATATAAGTTTCTCCAGAGGCAGGTCAGGTGGTTTGGTATTCCCATCTCTTGAATTTTCCACAGTTTGTCATGATCCATACAGTCAAAGGCTTTAGCATAGTTAATGAAGCAGAAATATATGTTTTTTAATAATTCCCTTGCTTTTTCTATGATCCAGCAGATATTGGCAATTTGATCTCTAGTTCTTCTGCCTTTTCTAAATCCAGCTTGTACATTCGGAAGTTCTTGGTTCACATACTGCTGAAGCCTAGCTTGAAGGATTTTTAGCATAATCTTGCTAGCATGTGAAGTAAGTGCAACTGTACAATAATTTGAATATTCTTTGGCATTGCCCTTCTTTAGAATTGTAATGAAAACTGATCTTTTCCAGTCATGTGGCCATTGCTGAGTTTTCCAAATTTGCTGGCATATTGAGTGCAGCACTTTAACAGCACCATCTTTTAGGATTTGAAATAGCTCAGCTGGAATTTCATCACCTCCACTAGCTTTGTTCGTAGTGAATCTTCTTAAGGCCCAGTTGACTTCATGCTCCAGGATGTCTGGCTCTAGGTGAGTGACCACACCATCTGGTTATCTGGGTCATTAAGATCTTTTTTGTACAGTTCTTCTGAATATTCTTAAAGTCCCAGGGTCAGGGACACAGAAGAGGCATGACCCATTCCCTCTGGCTACGCTAATTTCTTCTTCTCCAACATTATTATAGCTCTTTGTGCATTCCGTCCTCCTCTCTGGTGACCCTTGCACACCCCACTTTGAATACCTTCTGTAACCCATGATATAAATCAATGAGAAGAAAAGAGGAAAATTAGATAAGTCTCTGGTAAAGCTCTTAAAGGCCATAGAATATGATCTCTGGCATCACAGCTTCTCAGCATGATTTCATGCTCTCCTACTTTACTCAGAGAAAGGCCCAGGGAATTACACACTTACTACTCACACGGTATGATTTTTAAAACTTTTAAAAATTCCTTCTTAGGCAGCCTCTGATATACCTGTCTTGTAAGTAGGTAATTCAAACAAATGTTCTCATTTTATAGACAAAGAGATGGAATTTGAATCACTTGTCTTTATAACCAATACTTTTATTTATATAATAGTATGCAAATAAGAGAAAAGTAGAAAATTCATACAATCATTTTAATATTTATGAACATCCAATTATTTGGAATTATTCATGGATCTAGTCTTTGTCTTAAAACAAATGGGGAGTAGATACTTTTCTACTAAGTTCAGAGCTTTCTCATCTGTCGTCTCCTTGCTTTTGGCATTTTCATAGACATTTTGGTTAATGTTACACCAATCCTCGCCCCACCCCAGAGAATTCTTTCAAAAGGAAGGAAAGGAACTATTATTTATTTGTTCTGAGATAGGTATTGTTTTAGGTGTTTTACATAGAAAATCTTCATTCCTACAACTTTGTAAAAAATGAAATATAGTTGATTATAATATTCTTTTAATATCAAGTATACAGAAAAGTGACTCATATATATATATATATAATTGATAACTGATCATGGAAATAACAAAGATTTACTGTATAGTACAAGGAACTATACTCAATATCTTGTAACAACTGATAATGGTTATTATCACATACATACAGGTTATACACAGACACATACAGGTTATTTTCCATTATCAATTATTACAAGATATTGAGTATAGTTCCTTTTGCTATACAGTAAATCTTTGTTGTTCATCTATTTTATGTTTATCAGTTTATATCTGTTAATCCCATAATTTATCCATCTCCCCACAACCTTTCCCTTTGGCGACCATAAATATGTTTTATATGTCTGTGAGTCTGTTTGTATTTTTTATATAGATTAATTTGTATTATTTTTTAGATTCTACAATTAAGTGATATCATGTAATACATCTTTCTCTGCCTGACTTACTTCACTAAGTATAATATTCTCTAGATTCATCCATGTTGCTGCAAATGGCAACACTTCAATCTTTTTTTACTTATAATAACTTTTGAATTATGTAGTACTGTCCCCAGTTTATAGACAAGGAAACACAAAAGTTCAAATAACTTATCCAATTCCTCATAGCTACCAAGTTTCAGAACAAGGAAACTTCTAATCTGTTTGGTAACATATCTGTTACCAAATTCTCATCTGTTTGGTAACATAGTTCATATAGATAACACGGTTTAAGCTTACAGACAAATTAGTTTAAACAAAATCTGGCCATTTTTGTTGAGGTCCTTCACTACTAGATCATGGGCAAAGTTACTTGGGTCAACATTTCATAGAGTACAAACATTTTCATTAGGGAGAAAGAATTGAATTCATTAACAAAATTGATGACTAAACCCTGAAAATTTTTAAAAACCCTGAAGAGTAGAAACAGACATTTCAGACATTTCTTTTGGCTAGTTTCCTGATTTAGTCACTATTTTATTTCTATCCATTACATGAACAATTTGGATTTGGTTTCAAAGCCTGGATAACCCATTAACCAACTATGTGTCTTTGCATAAATTATTTTCCTTCTTGAGCCTTATTTTCATTTAAAATAATATCTATTTTATAGGGTTGCAGAAAGCATTATACATGAGAGCATTTATAAAAGCATCCAGTGCATTCCCCAGCATGTAGTAGGCCCTCAATAAATAGTAGCAATTATCTCACCATGAAATAAGCTTAGAAGTATTTATAGATTCTGTATAATGCACATGTAATTCTTAAACAATTTTTCTCACATAGCCCACCACCCTTAGGTATAAAATGATGCTTCTCTTAAAAATGAAGCCCCCATAGTCCAGTTGCCATTTTTCACCTTGGTCCCTGCTCTTGGCCAACAACCTCAGCCAGGTCTTCATGTAGTTAGAACTCTCTGAAGCTTCCTCCTGGGAGTGATGGAGAAACTGACTCTTCATTTTAATACAGAGTCTATAAATGGGGAAGCTACAGGAACAGCTCACAGACTGTGTTAGGAAGACAGATTTTTCTTCGGGCTGAGAACTAAACCAGCTTGCAAAAGCACTTGAGCTATTTAAGACTGACATTTAAGAAACTACTGTACTTAGGAGAGGGAAAATAATGGAAATAATAACCCTTAACATTCCATTTGGGCACATTCCTATTGAAGGAACGAGGTTACAGTGGTTGGAAAGCTGACCAGTGGAGCAATCGCCTGGTCCCCTAGCCCCCTGTCAGATGGGTGGCAGCAAGAGGGCATCAAGTTAGACAAATCCACCTGGTTCCAAGAAGTGGGGCCATTTTCATCCATAGCTTCTACCACTACCCCGCAGGCCACAGGGAGATGCTTCTGCACACTCCGGTGCTCTCCTCTGCTCCTGAGCCTCACAGCACCTCACCTGGTTTGCAGCAAGCTGCTAACAGAATGTATTACTGTGAGCCAACCACACTCTTGCCCTCTGAGTTGTATACTTGGGGTAGGGGGAAGAGGAAGATGGTCTGCTATTGATTCTGCAAAGGTTCAAATAAGGGGATGAGGGTGGGCAGAACATGTTGCTGAAAGGAACAAAAAGGAAATGGGAGAAAGCAGAGTGAGAAGAAAGGCATGCATAAAACCTTCTTGGTTAAAAGATGTAACCGATTTTCATTTAAATATCTTCAAACCAACCAAAACCCTAATGTGTGGTGGCCTATGGCTTCCAAATTCTCAAAATGATAAGCTGCCAAAATAAACTAATTGCAATGTGTCTCAGTAATTGCCATGTGTTTATATATACAGTTACCGTAAAATGGTTCAGTGAATCCTGATGGTGACAATGCACATATGGTAAATAAACAGAAACTCTCTAAACCAGAAGATCTGAAGATTCTTAAGATGAATATGAAAGCCAGCTTTGCCATTTACTGGCTATGTGGCCTTGAGGAAAACAGCCTCTCTGAGCCTTTGAGTCCCTATTGATTGAAGGGAGAAAATAATACTATTGAGGCAGCATAGTCTTCACAGTAGGGAGGGCAAGGACAGGGAATAAATGGAAAGAGATTCGGTGCCCAGTTGTACTCCATCATCCATCTAATGACTCAAAAATTCAGGATACATATGAAGCTCAGAATGAAGAATGGAGGACCAGGACATCCTGTTCTGGTGAGTGTATGAAGTAAACACTTTGGTCACTGGTCAAGTCTGAAAAGAATGAGTTGGGAATTTCTCTTTGAGAGAGTGTCACTCTGTTACCGGTGTATATATCCCTCCTAGGTGACCACAAGGACCAAATGAAATAATAAGTGTGGGAATATTTTGCAAACAGTAAAACACACTGAAAATTCCAGCTCGTTCTGTCTCATTATAAGCTTGGTGTTACTTATCATCCTACCTTCTCTGAGTACAAAGGTAAATTTGCCCTCAATTGAGTCAAGCTATGTTGCATAAAGTTCACAAACAATCCTTTGACTCAGGAGTAGTTGAGTCTAAAACAGAACAAGGAAAGTATGGCAAAGAATGAAGATTTAATTGTATCTTCCCTTGTCCTTCCAAGCAAGCTTTGCTGGAAGAAAGGTCTGGCAGAGAAGAGGACTCCAGATGGAGATTAAAAGGGACATTAACATGAAATGCTGCAGCCTCCCCTGAGAGCCACCCTGGCTCTCTACAGTGTTCAGGTTGTCCTGTATTGACAGGACTTTCCCCAGAAGGTAGAGGGAGAAAGAAGATGGAAAGTATTTCCTCAGGCACTGGCCAATTGCTTCCTTTGGGTTATCTCTCATTGGGAACCATGGTGAGGGGGCACTGAGTCCTACACTTAGGGTCTAGGCCTGTGATTCTTAAACTGGAAGCCACAGCATCAGCTCCATCTGGGCTCTATAGTAAGCTAAGCCCTAAGAACATCTTTAGATGATTTGCAATCTTTGGAAAGTTTTCCAAATGAAATACCAATAGAAAAAAAAAAACAGAAAAGCTCTGATTTCATTTGGAATGCAGAAGGAGAGCTCTTCCAGTGGGCATCTTTTCCCACTAGGCTGACCCCAGCCCCTTCTGCTGGATTCCAGGGGCTCTTGGGGATGAAGTGATAATGGCTGTCCCAAAGTGACTCTGAACTACAGAAGGATCAAGATGACCTCTGTCCCCACCCCAGTGCCATTCTCTCACATGTAAGTTTTTGGGCAAGGTGAAATCATGAGACCTCACTTGAGTGACTCAGAAGTCGTGGTCTTACTGATGGTCCCACACTGAGCTTGTGGCCTAGACTTCTGATGTCTAGCTGTAACCAAGCTCCCACATTATATCCGTTCCACTAACTAGGTGATTTCTTATTTCCCCGAATCCAAGTCTATGACTACAGTTTTCCAGGATCCTAATCTCTATAGGTGGGCACCATCTCACACTTGTATCAATAGCTTGCTTATTTCTCCTACCGAACTTCTGCCTCACAGCTAAGTCCCTGTTACACACTGTTAAGCTGCCCCAAAAGCCACTGTCTAGAATATTACATTGAGATGAAGTCTGGACTTGAAGTAAAAGAAATCTATGTAGGTGGGTTTGACAGGCAGAGAAAACTTTGCATTTGTAAAACTGTATCCCCAAATTCCTGTCACTTCCTTCCATCTGGCCACAAGGAAATTTGCCTTTTCATCTTGTCAGACCTTTTGGACACTGACTACTAATGTGAACAACCAGATTTATGATCTGCCATCCTCTGCTCCACCCCTCCAGCTGGATAGTCTTCTTCTCACTGCCACCTGGTGGGGGGGGGGGTCACACTCCAATGAGTATGTCTAGTCTGCAGGGTCTTTCCTTTCCTGCTTACTCTCATCCCACTGAATACCAAACTCTTAATTTTTAAGTATCTAATAGGCATTTCAGTTGTGCCAAGTGCTAGAGGGATTAAATAGATGACATGAATTCTTGCCTACATATGGGTCATGAGGAATAGTCTCTCATGGTTTAGTTCAAAGGCTTTGCTTGCTAAGAATCACCCCTTAGGTATGAGCTCTGGACAGGCAGGGATTTTTGTCCATTTTCTCTGTTGATGTAGCTTTAACACACCAAACAGGACCCGGCACCTAACAGAAGCTGAATGTTTGAGAATAAGTGTATGAGTGAACGATCCTACAAGAAGAGCCTTTGCTGAAGATACTGATGGTAAGAGAAACCATGGCTGAGCTCAAAGATTTTGATCTGTGAACCTGTACACAATAGCCTATCAGGAGTTTCAGAAAAAAATAAAGATACTTTCCTTTCTAATGGAGAAGGAAATGGCAACCCACTCCAGTACTCTTGCCTGGAAAATTCCATGGACTAAGGAGCCTGGTAGGCTGCCATCCATGGGGTTGCAAAGAGTCGGACATGACTGAGTGACCTCACTTCACTTCACTTCCCTTTCTAACACTGAAATTTTTCTTTTAATTGAGGGAGAAACAAAAATGATAGAAATACAACTGGCTCTATCAAGGTGACCTGGAGAATTTTGCTGCTCTAAGCTACCATTTTCTGCTGTACATCAGGAGGCCAACAAATCTGAAGAGAAACAAGAGTGGGCAGGAGAATCAAGTGACTCAAGTCATATACAGAACACTTTGCACTCTCTTAGAAAACCATCCCAAGGTCAAGGAACTCAGTCAACTAATATGAATTTCATTTCTAAATAGGAGCAGAAACATATCTTTTACTCTCTTCATAAAGTTGTAATGAGGATTTAGGTGTTCATCCAAAAAGCATTTTATTGAGCTGGTCCTTTGAGTTTCCAGGCACTGAAAATGATTTTGTACCTAAGAGTAATTTATAAAACATACATTGCAATATAAATGTAGGTACTATCACTGACCTCAATGGTATTTATAAAGCACTATATCAGCCCAGAACCACAGACACAAACAACCTTGGGGATAAATATTTGGATAATTTCAATCTTTGGAATCATTATGCCACACTAAGGACAGAATTAAAGAATCTGAAGCTTTGCTTTAGGATGTGTGATATGAGATTGGGTTTGTGGAGGAATGTATTAATAAGAGAGGAATAGCTGGTCATTACACTTAAATGACCTAGAAAAAGGCCTGAATTTATTTACTTGGATAAACTTGCATCTTTAAGGTCTAGTTCTCAAAGACTTTGCAATAGAACTAAATAGAGTTTAGTCAGAACAATCTGGTTAGAAAGCAAAAAAATCCTGCAATGAGAAAGAACTCACAATTGTAAGTAAATCATCCAGAAATTCTAAGGGAACTAGGATCATTTTGCAACATGGTCTGAGCCCAGATTATCTGAATGGGCACAGATCAAACCAATTCTAGTGTTGTATTGTTGCTCTGTTTTATTAACACAGTGGCTGTGTTACCAGTAACACAGATGTTTCTGATGTGTGGGGGATTTTTCCCTTTAAGGAAACTCCAACCAAAGTTATTCACATTCTTGCTTCTAAACCATGAGTTGCTTATCATATTTACAAGGAAAATTCCAATTAAAACACCAGAATTACAGGACATGGATTGCCATGAATATGTTCAGGCCTGAAGACTTCAACTGAGCAGCCCCTAAAATAGTTATAAGAAAACATTTAATGTGATTTTAAGACTTCAATTCATTAGAGGCTAAACTTTATGAGTTTCAGATACAAGACAAAACATTTGCTTCTGGAAAAACTGTCACTGCTTCTCCCTAAGAATTAAAAAAAGCACTAAATCTGTAATAATGCTCATTAAACACTTTTCTATAGTTTTAAAGTTAACTGATAGAGAAGTCACAATAGTCAATGAAAAATATTTTCTGGATATTTTCCTTCTCTTCAATAAATTTTTGAGTTCCAATTGAGAAAACAAACTGTCCTGCTGCCAATGACACAACCTGACTGGCAAGTGAAAGAGCAAGTGAACTACTTAATAAATAATATAACTACTTAAGTAGTAGTGCCTGTTACTTAATTCCTATTATAAGTAAATCACCTTTAGAGCTCAATAAAAATATTAAAACATGCTCAATCATATTACTAACCAACGGAAAAATCAAAACAACTTGGCTGTGCAAATTGGCAAGGATTAAACTGACTGGCTGGAGAAGGCAATGGCACTCCACTCTTGCCTGGAAAATCCCATGGACGGAGGAGCCCGGTGGGCTGCAGTCCATGGGGTCGCTAACAGTCAGACTCGACTGAGCGACTTCACTTTCACTTTTCACTTTCATGCATTGGAGAAGGAAATGGCAACCCACTCCAGTGTTCTTGCCTGGAGAGTTCCAGGGACAGTGGAGCCTGGTGGGCTGCCGTCTATGGGGTCGCACAGAGTCGGACACGGCTGAAGCGACTTAGCCTCAGCAGCAGCAGCAAACTGACTGGCAATATCTAGGGTGGGGAAATGAGTGCTCTAATGCACTGTTGTTGAGTCTAAATTGGTATAGACTTTGTGAAGGAATATATGGCAGTACCTATCCAGCTTTAAAATGTATATAACCATTAACCCAGCAATTTTTCTTTTAGAAATATTCCCTAAAGAAAGTAGGCAGAAAGATATGCATGTGTGTGACAGTGCTTGTGTAAACACACAGTATTCTCTAGGAGATTTAACACAACACTGTTAATAAAAGCAACAAGTGAGAAAAATAAATCTTTCAACAGTGGGATGATGAAAAAATGATGATAAGTTTTTGTTAAATACTGTATAATTACAAAGGAGTTGATCTACATACAATGACCCAGAAAGCAAAAGCATATATTTTGTTAAGTTAAAAAAAAGTCATAAAATAAAATGCTTATTATGAGGCCATTTTATAACAGGGCAGATGTCATGCACATATACATGCATATATTTCATTTTCAGAAGTATTCTTAAAGGTCTAAAAAGAATACTCACCAATCTTAACAGTCATTACCTTTAAGCAGTGGTTAAGATAAAAATAGCCTGGGAAGCAAATTAAGCTCTTCATAAACTTAAGGACCCTAAGCACCTTTGAAAAATGAAAAGGCAATCTTTTTTTCTAATTGAAAAACTGCATTTAAGGAATGTTCTAAGAGTCCAGTAGACCTGGCTTGTTGATTTAGTAATCAGGCTTCCAAGCAGTTTCCCCCAGCACAGGTGTACTTGAGCAAACATGGCACATGAGAGAAGGCACACATATGCGCACATGCACACACACAGAGACACACACACACAGACACAGAGACACACCTGTGGGGTAACACCACTGGGGCAGTCAGAGAGCCAGCACTCCCTTCCCTTTAGGGACTGTGATAGCTCCTAATCCAGGGGTAAAAGCACAGACTCTGCTGCCAGATGGTCCTGGATGTAGTTTCCAACTCCATCATTTCAAGATTAAGAAATCATGGGCAAGCTACTTAACGTTTTAGTGATTTAGATTCCTCAGCTGTAAAATGGGAATAAACAATGCCTTCTTTATAGGAATATTATGAGGACTAACGGGAAAGGGCAATGTAAGTATGCCATGCCATCTGACACAGCGGGAAGGAAAAGGCAGACATTCTCAGCAGTCAGCACGCAAAGACACAGCACAAGTGGTTGGTGGGAACTCACTTTGTCTCATGAATCATTGTACCTATATTTCTAGCAATAACTTTAGTTCTCTAAGTAACCTCATCTTTAATAGTTCACATTTAAATTTCATCCAAAAAATAATTCCCACATAACTAAAAACTCCCACAGTACTGTATCTACAAGCATCATCATGAAGGAGAATAAGTGTGCGCTTTGGAGTCAGATTGTGTTTATAATACCAGCTCTGACACTCACTAGGTATGTGACTGGGGGCAAAGGCTCACCTGGGAAGCTAGATTATATTTATATTTTTATTAATGTTATTGTGAGGATTAAACAATATAAGTGGAAGTAACCAGCATACCCAGAATCTGGTGCATGGTAGAAAAATGACAACAGTAACAAAAGCTCTAATTAATTGAACATATACTACGGACCAGGCATTTTCTCTCAATCTTATACCAACTCTAAAAGAGAAACACCACTATCCTCATATTATATTCAGAATTTTTTTAAAAAAAGAATCAAAACAAAATAACACAGACTCAGAGAGAGAGAACAAATGGATAGTCTGTAGAGGGGAGGGTGGTAGGTGAAACAGGTAAAAGAGACTCTGAAGTACAAATTTCCAGTTATACAGAAAGCTAGAGCATAAGGAATAAGGTCAATAATACTATAGGGGGACAGATGGTTACTAGACTTGTGATGATCATTTCATAATGTATGTAAATGTCAGATTTCATCACACCTGAAACTGACATAATATTGTTTTTTTTCAGATGCTCAGTTGTGTCTGACTCTGCAGCCCCATGGAGTGCAGCTCACCAGGGTTCCCTGTCCTTCACCAACTTCCATACTTTGCTCACACTCATGTCCATTTAGTTGATGATGCCATCCAACCATCTCATCCTCTGTCATGCCCTTTACCTCCTGCCTTCAATCATTCCCAGCATCGGGGTCTTTTCAAATGAGTCAGTTCTTTGCATCAGGTGGCCAAAGTATTGGAGCTTCAGCTTCAGCATCAGTCCTTCCTGGGTATATTCAGGATTGATTTCCTTTAGGATTGACTGGTGCCTTACAGTCCAAAGGACTCTCAAGTGTCTTCTCCAACACCACAGTTCAAAAGCATTAATTCTTTGGCACTCAGCCTTCTTCATGGTCCAACTCTCACATCCATACATGACTACTGGAAAAACCATAGCTTTGATTAGATGGACCTTTGTCAGTAATGTCTTTACTTTTTAATATACTGTCTAGATTGGTCATAGCTTTTCTTCCAAGAAGCAAGAGTCTTAATTTCATGGCTGCAGTCACCATCTGCAGTGATTTTGGAGCCCAAGAAAATAAAGTCTGTCACTGTTTCCATTGTTTCCCCATCTATAGCCATGAAGTAATGGGACCAGATGCCATGATCTTAGTTTTCTGAATGGTGAGTTTTAAGCCAGCTTTTTCACTCTCCTCTTTCACCTTCTTCAAGAGGCTCTTCAGTTCCTCTTCACTTTCTGCCATAAGAGTGATGTCATTTGTATCTGAGGTTATTGATATTTCTCTTGCAATCCTGATTCCCACTTGTGCTGCATCCAGCCCAGCATTTTGCATGATATACTCTGCCTGTAAGTTAAATAAGCAGGGTGACAATATACAGCCTTGACATACTCCTTTCCCAATTTCAAACCAGTCCATTCTTCCATGTCTGGTTCTAACTGTTGCTTCTTGACTTGCAGACAGGTTTCTCAGGAGGCAGGTAAAGTGGTCTGGTATTCTCATCTCTTTAAGAATTTTCCACAGTTTGCTGTGATCCACAGAGTCAAAACCTTTGGCGTAGTCAATAAAGCAAAAGTAGATGTTTTTCTGGAATCCTCTTGCTTTTTCTATGTTCTTTTTCAACATTCATTGCCAATGGATGTAGGCAATTTGATTTCTGGCTCTTCTGCCTTTTCTAAATCCATCTTGAATATCTGGAAGTTCTCTGTTCACGTACTGTTGAAGCCTGGCTTGGAGAATTTTGAGCATTACTTTGCTAGTGTGTGAGATGAGTACAATTGTGTGGCAGTTTGAACATTCTTTGGCATTGCCTTTTTTGGGATTGGAATGAAAACTGATCTTTTCTAGTCCTGTAGCCACTGCTGAGTTTTCCAAATTTGCTGGCATATTGAGTGCAGCACTTTCACAGCATCATCTTTCAGGATTTGAAATAGCTCAACTGGAATTCCATCACCTCCACTAGCTTTGTTCATAGTGATGCTTTCTAAGACCCACTTGACTTCATGCTTCAGGGAGTCTGACTTTAGATGAGTGACTACACCATCTAGGTTGTCTGGGTTATAAAGATATTTTTTTTGTATAGTTCTGTTATCCTTGCCACCTCTTCTTATTTTCTGCTTGTTAGGTCCATACCACTTCTGTCCTTTATTGTGCTTATCTTTGCATGAAATGTTTCCTTGCTATCTCTAATTTTCTGAAGAGATCTCTAGTCTTTCCCAGTCTATTGTTTTCCTCTATTTCTTTGCATTGTTCACTTAGGATGGCTTCCTATCTCTCCTTGCTATTGTTTGGAACTTTGCATTCATATGGATATGTCTTTCCTTTTACTCTTTGTCTTTCGTTTCTCTTCTTTTCTCAGCTATTTGTATGGCCTCCTCAGACAACCATTTTGCCTTTTTGCATTTCTTTTTCTTTGGGATGGTTTTGATCACTGCCTCCTGTATACCGTTACAAACCTCTGTCCATAGTTCATCAGGCACTCTATCTATCAGATCTAGTCCCTTGAATCTATTTGTCACTTCCACTGTATAATCCTAAGGGATTTGATTTAGGTTATACCTGAATGGCCTAGTGGTTTTCCTTACTTTCTTCAATTTAAGTCTGAATTTGGCAATAAGGAGTTCATGATCTGAGACACAATCAGCTCTTGGTCTTGTTTTTGCTGACTGTATAGAGCTTCTCCACAGGAGAAAAACACAATATTGTACACCAAATCTATCTCAATAAAAATAAAATATGAAAATTAGATTCAGGACATTATATGACTTACTCATAAGATTCCAATTCAGATCTGCCTGACTCCAGAGACTTTTTATACAAACTCTTACAGCTTTTTTCTAAAGCTCACTGTTTCTCTTCCTGTATTACCCTGGGCAAGTCACAATTTCCCCTTCTGTAAATCTCTTCTGAGATAATATGACCAAATTTGGGGTATGTAAGCTAGAGGATAGGAATGCTTTGAAAACTGAAAAGTGCTTTTTAAAACAAGGGACTTGCCCCTAAGGGCCCTGCGGATGCTTCAAAATCTCTCTTCCACAGGGCTGCCACTGCTCAGAATTTCACTGCTTGACACTCAGTACCAAATGTGCAAAATACTCATGAGAAAGAGCACTGAATTAAATTTCCCTTAATGCATAAGTGAATTATTAGATCATTCTATTTTCTCTAGGGAGAAGTCTCAGGCAGTTGGTAAGCACTGGATATCTAAAGAGACAGACAGGAAAATAAGAGGAAGCACCCAGAGAAAAGAAGGGCTTTGAAAATTTGATTCCAAGTCACAATTTTGCCAACAGCTTGCTCCAACAACCAGTTTAAGAAATCCTGGGCAAAATTTCTCTCTTACTCCTCCCCTTTTTACTAATTCATATTTATTCAATAAACTTATTAAGTATTACCACATGCCAAGCATTGTGAGGAGATATAATTCCTATCTTCAGGAAACTTAGAATTTAGTGATGATTACTTGATTCAGTCCTCTATTATCCTTATTGATATAGGAGCTTAATCTATGAGTGAGTGTGCTTGTATGTGCACATGCTTAATTAAATATGTAGATTATTCATAGTTTAGTTTTCTATAATCAATCAAATGGCTCCTCTGATTAAGATGACTGTTTTACACATCTGTCATAAAACCCAATATGCTGAAATTCTGACTGTACTCATAAACACTTAATTTTAACTTTTGTTTTATAGAATTAGCACACGGTCAGAATTTATCCAGTAGTAGCTATGTAAAATTGCTCTTGGGATAATTTTGTAGTAATTAAGTATATAAGAGCAATTAAGAATTTCCCTGGATTTAATCATCAATCCCTAGTACTATATAAGCATTAATAACATCATGGCTGATACCAAAAATTATTCCTGATTATGACTGCTGTTGATCAGAATAACATGTAGTACACTCACTGGCTCATTCTCCTTGTGAATATGTCACAGCTTTCTCAATGAAGACTTATACACGTTAATTTATCAGTCTTATTTGTCTTCCTGAGATTTCAAGGGGAAATTGTGACAGATGCTTAAGTTCTAAGCAATACAATTTCTAGACTTACTGCTTTGTTATTTCACAATCTCATATATGCAGATGTGACTAAATTTCCTGTGGGAGGGAAGTATGTTTATTGTCTCTACAATTTGCCTTAAAAAAAAAAAAAAAAAAGCTTTAAACATTTAACACCATAAACCTCCAGAAATGAGATCAGTCATAGCCGTGACCCATAGGACTCTTCCGGAAAGTACCGTGGCACAATCATTGCTAAGTAAACAGCCAGCACAGAGGAAGAAGTTCAGCTTGTACCTGTCACTCCATTTCATCTAAGTATCAATGCTCTGAGGTTTCTTCAGTTTGAAAGATGGTGGGGCTGTTTGGTGGGATAAGCCATTGACAGCGTGTTTTGTTTTTGGAGGTCTGCTGGTGTCTGGAAATGTTGTTTTCCACTGTGAGGTGTAGAAATGCCACTAGTGTCTGGGAGCTGACTGGCTTGCTTCTTTGGGGTCTGCAGGCAGGGCACACTTTAAATCAAGAGAAGACAGCTTATGGGACCACCAGAGACAGCTCCTACTTCTCCCTGCTGCCACCCTGATATCAAACAGCTCAGGCTGGGGAGACAGCTTCATGGTTATTTCCTAATGAAATCTAATGACTGGATCATGGAAGATGGAAATCTTTGTGTTCGAAACTGGCAACTCCAGAGCGGTGAAATGACAGCAAGTAGTGGAAAGTATAGAAACCTATGGGAATCAGGAAGAGGGGCAGAAAACAAGGCAGAGCCCTCAGAAGAGGCCTCTAGTCTCTACCACTGATTTCCAAGATGCAATCAAAGAGAATCAATCTGTGAGATTGTTCCGTTTTACAGATGAGATTTGTTCCAAAGCAGGGAGGGAGGCTTCGTGGGGAGGGGAGAGGTACATGCTGTGCTGTGCTGTGCTGTGTTTAGTCACTTAGTCGTGTCCGACTCTTTGGGACCTCCTGGACTGCAGCCTGCCAGCCTCCTCTGTCCATAAGGATTCTCCAGGCAAGAGTACTGGAGTGGGTTGCCATGCCCTCCTCCAGGGGATCTTCCCAACCCAGGGATCAAACCCAGGTCTCCCGCACTTCAAGAAAATTCTTTATCATTTGAGCCACCAAAGAAGCCCAAGATTACTATAGTGGGTGGCTTATCCCTTTTCCAGGGGATCTTCCCAAGCCAGGGATCAAACCTAGGTCTCCTGCGTTGCAGGCAAATTCTTTACCATTTAGCCACCAAAGAAGCCCAAGAATACTACAGTGGGTGGCCTATCCCTTTTCCAGGGGATCTTCCCAAGCCAGGAAACTGGGGTTTCCTGCATTGCAGGTGGATTCTCTACCAGCTGAGCTACTGGGGAAGCCCGAGCTGTATATACAGTTGTAGGAGACAAGGGTTGGGAAGATCCCCTGGAGGAGGGTCTGGCAACCCACTCCAGTATTCTTGCCTGGAGAATCCCATGGACAGAGGAGCCTGGCAGGCTACAGTCCACGGGGTTGTAAAAGAATCAGACACAACTGAAATGACTTAGCACACACATATGTATAACTATGACTGACTCGCATTATTGTACGGCAGAAGTCAACACAGCATTGTTAAGCAGTTATTCTTCAACTAAAAAAAAATGGTTCCAGAGAATTTTTGGCACATCTTGCAGTCTGTCTATCCAATAAACATTATCAACAGAACCTCAATTTTGTCAAGTGTGGCAACGCAGTAAAATATCTGTCTTCCCAGACTCCCTTGCACGTGAGGATGGCCATGGGGTTAACTTTGGGGTGCACCTGTCCTTCACTCGTTCCCCTTATTTTTGCCTGGAACTGAGACAAGAAACGAATGGAGAACAACAGCATCCATATTGTGGCCAGTATGGAGGTCACAGTGGAGGATGGCAGTCACTGTTAAAGACAGCAAAGCAGAAAGCTGGAGGGGCTGGCACACTGTTGGCTTTGTTGGGTTGCTTCTCCTCCCTGTACTGTTACTTTTAGATGTCTTGTCACATGAGAAAGAATACACTAGGTACGCTGCTATCACATGAGAAACAAGTCATGAGAAGGTCTTTGTACAAACATGTATTACAAATAACAGGCTCTCTGGGAAAACTAGGATTGGACAGACCACTCAAAATCTGTGAAACCTACTAACTGCAGGAATAAGAAAATGATAAGAGAAGATCTGGGCAGCCAGTTCAATGTGGCTAGAGGCGCTATGGCGGTTATTAAAAATGCACAAAAATGTTGACTTGAAGTGACGGCTTGCAGGAACTGAGACAGCAGGTGACAGAACCAGTACTTTGGAAGAATTGTGATCTGTCATCAGCTGAAGGCTGGGCAGGCCTGGTGTGTACCTTTCTGGGGAGACAGCTTTGGGATCGTGCACCTTTCAAATTTTATTAAAAGAGAATAGAAAGGGATCCTGCATCACATAGGCTCAGGGCTTCTTCATTCCCTCCTTGCATCTCAGCTACTCCTGCCTAGGAAAGATTGTGTGTGAACAAACAGAGTTCCACATTATTCTGACATCATTTCTCTATTTAGCAGTTCGCCCAGAGGAGGAGCTAGACCATTTACCTAAGTCACTGTTGTTCTGGTGTTCTCCGCGGGCAGTCCAACCTAATCCCTAGAGTTAGGATGTCATGCTCCTACCCCACCCATTCCATTCTCTACACAATGCCCTAGTTGAGTTTCCTAAATAATACACTGGCTTCTTTACTCGGCAGCATAACACTTAGTGTGGCCCCATATCCCTTTATAAGCTGGCCTTGCTGGCTCCTCAGCCTCCTCTCCCTATATTCCACGGCTTAGCTGTATATTCCAGTCACACACAAACTGCCTTAGGCTCGTCTCTCTAGGTGTACACCATGCTGCCATTTGTGTTCTTGCCTGTGTATTCTGCTTCCCTTGCCTGGAATATTGCTTGCCACTTGGCTTCCCCAAAGATCTATTCATCTGCAAATCCTAGTCAAGGTCACCTCCAGAACCCTTTCTCTGATATTTTCCTCTGAATAAACTGGGAGCCTCTGATACCTTCTGTTATTGCATGTATCACATTGCACCGATTAAACAACATTCATGTTTGCCTGGCAAAAGTGGATGATCAGTAAACACTTGTTGAATTGAACTTGGCCTCTCCTTGATGGGTCCAGAAGGAGGAAGGTTGTTAAAATACTGTTCTAGGAATTCCCATGGCATTCTAACAGCCTGGCGTGAATAGGACATTTAAAAAGAAATTATCCATTAGTACCATAACACAATGTACAAATATCAGCTCTCAGGCAACTAATCCAGGCAAAATGCTAAAGCTTGCCCGGGCAAGAGAATAGTCCTAAAGAGAAAGAAAAGACTGAAGAATAAGCTTACACGATTGAAAAGAGTTGTCCTTATGTTTACATCTTAAATAAAAGACTAAAATGTATTAGGAAGTCACCTTGGAGATGCCATCTAAACAGAGACCTGCAAATGCTATCAGCATTCAAATATTAAAAGAAATGACACCTTATCCACCTTACTAATGAAGACCATACAAATGGAAAAAGTAGATGCAGAATCAACAAAACTGAGTTCTGGTCCTGGGTCATCCCCTAGTTAAGGGAACTTGAAAATGCAGTGCTATTAACCTTTTTACAGTATGCCTTTTACAAAATACCTCTTAATAAATATATACATAGAGCACACAACATCTAAGCTCTTATCAATTAGTATGGCATGAATAAAACTCAATGGACCACATTTTCTTCATCTATTAGACCAAAGCCCCTCAGAATAATAACCTTTCATGGCCCTATGTAATGCAACAACATCCACATACAAGTGTATATTCCATGGATATATACACAAATCATATTTATTTTGATGTGCTTTTGACTTAGGTAGACTAAGAAAGTGGCTTAGAAATGTGGATTTCTTGTTCATGATGCCCATGCACTTTGCCAAGGCAGCAATGCCTAGACATTTAATACTCTTCCATGTCTCAGTTCTCATATCTAAAAATACAGTGATGACATTTTTCTCTGACCTCTACCTACCGCAGGGAGCACAGAGAGGATGGGGATGACAATGTTCATTAAAGCCATGAACTTCTTGAAAGAAAGAACAAATATTCACTGCAGCTACCATGTTAGCAACCCTGACACTGCTCGGGGCTTTAAAAATCTAGTTTTATCAGGGATGAAGTTCCTTCTTACCAAGATCCTATATAATACCATCAAGCAAACTAGTGCAACCAAAGCTGAAAGGCATAGTCAGTAACAGCAACTCATTTAGAGGATCTCTGCTCCCCTCATCCCTAGCACTGAATCACCCACTTGAAAAATATCAGATCAATTTGGCCCTTATCCTAAGGAGTAGTTGATAAGAAATGGTCATGCCAAGAAAGTGTTAGAAAATATTTTCAGAAAAAAAAACAAAAAACAAAAAAAGCTTGGCAGAGGAAGTAAGTACACATCTGGGTCCCTACTCTTAAATCCTAGCAGAGGCCCAGAAGCTAATCCACGACTACTTCCTTTGCTAGTTCTTCACTGTAGCCACTTCACCACCTTCCCACAAGAGTCAGGATCTCCTCAGTTTGCATAACTATATCTTGATCTCTTCCAGAAAGGCTTGTTGTATGTATTTATTTTAGAGCTGCTACTGTCATTGGCAAAGTCCAGTGGGGTTCCCAGGAAAAATAGGACACAACCTAGGTGAGAAGATAAGGTATAATCTCTTTTTTTGTGTTTAGTTTCACTTGCCTATAGCGGGCCTTGCACTTAACAGGTTGGATTAGAGCTCCCAGTGCAGAACTGCCGTGCCAGGCACTTCAGCTTGGCATGCAGAAGCACGGAGCACGACACTGCAATTCAAGATGAGGATGGCACGCCATTTGCAGAAATGCTGCACCGGACCTGCAAGAACTCCCACCCTCCTGTAGGAAAAAAATCCTATAAAGAAGCCCAGTTTATGGCCTTTTTGGGAAAGCCCATGCTAGCAGGAATTGGGGCCTCTCCATTCTTTTATCAAAGAATGAAGCTTTCATTTGCTTCTGAAATGAACTCAGTCTTGTTCTATCGACTCGAACAACACTGGGCAGAAGGACCTTTGCTGGGGACCAACTAGGGAGGATTCGTAACACTATTAGCAGTTTCTTATTAGTCATGGGAATTTTTAACAAGGTGAAAATTAAAAAAAAAAACATGATTTCAAGTTTCAACTAAACTTGTGAAAATTCATTATTCAACTAAAAATGAGAAATATGGCAGAAGAGTCTTTTGCTAAGAGGCAGGACAAAATGAGAGGGTAAATCCATTATTTGTATCTTGTTTCAGTATTTGTTTGGTGAATGAGAGAGTGTCAATCCCTTTTCTAGTAAATACTTACTAAATGTCAACACTGGATCAAGTATTATGCTTACCCTAAGGCTACAAATATTATTCCTATTCTCAAATAGTCTGATAAAGAAAAGGGAGTAGAAGGAAGAACATTAATTAATTAAGCTCCTACACTGTACCAAGTGCTTTCCTTGTTGAATCCTCATAACAACCGATGAGAGAAGATAGATAAGACTGCCCTCATTTAATGAAAGAGAACTCAAGCTCAATAATTTGTCCAGAGTCACACAGCTGAGTAGATTGGTATTTGCATTCCAATTGGTCTAATTCCAAAATCTTTTTTAGAATTTCTTTAGAAAGCAGAAAAAAAAAAAAAAAAAAGACAGGAAACTACCCATTATCCTAGCACCACGATTAAAAAAACAAACAAACAAAAACTGTTAATGTTTTGGACAATTTCCTTCTTTTTTTTTCTACAAGTAGGTTAATTTTTACAATTTTAAAATATGCTTCACAGTTGTAATCAAAGTGTGTGATATTGTATTTCATTGGAAATATGATACCACTGACTGTGAAATGCTCCATTATTCTATACAGCACCAGAAAGAAAAAATCACTGCCAATTACACGATGCCACTGACTTGAGATATATTCAGATTTTAGCAGTGTTAAAATATGAAGGTAAAAACTGCGTGTCTTAGAATCAATGACCTATTCTGTATTCCACAAAGCCAGAACTTCTGTTGTTTGCCTTCCGCCCACAGATGAGGGTGGCTTCAGAGCACCTGGATCTCCCCCACATAAGAAGAGCTCCTTGTCAGGGTTGGGAACCCCCCTCGGAAAGCAGAGTGTTCTGTTTGTCTTTTTCACATGTTCATTTCTTTACTCATAGTAGGCACTCATGGAATATTTCTTGGTTGAGTAAACACATAACTAAAGCTTGAGAAGAAATTTACTGACAGAAGAAGGTAAAAAATAATACCAGAGGCCCAAGTTTTGTTCAGGATAGGGGGTTTGTGTGACCACTGCTGCCAGGTAGAGGGGAGAGGCGATGGATTCCTTATCCACGCTGAGCTCCATAGTGCTGCTTTGTTCTGCCCTCCTGGGAGGTTATTCACAAGTTTCCATACACAGCTTGAATACTGATTTAGATTTTGGGGGGATATCACTCATTAATTACAAGTAATAACTCATAGAAAGCAAACTCAGGAATCAGCATGAGACAGATAGAGAATTGGCTCGTGTTTCTCAGGCGCTGAAACTCTCAGTTTAAATATACAGTATCACTTCTGCTTAAACAGAATGTGTTTCTGTCCCTAGGAAGTAAAAGGCTATGTATCTTTTGAGTCTGTGTGATTTAACAACCCAACTTTCTATGGATGCTCACTAAGATATCTGCCTGAGTCAGCAAAATTGGCTCAAGTAAAGAAAAGAAATTAAGCTAAACTTGGTTCTCCATGCATGTTCTAGGTTAACCATATTTTGAAAGCAATCATAACTTCTATTGCCTTCTTCCCTCTTCTTCCGTGAATCCACCCAGTACTTAATGTATCTTTACAACATGTGAAGAACTGTGCTAAATTCTCCAAAAGGAAGAACAATGGGTCAGAAAATTCTGACTTTAGAAAGAAGTTTACACATTACCAATGAAGACAAGTTTTACTCACAGAGAAGTAAATTATAAGTGAGAGAACGCACATGTCGTATAGGAAGTACAGGTGATGAGCAGCCAGTTTAGAGCCAAGACCGATTATGTCCAGCAAGGAGATCAGAAAAGGTTTCAGAGAGAAGTGTCATTTCATCTGGGTCCTGAAGGATGGAGAGGATCTGGGCATATGGGAATGGAGGCAAAGACCTGTGAGAGGAGAGGCAGGCACGGGCCAAAGAACCCCTGCTGTTGCCTTTTACACCACTTATTGTCTAAGAAACAAGATGCTATTGTTAGGACCTGTCCACAAGGTGTTAAAAGCCCTGGGTCAAGGAATGGATCATTACCTTGGGCTGACCACTTGTGGGTATCCTAAGTCATACCATCTTAGGGCCAAAGCCAGGAAGATGCTGCCAGATTTCATGCTGGTAAAGTGTGAAATTTTAGAGGAAAGTCATGAAAGCCAAAGCCTGGTGGTATATAATAGGACAGCTGAAATCTACAACAGGTAACTAAGACACTTAATTAAAAGCAACAGCACAGAATCACTTTTCAAAACTCAAGAGACTGACTTGCTTACCATGGACATGGATTCCATTTGGTTGAAAAGAGCTTGTTTCTGGCTGATAAGACTTCAGGTGTGATCCTGAGGGCTGCTGGGTATGGGGAGGCTGTGTTCTCTGCATTATTGAAGAAGGAGCTGGAACTCTCCGGGGGCTAATGTGGTGAGGAGATGGAGCAGAAGGTGCAAACCTGAGAAAACAATTATAAAAGGAAACATGAGAGATGTAAAATAGCAGGAGCAAAGACAAAGTCTTCAAAGCCAAATTCTAATTCCCTATTCTGACTGTATAAGCGCGTGACAAAAAGCCTTTTAAAAAAAATCTTAAGACTTTTCTCTCCCATTTTTCAACTACTGAATTCTCAATTGAGATACTGAGGGAATAAAAGAGATCAACAAAGGGAAAATCCAGTCACAGTCTGAGTTTGTCAAGCTTCTTAAAATGCATTTCAAATACTCTGGGCTTGGTGAAATTCAAAGCACCTCTTTTGTCAGACCCTCCCCCTTCCACTAATTTTTAGACCTGTTTGCATTTTAGGGGACATCTGATTCATATACTTCTGATTCATTTACCCTTAGCTCATAAACATTTTGTGTCTTTAGTCCTATTCTCTTTAGACAACGTATTTTATTTTGTCAAGTATAAATTAACTTACACCTCAAAGGTCAAGTGTGGTTTGAAATCCAGAACTCAGAGATCTGTGTAGGTTCTGTGTTTGGCAAAGAACATTGCCCAAGGTGTAACAGGAACATGATTTGGGACATTTTTGCAGTCAGACATGCCCATCTCAATAAGATTACTGGTAGTTTCTGAGGCAGAACATACAGGTGTTTAAATAAAGTGATATTATCAACTAACCTGAGATATCAAATGATAACTATCCATTGATCTTCTAATTGTAAGGGAAATGGCAGGATTTGACTCACTAGCTTTAAAATGACACCTTATACTGTCTAACATTGAAGTTTCCTTGAAGTGTACTTGTGCCAACAATGTTAAAGTTGAGCAATGACCAGACTATCAAAATTGTCAGGCAGAGAGGGGAGTCAGCCTTTGGACAAGTGTCTGTTCTCTCTCATAGTTGCTGGCATTCAAAATAAAGTTAACTTTCCTTTTCCAACGCCACCTCCCCCTGGAAAAAAAACCGAACACTTGATTTGCCAGTTCAGTAGGTGGCTGGCACAAGTGTGATAGAGAAAGGAGCAGGGACTCTGTCAGTGCAGTGAAAGGAAGCATCACGATAATGAGCAGGGAAACTGTGTTAGCAGTGAGTATTTGATTGTCCTCCAAAAACTCAGGAGGTTGAAAAACTTCAACAGGCTGTTTCTGTATAGAAAGGCAGGCTTTGTTTTATGACAATGTGTAGATGTCACCATATGTATACATCACTTATTTCACAGAAACAGGTCACTTAATTTTCCTGGGCTTTTTGTGTAGGGCTGTTGATGAATCAAAGGGAGGAGGTTTCGAACCACAGCAGTTAACAAGGTAGAGTTTCTGCATTTGTATTGCTGCAGTAAGAAATCATCGGATGAAATCCCATTTCTCTCTGCATTCCCCTTCTTGAGGTCTGATGAGACAATGCAGGAAGATGACATAGGAACCAAGAAGGGAGGATATGGAATAGTTATGGAGAAGAGAAGTCAGAGGCTGCTTAAAGAAACTTGCTGGGTTCGGATGCCTACTTAATCAAGAACATGTATCTTCCCTCTGCTGGAAGAGAACAGTAAGTCAGTGTTCTGTGCCTGATAAATATACATTCTCCAAGCACATCATCTTAACTGGAATTAGTCTGAAAAGAGTGCTGAGTGGCCCATTGCTCTGAGAAAAAACAGAGCAAGCTAACCCTGACACTGTTCCCATAAAAACTTGCATGCCAAGATTCCCCAAATAGAGGCTATTTTCTTGGGGACCATGTCCTCAGTGTTTCTCACAGGCTGCCCTCAAGCTGTGGAATTGTGAGACCACAGACTTTGGGGCTAGAAGGAGTTCACACCACCAGCCAACACCAGACTCCTGTGAGCAGAAGATCGCTAGGGAGGGAGAGAAAGGGGTGGATTTGAATTAGAAGGAAACCGACATCATTGCTAAGTAGCCATCTTTGGCATCTCAAATTTGTTTTTGGCGGGGGTTGGGGGGAAAGAAGCAAGATTCTTTGGCTTCTTAATTGTATTTCTTTGTTTAGGAATAAAAGATGCAACACGCTCTTGGTGGGTTTTCAGTCTCCTCTCCTGGTACTTCTGCCTGTTAAGGACTAACAGAGCAGAGATGTATAGATGGGGCAGGTTACAGTATTTAGAAGTGTGATCTTAGTACCAATAGCTTGAAGGAGGAGAATAATTTTATTTCACAACTCCCTCCTCCACAGCACAATAAATCTAACTTGTAAATAAAAGTTTGATTAATAAAGAGTAGAAAATGTGTATGGGGAAGGGGAAGGAGGCAAAGACTGTCAGCAATGTAAAACTTTATGTTTTTGTAATTTGCGATGATGTGACTAGCATGAATTATGATTACTAGTTATAAAAAAAGTAGCATAGACAATCAACTAAAAGAACAGAGTTCACATGAGCATATTAGGAGTCATCTAGAATGTTAATTTCATACAACAGACCTCTGTATCTATATTTAGATTATATATCTATATATAAATTATATATCTATACATCTATTCAGAAAGTATATACTTACATGCTAATTACGAATCATTCTTATCTATTCAGTCACATAAGTTTCACACTGAGCCATGCTCTCTTGGCTACCACATATTACTTACTATAAAAGCAATGTTGAACAAAGAAAAAAAAATGTGAAAGTACATACACAACAAGATTTTAGCATAGTCTATCTCAGAAACCTGGGGGGAATAAAATAATACTGAGCCCTCAGTGGACCTTACATTTTGCTTTTTGCTACTTCAGGCTGGGTTTTACTCCATGTTATTAAAATAAATAAGATTATATGGCATAAAGTTAATATAATTTCAAAATCTAGTATGATACTCTGTATAACACATTAATAAAAATGTAAATATATACCATTCTAAATGAAATAAATGCATACCTAAAGTACTTTGCTTTTAAAAGAAAAGTATTGGTACAGAAATTCTAACTTTTACATACATAGAGGAGAAATGAAAAGCAGTGAGATGTGATCGTGATAATCCAGACAATTATTAGGAACAAAGAAATAAATAAGAATTTAGCACTAAAAAGTCCACTGTAAGAAATGACTGCATAAATAAGACAGACTTTCTAGTACACAGAATCAATTTTGTTATCGCCTAAAAAACACAACATAGTATTTTATTGAAAAATTTTACAATCTATTAACTTAAACTTAGTTTTTATAAACTTGCTTACTCATTAACTAGCTCACAGAAATAAAAATGGCAAATAAGAATCAGGTATGAGAGGGCAAGAGAGAAGCAGAAGAGAAAGCTCTATGGTACAAAGCAAGGCCCTGGGAGCAACCGAAAGCAGTCACTAACTTACAGCAAGAAAGATGCCAGGAATGTTATTTAAAAAGCAAAAAAAAAAAAACCAAAAAACAAACAAAAAAGACCCTCAAGAAACTTGAGTAGTTTGAAGTCATTTACTTCAAAAGCAAGCAAACAAATAAAAAACATGCATACTTAAACAGAAACTCACTAAGCAAAATATACAATGTTGTTATTGTTACTGAAGGTAGGGTGGAGGGGGCCTCGAAATCCCATTTTCTTAGTGTCTTCACCTATTTTCCAACCTAGTCTTTTTAACACATGCACACACATGTCAAATGAACATGATCTGAATATTCTTCCCAAAGGAGAAAGATTTCTTTTTAACTCCAAAGGAGGTGAATTAATTTTTTTGATGATAAAATATAGAATTTTAATGCTGAGTATAAATTGCAGAGATTTATAATTTTCCTCCCATGGAACATTTCATTCCCCCATCATGTCAAGACAAGATATCATCACTCTCATTCATTCTGAGTGACAGCAGTTTTCCAGAGCCAGAAGACAGAATGTCTGATGTCTTTCTAGGTCCAGCTCTGTCCCCCAGTTGCTGATCTGCAGTTGACATTTCACAGATTTCATTTGACATAGCTTACCAATCTCTTCTTCAACTTTTATACTTCTTTTAAACAATAGAAAATTGTTAAATAAAAATGCACACAACAGACTAGGATTTTTTAAAAAATCACTGCTTATCAGAAGCAGATCACACAATAGCAATCCAGAGAAATGAGTCAACTATTTCCACTCATTTAGTGGAGGAGTTTATATAACCTTAGCATGAGCCATGTTTCAATGGTTTGGGGGAGGGAAAAAAAAAAAAAAAAAAAACCTTAGAAAAGTTTCTGCATATATTTATCTATACACCTTGGAAACTGTCTGATTATTTGGGGATATGTACTTGGTTATGCTCCTTCCTTATTTAACTTATATGCAGAGTACATCATGAGAAACACTGGGCTGGAAGCGGCACAAGCTGGAATCAAGATTGCTGGGAGAAAGATCAATAACCTCAGATATGCAGATGACACCACCCTTATGGCAGAAAGTGAAGAGGAACTAAAGAGCCTCTTGATGAAAGTGAAAGTGAAGAGTGAAAAAGTTGGCTTAAAGCTCAACATTCAGAAAATGAAGATCATGGCATCTGGTCCCATCACTTCATGGCAAATGGATGGGGAAACAGTGGAAACAGTGTCAGACTTTATTTTGGGGGCCTCCAAAATCACTGCAGATAGTGACTGCAGCCATGAAATTAAAAGACACTTACTCTTTGGAAGAAAAGTTATGACCAACCTAGATAGCATATTGAAAAGCAGAGACATTACTTTGCCAACAAAGGTCCATCTCGTCAAGGCTATGGTTTTTCCAGTGGTCATGTATGGATGTGAGAGTTGGACTGTGAAGAAAGCTGAGCACCAAAGAATTGATGCTTTTGAACTGTGTTGTTGTAGAAGACTCTTGAGAGTCCCTTGGACTGCAAGGAGATCCAACCAGTCCATTCTGAAGGAGATCAGCCCTGGGATTTCTTCGGAGGGAATGATGCTGAAGCTGAAACTTCAGTACTTTGGCCACCTCATGCGAAGTGTTGACTCATAGGAAAAGACCCTGATGCTGGGAGGGATTGGGGGCAGGAGGAGAAGGGGACAACAGAGGATGAGATGGCTGGATGGCATCACTGACTCGATGGACGTGAGTCTGAGTGAACCCAGAAGTTGGTGATGGACAGGGAGGCCTGGCATGCTGCGATTCATGGGGTCGCAAAGAGTCAGACACGACTGAGCGACTGAACTGATGCTCTTTCCCTTCTGCAGCCTGCTCCCCCTCTCTGTTCACACTGAGCTTCCCCACTTTGCAGTAAGGTGCTGCTGCTGCTGCTAAGTCACTTCAGTTGTGTCCGACTCTGTGCGACCCCATAGATGGCAGCCCACCAGGGTCCCCCATCCCTGGGATTCTCCAGGCAAGAATACTGGAGTGGGTTGCCATTTCCTTCTCCAATGCATGAAAGTGAAAAGTGAAAATGAAGTCGCTCAGTCGTGTCCGACTCTTAGCGACCCCACGGACTGCAGCCTGCCAGGCTCCTCCGTCCATGGGATTTTCCAGGCAAGAGTACTGGAGTGGGGTGCCGTAAGGTGAGCCAGAAGTAAAGAGCTCTCCTGCACATACAGTACTCAATCTTAGATTGTTTCATAGAACAATAGGCCCCAACTGAAACATGGAGAACTGGTGAAATTCATGTGCAGAGAAATTGCAAATGGCAGAAAAAGCAGATGGATGTCATAGAAGACAGATGGATGAGAAGTCAGATCCCCTAGGCTTTGAGTGTAGCTCAACCCCTTACTATAATAGCTAGCTAATCTTGAATAAATTCCCGACTTCTCTCAGCCTCAATTTCAAGTGCAAAATACTCTCAACTCTTACTGGGGGATCATAAAATCTGAGATAACATATTTATTTATTCATTCATGAGGTATTTGTTGAGCACCAACCAAGTTCTTTGGGTGCACTGAGTGAGTGAAATTCATACAGTTGTGTCCAATCTTTGTGACCCCATGAACTATATAGTCCATAGAATTCCCTAGGCCAGAATACTGGAGTGGGTAGCCTTTCTCTTCTCCAGGGATCTTCCCAACCCAGGGATCGAACCCAGGTCTCCCACAGTGCAGGTGGATTCTTCACCAGCTGAGCCACAAGGGAAGCGTAAGAATACTGGAGTGGGTAGCCTATCCCTTCTCTAGCGGATCTTCCCAACCCAGGAATTGAACTGGGGTCTCCTGCATTGCAGGTGGATTCCTTACCAACTGAGCTCTCAGGGAAGGTGCACTAGAGATACAGTAACAAACGACACTGAGTTTAGGGAACCTCTGCTGTGGTGAGAGGAGACAGGCAATGAACAAGTTTAAACCCACAAACTGGGTATTGAGCTAGAAGAAAGGAGTACTGCAGAGAAAAACAAAGAATGGAAGGTGAGGGATGGGAGGGTAACTATGAGCAATTTTACATTAGGTATCAAAGTCCTTTAAACAATGAATATTTGACACGTTTTGGATGATCAATACATGTTTATGGAATGACTTCTCTGAACAGAGGGTACATTTAAGGTATCTCTGATTTAAAATATACCCAATGCTTAAGAGCTGTCTAACACAACAGCATTGTGTTAGAATATCTATTAAGCTCCAAAACAAAAAACAAAAACTTAGGACTCTTTTCTCCCTTGACTATTTCAATATGGAAAGAGGCTCAAAGAAAGTGAGGCATTTACTCATCTGGTTAATTTTCTAGTTCTAGGCACACTTAGTTGTGGTTTTCCGGCTTTTCCAACAAGTTATCCTGAGCTCACAAATCCATACAACCATAGAATATTGAGGTGAAGGATCCTGGTGCACCATCGTATCTGGCCCAGAGACATCAAATGGTTTGCCAAAGTCACGCAGTTAGTTCTCCGGATACCACTTTATCCCAATAAGGTGAGACGTTTTCTAACGGAGATGCAAAGCAAAGCAGAGAGATGAGTTGAGGGAGCAAGGAAGAGGACTCCTGTGGGCCTCTGAGGTTTTGTTCCTCACCGCCAGGTGATGAGGATGGGCGGGGGGTGGGCATCAACAAGCTACTGCCTTTAAGAAATCTGACTATGTGTTTCCCAGTTTGCTTTGGTGAAGTCGCTCGGTTCTAAAATGGGGTTCTTTGTGCCCAAGAACTTATACCTAAAGGCTTATACCTTTAGTCTTTCCAACTGGATAGCTCCTTTCAGTTACACTCTCCCTTATGTATAAATCCAAAATATTTCTATGTGTCAATTAACAATTGTGCTTCTTCACACAAATTTTATAAATAGGCTGTGTTGCACACCAAGCACGTGTCATAAACATGCCTCACTTTTCTTCATCTGTATTGTATATGCAAGCAGTGCTGGCAAGCGATGTGGGACTGTGCGTTTTAGCACTGCTTTGGGGGTGAACACTTTGAAAAGAGGTGTTTACATGATCAACTAGCTTAATATGTGTTTGGACAGTTCGCCCCCTCCCCACCTTCTTTCTTCCATGAGGGTTATAGACCTCCCAAAGAAGGAAGAATGCGTCGGAACAGCTAGTTTCATTGTATTCACATGAAAAATATTATTGATTTGCTGCCAGGGAGAAGAAATAATGAAAAGAAACTGGTCTATGGTAGACTTGGGGAGGTATTCTGTATTCCCCCAAAGAATTGTGGGGTATCATCTGCAGTGGTTTTAAAATTCATCTGTGAAAACTAATCAATGAAAAATGGCTTTAGCAGTTGGCTGACTGCAGAAGGGGTAAAAAGGAATCCTTTTCAAAACCTAAAAAGAAAAGCACAGTTTTAAGGATTTCACATCTGATTTAACATCTAAACCCCCCCCCCAATGATAATACCCCACTTTGTATAGCCAGACAGCGCTCCATTTTAGTAGACTTTAGTGGTCTTTATAACAATTTATGAATCACTTCATGAATTCCTGGCTGACTCATCTGGGTGACTATAGTATCTACTTATACTTCCCTTCTGTCTCACAAAAGAGACACTTGGACTCAGTTCAATCCAGATTTGTCCTCGAATGAATCACAGCACGTTACTGGGGGAACTGCAAATTGAATTCTGCTTCTGAGACAATCAAGACTAGTTTTCAGAAATGAAGAAACGGTCTTGGGGAAGTATGGATAATTGCAACACTGTCCATCTGGGCAGGACCAAAGCAGGCCAAGAGCTGTATGTTCATCTGAGGACTCGGTTCCAAACTACTCAAAAAGCTGAATCCATCCCCTGGAAGGGCTTAGTGTTTTTCTCCTTACAAGAGTCTGGGTCAATATTAACTGCAAATAATTTATCAAGTGGGTTGAGTTTAAGGCTAAAAAATAACTGCCTGAGTCTCCACAAAGCATGACAAAATGAGGGCTGCGAAGTTGGCTATAGGTGAAATGATCATCGAGGCTTTTTAAAGAGGCCACATATATATTATAATGACTATTTGTGGGAAATATAAAGGATGGAGTGTTCTGGAGGAATGCTTCTCCACTTGGGTTTATGGAGTAAGTTATAAGTCAAGAAAACAAAGTATTCAATGCCTAAGGCAGAGAAGAGTATTTTTTCTTGTGCACAGCGCAACAGGGTCTATAGCATCACACTATTACTCCCCTGTGGAAATGCAAAGCGAGGGGAAATGGACATCCAGGCTATGTTATAGAAATGAATTATGCAGGACGCATTTAACCAAGAGCCAGGCTTTTTGGAATATCTTGACTGCAGAATTGGCTGTGACTCTGTTGTTTGTCTCATTTCAGAATCTGATGTGAAGGGGAAAAAGGAAAGAAAAGTCTGATTCTGCCAAATCCTCTTTACAAAAAGGTGCCAACCAGAAGAACATTTATCCAGAGTGGTCTTAGACATTTCATGTCAAAAATGCTGCTGTGGAAAAAAGTTCTGTAATGATGTCATCCCTTGGGCAGCTCTGAGGAGGTCAAAACAAGGGGATTAACTCATGGTCCTGTGGCTAAGGGAAGGCTTTCTCTTGTTCAGCAGAGTTTAGGCACAGAGTTCAGTCTGCCTTGCAACAGAATGCACTGGATGAGAGAAAAACATTCAGAAGAGAGAGTAATGAGAATGCCACATGAGAAATGAGAGGAAAAGTGTTATTTCTGTCCAAATAGGAGAAAGCAAGGTAGAGAGGTAGATTTAAAAATGGCTTCTTCTGGGCCTTCCACAAGTCTCTTGACAACATCAGGACTTTTAGAACTGACATCCAATGCAGTAGTCTGGCCAAGTACAGCTGGGTGCCTTTGAAAGCCACTACTAAATGAGATCTCAGAAGTCAATATAATCCCTAAAATTGAAAAGAAACTAGCTGGGTGGTGGTTTGGTCAGTAATAACATGTGCTGTTTATATGTGCTTTTTTTCTTCATCTGAAGAATGTCAGGTTACTATTGTAGTAACCACAAATGAATTTTTAATACCTTCTCTTGAAGATGAGACTCAATAATTGGCTATAGAAATGAATTATAAGAAATATCATATATACAAAAATTCACAGTTAGAGAAAGGTTCAGTTCAGTTCAGTTCAGTCGCTCAGTCGTGTCCAACTCTTTGTGACCCCATGAATCGCAGCACGCCAGGCCTCCCTGTCCGTCACCAACTCCCGGAGTTGACCCACACTTATGTCCATCAAATCGGTGATGCCATCAAGCCATCTCATCCTCTGTTGTCCCCTTCTCCTCCTGCCCTCAGTCTTTCTCAGCATCAGGGTCTTTTCCAGTGAGTCAGCTCTTTGCATCAGGTGGCCAAAGTATTGGAGTTTCAGCTTTAGCATCAGTCCTTCTAACGAACACCCAGGACTGATCTCCTTTAGGATGGACTGGTTGGATCTCCTTGCAGTCCAAGGGACTCTCAAGAGTCTTCTAGGGGGGCGGTCCTAAGATGGCGGAGGAATAGGAAGGGAAGACCACTTTCTCCCTCACAAATTCCTCAAAAGATCATTTCGACGCGGAGCAAACTCCACAAAACAACCTCTGAATGCAGGCAGAGGACATCAGGCAACCAGAAAAGCAGATCATTGTCTTCAAAAACAGGTAGGAAAAAATATAAAAGATGAGAAAAGAGACAAAGGAGGTGGGGAGGGAGCTCCGACCCGGGAAGGGAAGCCCGGCCCGGGAAGGGAATTCTAAGAAGAGAGGTTTCCAAACACCAGGAAACACTCTACCTGCCGAGTCTAAGGCGAGCCTTGGAAACACAGAGGGCAACATAACAGGAAGGAAAAACGAATAAATAATGAAAACCAACAGATTACAAGCCCAACAGTAACTCCCCCAGCGGAAAAGCCGCGCAGACGCCTGCAGCCGCTGCTAGCAAGTGGGGGCAGGGCAGGGAAGCGCGGGAGGCGCGGGCTGCCGGGCTCGGTAAGAAGCGGGCAGAAACGCCCCACGCGTAACCAGAGCGATCGAACTTGGGCGAGCAAACCAGGCTGGGGGATAGCTACCACGCGAAAAGCGCGAACATAAGACCCCGCCAGGACCGCACACAGAACAAAGGACGGAACTGAAATAGCCGGCTGCAGACCATCCCCCGCCGGGGACAGGCAGCCAGAGCTGTAAGGGCTGGAAAGGGGCAATCGCAGCCCCGGAGAGACTACCCAAAAAGCGGCAGGCAGGCTTCTTAGCGGAGACTTCAGGGGATGCAGGACAGTCACCATCTGCCTCACAAGGAGCGCCAGCAGTACACCCAGAAAACTGAGCAGTAGAAACAGAGAAGGGGACAAGTCCCGGCGACCGCGCTCGCCAAGCTCCAGAGCTGCTCGGACCCGGGAGGGGCGCAGAGCGCAGTCCCAAACAAGTTTGTGCCTCTGAGGGTTACCTGGGCGCCAAAACCGAGCGGCTTGGACCGGGGAGGTGCGCGAAGCCTGGGGCCGGCCTCGGATGGTTCCTGGCTGAGCTCCGTGGAGCCGGAGCGGTTTGTGCGTCGTGGGGGGAGACAGGTCCAGCGGGGTTGAGACGCTGTGTGCCCACGACAGTGCTATTTGTTTGCAGCACTCCCCCCTCCCCACAGCGCGACTGAACTAGTGAGCCTAAAAAAAAAAAAGTGTCCACCACCGCCCCCATGTGTCAGGACGGAATTCAGACCCTGAAGAGACCAGCAAACAGAAGTTAAACAGAGGGAAACGCCTTGGAAGTGACCAACACGGCCCACAACATCAGAGAAGGGCCAGATATATCTTCACAATTTTTACAATCATTTTTTTTTCTTTGCTTTTTTTTTTGTTTGTTTGTTTGTTTGTTTTTTGCTTTCTTTTTTTTTCTTTTTTTTCTCAAACTTTTTTTTAACTAAGTCTTCTATTTCTCTACTTTATATTTCTATAACTATTATTTTTCAAAAAAAAAAAAAGACTCTACTTTTTTAAAGCAAACACCATATATAGTCTTCGCGTGGTTGTTGTTGGTATTTCTTTTTTAATCTTGGGTGTTTTTTTCTTTTCTTTTTTTTCTTATATATATATATTTTTCCCTATTTTCTTTCCTTATTTCTTTTTCTTAATATTATTATTTTTTTTAATCTCTTCTCTTTTTTTCTTTCTTCCTTCTGCTTCATCTCTTTAACATTGTATTT
Organism: Oryx dammah; assembly: GCF_014754425.2. Taxonomy (NCBI): domain Eukaryota; kingdom Metazoa; phylum Chordata; class Mammalia; order Artiodactyla; family Bovidae; genus Oryx; species Oryx dammah. The sequence goes on along the minus strand of NW_024070185.1, from coordinate 40,007,293 downwards.
TTGAAAATCTAACCTCTACTCTAGGTTTTTAATCTTTGCTTTTCGGTTTTTGTTGTCAATCTTGTACATTTCATAACCTAATCTTAACTGACAGCGAGATTACTGGCGTGACCACTCTCTCCTCCTTTTGGACTCTCCTTTTTCTCCACCAGGTGGCCTCTGTCTCTCCCCCCCCTCCCCCCATCTCTCCTATATCCAACTCAGTGATTCTCTGTGTGTTCTAGATGGTGGAGAGCACCTAAGGAACTGATTACTGACTGGACCTGTCTCTCTCCTTTTCATTCCTCTCTCTTACCCTCCTGGCCACCTTTGTCTACTTCCTCTCTCTCCTCTTCCCTGTATAACTCCGTGAATACCTCTGAGAGGTCCAGACTATGGAGCGCACATAAGGAAGTGACTATTGACTAGCTTGCTCTCTCCTCTTTTGATCTCACCAAATCTCATCCCAGTCACCTCTAACTACCCCCTCCCTCTTCTCTTCTCCATGTAACCCAGTGAACCTCTCGGGGTGCCCCTCAATGTGGAGAAACCTTTCATCTTTAGCCTAGATGCTATATCATTGGTGCTGTATAGATGGAGAAGTCTAGAGACCACCGTAAAAATAAAACCGAAAACCAGAAGCAGGAGGCTTAAGTCCAAAGCTTGAGAACATCAGAGAACTCCTGAATTCAGGGAACATTAAGCAATAGGAGCTCATCAAATGCCTCCAAACCTACACTGAAACAAAGCTCCACCCAAGGGCCAACAAGTTCCAGAGCAAGACATATCACACAAATTCTCCAGCAACACAGGAACACACCCCTGAGCTTCAATATACAGGCAGTGCAAAGTTACTCCAAAACTTTAGATGTCTCATAACCCATTACTGGTCACTCCACTGCACTCCAGAGAGAAGAAACCCAGCTCCACCCACCAGACCTCCAACACAAGCTTCCCTAACCAGGAAACCTGGACAAGCCACTGATACAACCCCACCCACAGTGAGGAAGCTCTACAATAAAGAGAACTCCACAAATTACCAGAATATAAAAAGGCCATTCCAAACGCAGCAATATAACCAAGATGAAGAGACAGAGGAATACCCAACAGGTAAAGGAGCAGGAGAAATGCCCACCATACCAGACAAAAGAGGAAGAGATAGGGAATCTACCTGAGAAAGAATTCTGAATATTGATAGTGAAAATGATCCAAAACCTTGAAGTCAAAATGGAATCACAGATAAATACCCTAGAGACAAGGATTGAGAAGATGCAAGAAAGGTTCAACAAGGACCTAGAAGAAATAAAAAAGAGTCAATATACAATGAATAATGCAATAAATGAGATCAGAAACACTCTGGAGGTAACAAATAATAGAATAACGGAGGCAGAAGATAGGATTAGTGAAATAGAAGACAGAATGGTAGAAATAAATGAATCAGAGAGGAAAAAAGAAAAACTAATTAAAAGAAATGAGGACAATCTCAGAGACCTCCAGGACAATATGAAACGCTCCAACATTCGAATTATAGGAGTCCCAGAAGAAGAAGACAAAAAGAAAGACCATGAGAAAATCCTTGAGGAGATAATAGTTGAAAATTTCCCTAAAATGGGGAAGGAAATAATCACCCAAGTCCAAGAAACCCAGAGAGTCCCAAATAGGATAAACCCAAGGCGAAACACCCCAAGACACATATTAATCAAATTAACAAAGATCAAACACAAAGAACAATTATTAAAAGCAGCAAGGGAAAAACAACAAATAACACACAAGGGGATTCCCATAAGGATAACAGCTGACCTCTCAATAGAAACTCTTCAGGCCAGGAGGGAATGGCAAGACATACTTAAAGTGATGAAAGAAAATAACCTACAGCCCAGATTACTATACCCAGCAAGGATCTCATTCAAATACGAAGGAGAAATCAAAAGCTTTACAGACAAGCAAAAGCTGAGAGAATTCAGCATCACCAAACCAGCTCTCCAACAAATTCTAAAGGATATTCTCTAGACAGGAAACACAAAAAGGGAGTATAAACCCGAACCCAAAATAATAAAACAAATGGCAACGGGATCATGCTTATCAATAATAACCTTAAACGTAAATGGATTGAATGCCCCAACCAAAAGGCAAAGACTGGCCGATTGGATACAAAAACAAGAACCCTCTATATGCTGCTTACAAGAGACCCACCTCAAAACAAGGGACACATACAGACTGAAAGTGAAGGGTTGGAAAAAGATATTCCATGCAAATAGAGACCAAAAGAAAGCAGGAGTGGCAATACTCATATCCGATAAAATAGACTTTAAAACAAAGGCTGTGAAAAGAGACAAAGAAGGCCACTACATAATGATCAAAGGATCAATCCAAGAAGAAGATATAACAATTATAAATATATATGCACCCAATATAGGAGCACCGCAATATGTAGGACAAATGCTAACAAGTATGAAAGAGGAAATTAACAACAACACAATAATAGTGGGAGACTTTAATACCCCACTCACACATATGGACAGATCAACTAAACAGAAAATTAACAAAGAAACGCAAACTTTAAATGATACATTAGACCAGTTAGACCTAATTGATATCTATAGGACATCTCACCCCAAAACAATGAATTTCACCTTTTTCTCAAGTGCTCATGGAACCTTCTCCAGGATAGATCACATCCTGGGCCATAAATATAACCTTGATAAATTCAAAAAAATCGAAATCATTCCAAGCATCTTTTCTGACCATAATGCACTAAGATTAGATCTCAATTACAGGAGGAAACCTATTAAAAATTCCAACATATGGAGGTTGAACAACACGCTTCTGAATAACCAACAAATCACAGAAGAAATCAAAAAAGAAATCAAAATATGCATAGAAACTAATGAAAATGAAAACACAACAACCCAAAACCTGTGGGACACTATAAAAGCAGTGCTAAGAGGAAAGTTCATAGCAATACAGGCATACCTCAAGAAACAAGAAAAAAGTCAAATAAATAACCTAACTCTACACCTAAAGCAACTAGAAAAGGAAGAATTAGAGAACCCCAGAGTTAGCAGAAGGAAAGAAATCTTAAAAATTAGGGCAGAAATAAATGCAAAAGAAACGAAAGAGACCATAGCAAAAATCAACAAAGCCAAAAGCTGGTTCTTTGAAAGGATAAATAAAATTGACAGACCATTAGCCAGACTCATCAAGAAGCAAAGAGAGAAAAATCAAATCAATAAAATTAGAAATGAAAATGGAGAGATCACAACAGACAACACAGAAATACAAAGGATCATAAGAGACTACTATCAGCAATTATATGCCAATAAAATGGACAACCTGGAAGAAATGGACAAATTCTTAGAAAAATACAATTTTCCAAAACTAAACCAGGAAGAAATAGACAATCTTAACAGACCCATCACAAGCACGGAAATTGAAACTGTAATCAGAAATCTTCCAGCAAACAAAAGCCCAGGTCCAGACGGCTTCACAGCTGAATTCTACCAAAAATTTCGAGAAGAGTTAACACCTATCCTACTCAAACTCTTCCAGAAAATTGCAGAGGAAGGGAAACTTCCAAACTCATTCTATGAGGCCACCATCACCCTAATACCAAAACCTGACAAAGATACTACAAAAAAGGAAAACTACAGGCCAATATCACTGATGAACATAGATGCAAAAATCCTCAACAAAATTCTAGCAATCAGAATCCAACAACACATTAAAAAGATCGTACACCATGACCAAGTGGGCTTTATCCCAGGGATGCAAGGATTCTTCAACATCCGCAAATCAATCAATGTAATTCACCACATTAACAAATTGAAAAATAAAAACCATATGATTATCTCAATAGATGCAGAGAAGGCCTTTGACAAAATTCAACATCCATTTATGATAAAAACTCTCCAGAAAGCAGGAATAGAAGGAACATACCTCAATATAATAAAAGCTATATATGACAAACCTACAGCAAACATTATCCTCAATGGTGAAAAATTGAAAGCATTTCCCCTTAAGTCAGGAACAAGACAAGGGTGCCCACTTTCACCACTACTATTCAACATAGTTCTGGAAGTTTTAGCCACAGCAATCAGAGCAGAAAAAGAAATAAAAGGAATCCAAATTGGAAAAGAAGAAGCAAAACTCTCACTGTTTGCAGATGACATGATCCTCTACATAGAAAACACTAAAGACTCTACCAGAAAATTACTAGAGCTAATTAATGAATATAGTAAAGTTGCAGGATATAAAATCAACACACAGAAATCCCTTGCATTCCTATACACTAATAATGAGAAAGTAGAAGAAGAAATTAAGGAAACAATTCCATTCACCATTGCAACAAAAAGAATAAAATACTTAGGAATATATCTACCTAAAGAAACTAAAGACCTATATACAGAAAACTATAAAACACTGATGAAAGAAATCAAAGAGGACACTAATAGATGGAGAAATATACCATGCGCATGGATCGGAAGAATCAATATAGTGAAAATGAGTATATTACCCAAAGCAATTTACAAATTCAATGCAATCCCTATCAAGATACCGGCGATATTTTTCACAGAACTAGAACAAATAATTTCAAGATTTGTATGGAAATACAAAAAACCACGAATAGCCAAAGCAATCTTGAGAAAGAAGAATGGAACTGGAGGAATCAATTTGCCTGACTTCAGGCTCTACTACAAAGCCACAGTCATCAAGACAGTATGGTATTGGCACAAAGACAGACATATAGATCAATGGAACAAAATAGAAAGCCCAGAGATAAATCCACATACATATGGACACCTTATCTTTGACAAAGGAGGCAAGAATATACAATGGAGTAAAGACAATCTCTTTAACAAGTGGTGCTGGGAAAACTGGTCAACCACTTGTAAAAGAATGAAACTAGATCACTTTCTAACACCGCACACAAAGATAAACTCAAAATGGATTAAAGATCTAAATGTAAGACCAGAAACTATAAAACTCTTAGAGGAGAACATAGGCAAAACACTCTCCGACATAAACCACAGCAGGATCCTCTATGATCCACCTCCCAGAATTCTGGAAATAAAAGCAAAAATAAACAAATGGGATCTAATTAAAATTAAAAGCTTCTGCACAACAAAGGAAAACATAAGCAAAGTGAAAAGACAGCCTTAGGAATGGGAGAAAATAATAGCAAATGAAGCAACTGACAAACAACTAATCTCAAAAATATACAAGCAACTCCTGCAGCTCAATTCCAGAAAAATAAACGACCCAATCAAAAAATGGGCCAAAGAACTAAATAGACATTTCTCCAAAGAAGACATACGGATGGCCAACAAACACATGAAAAGATGCTCAACATCACTCATTATTAGAGAAATGCAAATCAAAACCACAATGAGGTACCACTTCACACCAGTCAGAATGTCTGCGATCCAAAAATCTGCAAGCAATAAATGCTGGAGAGGATGTGGAGAGAAGGGAACCCTCCTACACTGTTGGTGGGAATGCAAACTAGTACAGCCACTATGGAGAACAGTGTGGAGATTCCTTAAAAAATTGCAAATAGAAATGCCTTATGACCCAGCAATCCCACTGTTGGGCATACACACAGAGGAAACCAGAATTGAAAGAGACACATGTACCCCAATGTTCATTGCAGCACTGTTTATAATAGCCAGGACATGGAAACAACCTAGATGTCCATCAGTAGATGAATGGATAAGAAAGCTGTGGTACATATACACAATGGAGTATTACTCAGCCATTAAAAAGAATACATTTGAATCAGTTCTGCTGAGATGGATGAAACTGGAGCCGATTATACAGAGTGAAGTGAGCCAGAAAGAAAAACACCAATAGAGTATACTAACACATATATATGGAATTTAGGAAGATGGCAATGATGACCCTGTATGCAGGACAGCAAAAAAGACACAGATGTGTATAGCGGACTTTTGGACTCAGAGGGAGAGGGAGAGGGTATGATGATTTGGGAGAATGGCATTGAAACATGTATAATATCATGTAAGAATCGAAATGCCAGTCTATGTCTGATGCAGGATATGACACGCTTGGGGCTGACGCGCGGGGATGACTCAGAGAGATGTTGTTTTTTTGGGGGCGGGAGGGGGGCTCATGTTTGGGAACGTATGTACACCTGTGGTGGATTCATGTCAATCTATGCCAAAACCAATACAGAATTGTAAAGTAAAAATTAAAAATAAATAAATAAATTAAAAAAAAAAAAAAAGAGTCTTCTACAACAACACAGTTCAAAAGCATCAATTCTTCGGTGCTCAGCTTTCTTCGCAGTCCAACTCTCACATCCATACATGACCACTGGAAAAACCATAGCCTTGACAAGATGGACCTTTGTTGGCAAAGTAATGTCTCTGCTTTTCAATATGCTATCTAGGTTGGTCATAACTTCCCTTCCAAGGAGTAAGCATCTTTTAATTTCATGGCTGCAGTCACCATCTGCAGTGATTTTGCAGCCCAGAAAAATAAAGTCTGACACTGTTTCCACTGTTTCCCCATCCATTTGCCATGAAGTGATGGGACCAGATGCCATGATCTTCATTTTCTGAATGTTGAGCTTTAAGCCAACTTTTTCACTCTTCACTTTCATTTTCATCAAGAGGCTTTTTAGTTCCTCTTCACTTTCTGCCATAAGGGTGGTATCATCTGCATATCTGAAGTTATTGATATTGCTCCCAGCAATCTTGATTCCAGCTTGTGCTTCTTCCAGCCCAGCGTTTCTCATGATGTACTCTGGATAGAAGTTAAATAAGCAGGGTAACAATATACAGCCTTGATGTACTCCTTGTCCTATTTGGAACCAGTCTGTTGTTCCATGTCCAGTTCTAACTGTTGCTTCCTGACCTGCATATAGGTTTCTCAAGAGGCAGGTCAGGTGGTCTGGTATTCCCATCTCTTTCAGAATTTTCCACAGTTTATTGTGATCCACACAGTCAAAGGCTTTGGTATAGTCAATAAAGCAGAAATAGATGTTTTTCTGGAACTCTCTAGCTTTTTCCATGATCCAGCGGATGTTGGCAATTTGATCTCTTGAGAAAGGTTAGCGCTTCCCAAGTGACACTAGTGGTAAAGAACCCACCTGCCAATGCAGATGTAAGAGACACAAGTTCAATCCTTGGGTCAGGAAGATTCCCTGGAGGAGGGCATGGCAATCTACTCCAGTATTCTAGCCTAGAGAATCCCATGGACAGAGAAGACTGGCAGGCTATGGTCCATAGGGTCACAAAAAGTTGGACACGACTGAAGCAACTTAGCATGTGCAGAGACAGGTTCTTGGTTCTTACAGATGGAAAGAGCATTAAATCCTCAAAATGCTATCATTTTGCATTTCCAGCACCTCATCCAGTACTATGCAACAATAATAAATGTTGGCTGTTGAAGAAATACTCTGTTGAGACTATTGGTTCCATAGACATGGTTCCAAACTTAGTGTCAATTCTTGTGTCCAGGCAGATACCTTTGTTGAACTGGTATGAATGGCCAGCTGGGTATTTGCCCAGAAGCCAGTTTCTGTTTCTGAGGGGAGAATATCTTATTCAAGAGAACAGTTTCAGCCATTTACTCCGAGGCAGATGATTAAAACAGAGAAAAGTTTTTCTCCTTGCAACTAGACAGAAAAGCAACTAAAGACTACTTCTCAGAAAAGGAGGCTAACCCAAAGACTAACCAAAAAAGACTAACCCAAAGAACTTTGTCTCTTGGTTTCTCTTCTCAATAAGACTCCTCACCACTAATGAACAGTCCTTCACCTACAAAAACATACACAGTTTCTCAGCAGCCAATTTCTCCGACTGTTTCCACCTGAGAGGGGAAAAGATGGTGTTGATTTCCAGATCACACTGTTAAAACACTAAGCAGAGGATTTCGTTTCCAGCCTTTTCTATATCAGAGATGAGGTACTTTGTAATGTGGATATCTTGACTCGGGCTAGAATGGCTTGTGGGCTTTCACTTTAGGAATTCTGGCTCTATATATCTTGCTCTTTCAGAGAAAGGATATGAAAACACATTGCATACATCTGAATACTCTAATGGCTTAGTGAACTCCATGTTGCTTCATGCTAATGTACTCAAGTAGAGATTTCAAGAAAAAGAATTCTATTTTACCTCAAGCCTTCCTTGTTACTGTCATGACTCACTTTCCTGACTGAAAATCCAAGGGGACTAAAAAAACACCATCTCGGGCTTCACATGAAGTGGGTCTGTTTGGAATGCGGGAACAAAACAAAGATGGCTGATTTGGCATTCAGAGGTGAAAAAAACTCCACTGGCACTTAAAAATTATAATTCCTTTTATAGACTTTCTAGTAGATAGTTTGTGGTGTGTGTTTATAATTAATTTGAAAACAAGGAAATAGTGCATTTCAAAATTTTAAATCCATGGAAAACAGTCTGATGTGAATGAATATTTGAGCCACAAATCAAGCTATTTGTTTGGTGGAGTAACACACAAAAGCTCATATCAGCATCTCCTGCTTTGCCATGAAGTCACACAGAGAAGAATGTGGAGATGGGAAAGCATCAGTCATCTGTTCAGGATTACTGCTGCCCTTCACACTAGAAAAAGGAGCTTGGACTTTATTCCAAGAATGGTGGGAACCCAGATGTCAGTAGGAAACCCTCAATGATTCAATTTACCCTTTAAGTGCAGCTCTTGTTGTGGTGTGGAGCCGAGACCATGTGTGTGTTGGGTGAAGGTAGAAGGTTGTGGGTAGGCAAGACTGGATGTTGGAAAACCAGTTAGGGGGCTGTTGTACTTGAGATAGAAGGGGACAGCGGTGACGTAGGTTTGGAGGAGTAGAGTTGATTAGGCTTAAAATGTATTTGAAGGTAGAACTAAATTAGGCTCGTAAAAGTTTGGCAGACAACACAGAAGTTTAAATTAGAGATAAATTAGAGAGGACTAGGGAAGCTAGCTCAGCAATGCCTTTGTTGTTTTACTTTTCTTCCAAAGGATCCATTCAGAATCACTGGGTAGGTAAGAAGAAAGTAACAAATATCACCAATTTCCTGGGATGGGTGACTTACTGGGGATGAATCTGGGTGGCATATTTATAAGAAGCTATTATTAATAGTAAAGTGAATATCACTGTGAGAAGAAAGCTCATTTCAAAGGCCTATAACACAATTGATATTTTCCTCAGAGGATGAAGCATGGCTGTGGTCATGATCAATACTTAAGAAGTTTTCAGGCTTCAGCAATACACGAACCGTGAACTTCCAGATGTTCAAGCTGGGTTTAGAAAAGGCAGAGGAACCAGAGATCAAACTGCCAACAACCACTGGATCATCAAAAAAGCTAGAGAGTTCCAGAAAAACACCGATTTCTGCTTTATTGACTATGCCAAAGTCTTTGACTGTGTGGATCACAATAAAGTGTGGAAAATTCTGAAAGAGATGGGAATACCAGACCACCTGACCTGCCTCTTGAGAAACCTATATGCAGGTCAGGAAGCAACAGTTAGAACTGGAACCAGTCTGTTGTTCCATGTCCAAATAGGAAACAGAGTGCATCAAGGCTGTATATTGTCACCCTGCTTATTTAACTTCTATCCAGAGTACATCATGAGAAATGCTGGGCTGGAAGAAGCACAAGCTGGAATCAAGATTGCTGGGAGAAATATCAATAACCTCAGATATGCAGATGACACCACCCTTATGGCAGAAAGTGAAGGGGAACTAAAAAGCCTCTTGATAAAAGGGAAAGAGAAGAGTGAAAAAGTTGGCTTAAAGCTCAACATTCAGAAAACGAAGATCATGGCATCTGGTCCCATCACTTCATGGGAAATAGATGGGGAAACAGTGGAAACAGTGTCAGACTTTATTTTGGGGGGCTCCAAAATCACTGCAGATGGTGACTGCAGCCATGAAATTAAAAGATGCTTACTCCTTGGAAGGGAAGTTACGACCAACCTAGATAGCATATTGAAAAGCAGAGACATTACTTTGCCAACAAAGATCTGTCTAGTTAAGGCTCTGGTTTTTCCAGTGTTCATGTATGGATGTGAGAGTTGGACTGTGAAGAAAGCTGAGCACTGAAGAATTGATGCTTTTGAACTGTGGTGTTGGAGAAGACGCTTGAGAGTCCCTTGGACTGCAAGGAAATCCAACCAGTCCATCCTAAAAGAGATCAGTCCTGGGTGTTCATTAGAAGGACTGATGCTGAAGCTGAAACTCCATGCGAAGAGCTGACTCATTGCAAAAGACCCTGATGCTGGGAGAGATTGGGGGCAGGAGGAGAAAGGGACGACAGAGGATGAGATGGCTTGATGGCATCACTGACTTGATGGACATGAGTTTGGGTCAACTCCAGGAGTTAATGACAGACAGGGAGGCCTGGCGTGCTGCGATTAATGGGGTCGCAAAGAATCAAACATGACTGAGCGACTGAACTGAACTGAACTGAACTGAAGACTGGTGGGCTGTTCTGCCCTGGAATATACATCAAGAAGTACTGGAAATGTCCGAGAGATTTAAGCAAAACAAAACAGTAAAAAGGACCTCAAGCCTTTCCAGTCTAAGATCCAGTGCTGTAATCTCCATCATCAAGTCTAGGATATTGGAATTTTCTTCCTCTTTGTGCCTACAATAATATCAGAACAACTTTAATTACATTCAATTTTCAAGTAGACGTGTTGGGGGTGGACTTTGGACCCCACCTCTCTTAATCTTGAATATCTGTGTCTCTTTTCTAGAAAGAAATTGACCCCTTAATGGAAAGCTAAATGTGGATAACTGCCTTCTGAATAGAAAGGGTTGAAACCCAAAGAATGATGCTCATGACCTGGCATTAGGTGAGCATCCTCTCAAATCATTCATACACTCTTAATCATTTCTTCTTTTGTTGGGCCCAGAATATGTTTTGAACTCTTGCATGATGGATTATAGGATATGGAGGCCTTTGAAATGTATACAGAGTCACCAGGGTACCTGTCTTAGCTGAATACAAAAAGCCTGTTCTCTAGATAAAGCCCAAACTCCTTATAGCAGTTCATGAGGCTCTTCCAACATTTATTTATGAAGCTCCACTCTTGCCTGCTCTCGCTCTTCTTAGTTTATAATATATGTGTGTGTGTGTGTGTGTGTGAGGCAATATCATACATCATATATATATATATATGGCCCTATAGACCTTCAGATTTCAAGGAGACATTTCTTCTTCTATTTCTGCTTCCCTAATTTTGGTTAGGTGCCTCTACCATCTCCTGTAGCAACCCTTCCTAACATCCTAAATTATGATCACCAATTGACCTGGTTAGCTCTCACAGGACTGGGTGCTTAAAGAGTGCAGGACTCCCATCAGTCTCCTTCATCACATATCCTCAGTGTCTAATATATTGCATTGGTGCCCAAACTCCAGCTGACTAACTCAATAAATGAACAAACCTCAATGTTAGGATTGATTTTGATAAACTTTAATATTTTATATGATGCTTATGATTTAATCATTATTGCACACATAATAGAAGATTAAAATGAGAGAGAAAAGATTAAGTGTAGAGAGAGAATGTGTATATATGTCTATGGAAAAGGTGAGTGGGTGAAGATATCCATGCTCCTGTTTACTCAGGAAGTTCTGGGAAGGGCAATACAGCAAAGCAGGCCTAGTTTGAGCTGTTTAGATGCTACAGATGTAAATATGTGAGAATAGTTAGTATTGAGCATCTAGTTTTAAAGACCACAGGAAAGCAAATGGAACCTTAGCAATGGCAAGAGACTCCCAGCAACATGTGTATGCATGAATATTTGTATTAGAACAACTATGTACTGTATAGAAGTATGCAGGTTAGACAAGATATAGGACCTTTGAGAACTACGGTCACCACCCTTCACACCAATGAATCAAGGCGAGTAATCCTTTCTAGAAACTCCTCCAGGCTAGACACAGGAGTTGGTAATGAACCCTGTTTCTGAGGCATCCCCCTCACTGGCCGTTTTTGTTTGTTAAACCCTCCTTAGGATCTACCGCTGTGAAGAGAAGCATAGGAAACCTGGAGGTTACCAGGAAACTTTAGGTTCCTGCCCTCAGAGAATAATCTAGTTAGCAAATAGACATCTGGGAAATGGAAAACAAACAAGATGGATAATAAGGACCCAATGATTTAACTGGGGAGTTAGCTGCAAGAGGCAAGTTGAGTATTAAGCCAAGCTCAAGGCTGATGACATTTGGTCAAGGATGATAAGATATTGAGGGACTATCTTGTCTCTTTAGACTCTCAGAGAAAGATCCTGAATTAAGATGAAGAAACAACCAAACTAAGTCAATGAGCAGGTTGATTTGGCAAGAGCTAAAGAACTTTACATAACTGCAAAGATATTACATAGAAAACAATTGTTATTTGTAACCCGTTGGCATCCAGGAAAGACACAAAAGGTCCCCAATGGTGAATTAGAAAATGCTGTCTATGAAGACCAGCCCTGGTTACTCAAAGGCACAGAAAGACTGCACATACATCAAAGTACCTAGAACTCTAGCAATACTATAGCTGATATGAATAGAAAATAGTAAGTCTTCCCAATACTTCATATAGACTCAAGAAGCTGACATTTCTGATTTGGTTAAGGTATTTAGACTATGTTCTCAAAAACAACTGGCCCTAACATTCTTTGATGCTGATTCCTGTACCAGAATGTACTCTCTTCAGGGAAGAGCACATCCTTTCCTTGCTTTCAATCTTCTCTGGCTCAGAGGTGGGGCTCATAGGAAGCCCTTTACATGTCACTCCACTCTGGTAAATCCACAAGTCCCCTAAGTCTGTCACTTGTACTACAAAGCACACCATATTTGTGGCCTTTTTTTGGAATGAAGAGAGGCAGCCAATATGCTCTTGGACAAGATCACTGACACAAGTCTAGCTGACTTATTCTTGGGACTGGGAGATTTCTCCATATCAAAAAAAAAAAAAAAAGATTTCCATCAATGTTTATTTTCTTTAGTCTAACAGACATACTTTGCAACTCAGTAAGTTAACATTTCCCAAGACACTGGGTTCCTCTTATGGGAAGCCACTGTCATAAAGCACCACTGGCTCAATCAACATGACATAGTAAAACACCACTTCCCATAATAATTTTAAGTCAACATTAGGTGATGTGGTGTGATTTGGCTTAAATCACTGAAACGATGTATCATTCAGATAATATTTCAAAATAAAAATGGAACCTTGTCAAACTGAGAGAACTTGCATTTCCTTTATTTTACGGTGGGAAGGATCAAAGGACCTCATGCTAACTGGGTAGATGCAGTGGACATTTCCTGACTTATGACAGTGACTCAGCCCATTTTATTAACAAGTTAAAGTTAAATAAATGATGAATCAATGCCCGCAAAGCAGGGGGAAAATGCCAGTTTCCCACTAAAATTCGCAAACTGTGATAAACTTATTTCCGTTAGGAAAACTGCTGAAGTTTTTACTGGGGGATTTCCCAGGCAAACAGAGGCAAAGATATATAAACCCAAAGCGGAAGGTAAGCACATTTCCTCTTAGTGTTTTTATGCTGAACACTAATGCAAACACAGTGAATAATTCAGGGCTGTTTCAAGTCATCCTCATCTTCAAACCTGATTGGAAGAGATAACCTTCCATGCCCTTGCTCCTTCTAGTTGGGCTGGTAGAGGAATGGGGCATACACCCTGTGGGGAGAGCAGAGGAGCAAGGCAAAGCCACAGAAGTGGACATATCCACCTCGCTCACCCAGCCATACAAAGCACACCACCCTCCTCTGCCTCTCCATTTACTCTTCCATGGTTATTTTTATTATCAGTCACTGCAATCATTTGACAACATCCTCTGGCTTCCAAACCTGAACCTTTCAGCTATGTCAAGGGTGCCTATCCTCATGCCATGTAGCAGTCTAGGTGCTTTACCTGCTTTGGTTCATCTAATCCTAATTCCCTGTGAGTTGCGCACTAAGGCTCAACAGAGCTAAGGAACACCCCATCATCTATGCGTTACTCTTGCCAAATATGAACAAATCTGTTTAGGAGGAAAAAATCAAATAAGTTCAAATTGTGGAACATCCTGCAAAATAAATATCCTGAGTTCTTCAAAAACTGTTGATGTCATGAAAAAAAAAATAATGATGAAGAAGATGATAATTTTTTAAAAAGCTAGGAAAATTCATTAAAGAAGACAGAAAAGAAATGAAAAATATGATCCTTATTAGATCCTGGATCATTTAAAAAAAAAACACAACTCTATCTATAAAGAACTTTATTCATACATATGAAGAAATTTGAATATTGATTGCATAGTAGATAATAACACTTTATCAATGTTAAATTTCCTGAGTGTGATAATTACATTGTGATTATATAGGAGAAATATACTTCTGAGGAGATCTTTCCTAAGGTAATTAGGGTTAATGCTCATTGATATTCCCAATAATCTCTCAGACTGGTTCAGAAACAACAGACAAGCAAACAAACAAACAAAGGCTCTCTCAAGTCAGAAAGAGAAAGAGAGAGAAGGTGGCAAAATGTTAACAACTGGCGAACATGGGTGCAGAGTCTATATGGGTGTTCACTGTGCCATTCTTACAGTTTTTAAATATGTTACCAACATACAAAAGACAAAATTAAAATTATAAAATAAAATATGAAATGTAAAAGACAAAATTGAAACAAGCTAAGCCGCAGGAGCATCTAAGGAACACATTCAAACAATCAGCAGCTGTGGGAGCTGGGACTTAATCTGGTGTTTGGGTGGCTGTTGTTTTTAACTCCATTAATGGCTATAATCTTTTTCTACATTTATTCTTTTAAAGGCTGTGTACAAAAAAGAAAACACACAGATTACTTTCTTCTTATATTCTTGTAAAGAATCTTTACAAGTACCAATAAGAAGATGAGGCAAAGAGGAAGAGGCCCCTATGGATGGTTTCTTAGCTTCACTACCTTGTAGGGTATAATTCTCGACCAGGCAGAATGAAATGGGATGATGAAAAGCCTATGCATAATATCACTTAAAACGCAACTGGAAGCTAAATAAAATCCTAAAATGAATAAGCTCAACTGATTTATGGAAATGTATCTGATAACTGGCAAGTCTGTGAATTTAATAGATGATTATCATTTGTACTGGTTTGCAGACAGGTTTCATGGGAGAAGGCTAATCATTTGTTTACACTTAGCCATGAACACAGAAGTGTTAAGATAAGTCTAACATATCTGATCCATGTTTTAATTGCCTATCAGATACATCCACATGGATATTCCACAGCCACCTAAAACTCAAAACCCCAAAGTCCATTAATTATCATTCCTTCTTTTCCATCCTTCCCTCTACTCAACATCCTCTTTTCCTGTGTTAATGGCACCATTTTCCACCTTGATGTCTTGGGATAAAACTCAAGAATGAATTCTGGTCCTTCTTCTTTACCCCACACATACATTAATAATTAGTGATTCTGTATCCTAATAGCCCTTGAATAAACTCTCCATCTTATTGCTTTATTTTAGTTCAGGTCTTTATATTGTTCACAAAGACTCCTACAATAGCCTCCTTCTTATTTTCCCTGCTTCTCCCCCCTGATTCAAGTCTTAATTACTTTATTATCTTGTCGCTTGAATTCCTTCTCTACCAAGGACTCAAAGGATGCTTCTTGAATGAACAGATGTATTAATAAACAATAGGCATACATTATTAAAATGTGGCTCGGTGGACTTAACACATTAAAAAACTCCTAGACCAGGCCAACACCAACAAAATCACAGTTTGCTGGTGACATCAAAGATTCAAAACTTTATTCTTATTGCCTATTCAACCCATTATTTTGTCCACCTAATGTCTACTACTCCAGGATTGCATAGAGGTACCCACAAGAACTTTTTCCCCTGTGGATATTTAGGAGTAACCCCTCCATAGCTCAATTCAAGCCAGATGAAAAGTGGAGAGAATGGAAAGAGTGGCATACTGTCATACCACAAGACAGCTGGGCAGTCCAAAGACAGGGACCTAAATGTCACAATTTAAAATTTTTCTTTCAGAAACTCTTTACAAGGGTGGTATCAACACAAAGTATTCAGTGAACAGCCCCTTTCTTCTTTGCATTTAAAATCCTGTGCCGTTTTATGCTGTACTCTTAAGATAACACTACTGATCCATGGTTCTGAAGGCACCATCTTACATCTGGAAAGCATTTCAATCTATAGAGATATTACCTTAAAATTGAGTCCCTGAAACAAACTAAGGAAAGACAAGAAAATTCTGATCTGTTTGGTCAGTATCAGACACTTCAGTTGATTATTACCAGTATCTTCATTTTTTCCCCCCATGGAAAATTAAACAGATAATGAGGTATTTGATTCACATGCTCTGTGTATGTACGTTTAAAATGTCACCTTTGTGTAATTCAACCCACCAATGGATTATTAATAAAATTCAGCAACTGTCAAAGCTCTTCTCGGTGGAGAGAGGTTTAGCGGCGCCACCTATTAGAAGAGAGAGACAGATGGCCTTACCTCTCAGCTCCGGCGTCCACAGCTGCGAGTGGAGGTAACTGGGAGGAGGGGTTGTGGGGACTCCCCTGTACAGTATGTCCCGGAGAAGGGTGACTGACAGGATGTGGGGGTGGCACGGCCCCAGCAGCTGTTCCGCTTCGGCTTGAGTGATTACTGGAGAAAATGGAAGCTGAAATCAAGGGAGAACAAGCATCAGGCTGCACCCCAAATGAAGTGCATGCTTTCTGAATACTAAAGGCTGACAGCAAGCATATTTTAGGGGCCTGTTTGTTTTCCTCTTGGTGGTTTTAAGGGAACAGTTCTCCCCTTACTGGATATACACAGCTTCTGTTTTCATGGTGGAACAGGTTCCTGGCTAATGTGCCTTTACTGCTGCTTGAGGAGATCATGTCCGCTCACTCCAGGCTGACGTTCATGATCTGTCTCATAAGAGCTGCCCTGCCCGGCAAGGGCCCTGTCTGGACACTGTGTAATTAGTCCATCTTGTAATGTTTGTACCTGGGCGCAGGTCTCTGTATTTGCACTTCTCAGTCACAGGGGATGAGAATCAGGTAACAGAGTGTCCGGTCTGCTGACCCAGAAGGACACGACATAGGCTTCCCTCCTTTTCTTGGCGCTGCAGCGAGGTGCTGTGGATCACTCCCAGACTCCTGCTGCTGCTGCTGCTAAGTCGCTTCAGTCGTGTCCGACTCTGTGCGACCCCAGAGACGGCAGCCCACCAGGCTTCCCCGTCCCTGGGGTTCTCCAGGCAAGAACACTGGAGTGGGTTGCCATTGCCTTCTCCAATGCATGAAAGTAAAAAGTGAAAGTGAAGTTGCTCAGTCGTGTCCGACTCTTAGCGACCCCATGGACTGCAGCCCACCAGGATCCCTGGTCCATGGATTTTCCAGGCAAGAGTAATGGAGTGGCATACCATTGCCTTCTCCTAAATCAATGTAATTGAGAACAGAGCTTCCCCCGATCCTAGTACCACTGCAGGACCCTACATTCTTTTAACTTGAGAGTCTAACTGACCCTGGTCATTTCCCAATGGTTTGATGAATAAATACACCCAGTCTTTATAAAAAAATGAGTCCTCTCGCAAAACCACAAAATATGGAAAAGGGGCCTCTGGGATCTTCTCCTGCTGTTGTCTGTTATTACACAGAGAGTCAGTTACAGCCTCATTCTTGAGGGCAGTCTAGCCTTTGGGAACTGTACATGACCTCAAACTTAAATATGTACCCATTTAGATCAGCTAATTGGTACGCTATCACAGAAGAAACTGGGGCCTGTCACTTTCAGAGTCTATCACTATCAGAGGGGCTCTCTCCGTGTTCGGACCTACTCAGCAGATATCTCATTATGCTGCAATAATAGCAGCATCATTATGCTGACTCTAACTGCCTTCTCTATACAAAGCTCTGCAGAGCTTTATACCCATCTCTGCTCTTTTTGAACTTACTCTATGATATCAAAGAATAAATGGATTTCAAAAAATTTGAAAAATCAGGTTCAGGATTCAGAAAAAGAAGCCACATAATCAAAGAGATTTGAAGGTTTAGAAGTTCAAGAGCTGTATTTTTAGACCAGCACACTTTTCTCCAACCTCTCCAGGATAGAATTAATACCCCATATGACCCAGCCCCCCAAAGTGTAATCCAATGGAATAAAAGTTCAAGTACTTAAAGGAACATGTGAAGAAGCAGAATTATCACCTTCCCGCTCAAAAAGCTACTGACAGGAGTGTGATCTGATTTGAAGGTTTTATTTTTGGTAAGTCAGCATTGTGTCAGGTTGACGTCTGTCCTCAGACGCCTGCATCCTCCACTGTCTTCCAGGTCTTGAAGAGGTGGTGAGACTAGAAAATGCTTACCAGCTCCAAAGGGCAATGCAGAGCTTCTGCTGCATGCCAGCCTCCAGAAAAGCCACACATTTGCAAACTCGCTAGTCACCTTATGAATCACTACCTCATTTATGCTCAGCTCGCTCAGGCAACCACATTCTGCTTGTATTCCAAATAATAATTTTACCCACGGGAGAAGGCTGTTTGGATTGACTGTGGCAATAGTTTCAATACGGGGTTTGTCAGCATGAAGCTTGGTGTTTTATATACTATTCCAAAAACTAATGGAATAATAAGAGGTCACAGAGACACTGTGAAAACACAACCAATTTTTCTGTGTGCCTTAATGCAGAAACGTGAACTCTCCTATTTATTTTGTTGTACCTGCTGAATGCACCCATCACTTATTATCCCCTGGAGGTGTTTTTGTGTGTGTGTGTGTGTGTTTATCACAGGCAAGTGCTGCCTTGCTGTTTACAACCCATGAGTAACAGAGAAATCTGGTATGCACACTCCACGCTCTGCTCTGTGTTTCGATAGAAAATGTGCTGCTTCCCAAAGGTCTACATTAGCGATATTAGCTTTGTTTTTGCATTAGCTGTAATGAAATAGGCTGGGAAATTTGGTATTGTGTGTAGCCTCCCACACACTGAAAGTCAGGCCTGTTTAAGGTCCTCTCCTTCAGCCCACTTAATAGCCAGGCCCAATCATCCATCAATCATGCATCCATCTACCCATCCTCCAACCATTACTTTTTAAAATTCAATATTTATTTGGTATCTACTACAGGCTAGCCACTCTATTATATGTGGGTTCCTGTCCTTGAAGAGGTTGCAGTTGAATAAGGAGAACAGATCTCTATAAATCATTATACCAAAATACTGAGACTTACTAGGATATAGCATCAAACGGTGTCCAAATCTATAATACACTATCTTACTTGTGGCCTCCAAATGTGCCCTAATCTCTGGCCAAATCAGACAACTGACCACACCTCAAACATGTCATAGCAATTTATGCTACTGTGCTTTTTGCCTGTCATATCCTCTACCTTTCTGTACTTATTTCAGTATTTTTGCTGTGTGCATAGAGTTACTTGTGTTCTTCTCATTTATCTCTCAGCAGCCAATTATTCCACAAGTATTTATGGGGTAAATACAGACACTGAGCCAGGTTTTGGGATCGACTAGGGAACCAGATACTCTTGGTGCCTACTGTCTCCAATGCATCATCGTGTTTATTTAGTAAATGAACACAATCTAAATGCCATTGGAGACCATCCTGGGTTCCATGAACAGGACAAGGACAAAAAGGAACATTCATCCACCATCTCCTATCCCCCATTGGTAAAGGGTATTACTTCTCTCACACTTCCAAGTAGGTACATGTACCACAGTGGTTAAAAGTTCTCAGAGATGCCCCATATCAGGGCATCAGGGAAGCCTGAAGATAGAAAACTAGTGCAATTGAGGGGAGGCGCTGCCAAGTTATGCTTGGTTGCCATAGCAATGGCCATAGGTAGGGACAGGTAGTGAAGGGAACGTGAGACGGAACATAAGAGGTGTATATGGTTTAGGTTTGAAGGCTCAGAAACTTGTCCTCCAGATGTGCTGAGGTCATGTGTACACTGATCAACAGTTAAAACATACATCTACAGCTCTTCCATTCACTGCTATAGCCAGTGACTGGCCTGAAACAGGCAGAGACCCTTTGACTGGGGACCCCATAAGAATAAGGAAGGGAGGCTTTAGGGTTCAATTTGAAGCATATTAAAGAAAGTGTATGGGTTTCCCTCAGCTGGTAAAGAAAGTATATGGAACAGTTTCTTAGGTAGTGTATAAGAAATTACCTGTCAGCAAAAGGAAACCTGTGATTTGCCTTTATATTCTAACAGACAGAATGAGAAGCATAAAACAAATTCTATTCTGCTTAGACAATTTTGTAGAAGCTTATAATTCAGTATTGACACAGAGTGCTTTGCATGCAGAGTTCAAGGCAATGTTTGTGGATACTGCCTGAGACAAAAATAATCACCAGAGACATGGAGGAATTAACTATAGAATTGTGGCACAGATCAGTTCAGTTCAGTTCAGTTCAGTCACTCAGTCGTCTCTGACTCTCTGCGACCACATGAAGCGCAGCTCACCAGGCCTCCCTGTCCATCACCAACTCCTGGAGTCCACCCATACCCATATCCATTGAGTCGGTGATGCCATCCAACCATCTCATCTACAACCATGTTGTCCCCTTCTCCTCCTGCCCTCAATCTTTCCAAGCATCAAGATCTTTTCAAATGAGTCAGCTCTTTGCATCAGGTGGCCAAAGTACTGGAGTTGCAGCTTCAACATCAGTCCTTCCAATGAACACCCAGGGCTGATCTCCTTTAGGATGGAATGGTTGGATCTCCTTGCAGTCCAAGGGACTCACAAGAATCTTCTCCAACACCACAGTTCAAAACTATCAATTCTGTGGCACTCAGCTTTCTTTATAGTCTAACTCTCACATCCATACATGAACACTGGAAAAACCAGAGCCTTGACTAAACGGACCTTTGTTGGCAAGGTAATGTCTCTCTCTGCTTTTGAATATGCTATCTAGGTTGCTCATAACTTTCCTTCCAAGGAGTAAGTGTCTTTTAATTTCTTGGCTGCAATCACTATCTGCAATGATTTTGGAGCCCAAAAAGATAAAGTCGGCCACTGTTTTCCACTGTTTCCCCATCTATTTGCCATGAAATGATGGGACTGGATGCCATGATCTTAGTTTTCTGAATGTTGAGTTTTAAGCCAACTTCTTCACTCTCCTCTTTCACTTTCATCAAGAGGCTCTTTAGTTTTTCTTCACTTTCTGCCATAAGGGTGGTGTCATCTGCATATCTGACGTTATTGATATTGCTCCCAGCAATCTTGATTACAGCTTGTGCTTCCTCCAGCCCAGCGTTTCTCATGATGTACTCTGCATATAAGTTAAATAAGCAGGGTGACAATATACAGCCTTGACATACTCCTTTTCCTATTTGGAACCAGTCTGTTGTTCCATGTCCAATTCTAACTCTTGCTTCCTGACCTGCATACAAATTTCTCAAGAGGCAGGTCAGGTGGTCTGGTATCTCTTTCAGAATTTTCCACAGTTTACTGTGATCCACACAGTCAAAGTCTTTGGCATAGTCAATAAAGCAGAAATAGGTGTTTTTCTGAAACTCTCTTGCTTTTTTGATGATCCAGTGGATGTTGGCAATTTGATCTCTGGTTCCTCTGCCTTTTCGAAACCCAGCTTGAACATCTGGAAGTTCACGGTTCATGTACTGCTGAAGCCTGGCTTGGAGAAACTTGAGCATTACTTTTCTAGAGTGTGAGATGAGTGCAATTGTGTGGTAGTCTGAGGATTCTTTGGTATTGCCTTTCTTTGGGATTGGAATATAAACTGACCTTTTCCAGTCCTGTGGCCACTGCTGAGTTTTCCAAATTTGCTGGCATATTGAGTGCAGCACTTTACAGCTTCATCTTTCAGGATTTGAAATAGCTCAACTGGAATTCCATCACTTCCACTAGCTTTGTTCATAGTGATGCTTCCTAAAGCCCACTTGACTTCACATTCCAGGATATCTGGCTCTAGGTGAGTGTGAGTGATCACACCATCATGATTAGCTGGGTCATGAAGATCTTTTTTGTATAGTTCTTCTGTGTATTCTTGCCACCTCTTCTTAATATCTTCTTCTTCTGTTAGGTCTATACCATTTCTGTCCTTTATTGAGCCCATTTTTGTATGAAATGTTCCCTTGGTATCTCTAATTTTCTTGAAGAGATCTCTAGTCTTTCCCATTCTATTATTTTCCTCTATTTCTTTGCATTGATCGTTAAGGAAGGCTTTCTTATCTCTCCTTGCTATTCTTTGGAACTCTGCATTCAAATGGGTATATCTTTCCTTTTCTCTTTTGCTTTTCACTTCCATTCTTTTCGCAGCTATTTGTAAGGCCTCCTCAGACAGCCATTTTGCTTTTTTGCATTTCTTTTTCTTGGGGACGGTCTTGATTCCTGTCTCTTGTACAATGTCATGAACCTCCATCCATAGCTCATCAGGCACTCTGTCTATCTGATCTAGTCCCTTAAATCTATGTCTCACTTCTACTCTATAGCCATAATGGATTTGATCTAGGTCATACCTGAATGGTCTAGTTGTTTTCCACACTTTCTGCAATTTAAGTCTGAATTTGGCAATACGGAGTTCATGATCTGAGCCACAGTCAGCTCCTGGTCTTGTTTTTGCTGACTGTATAGAGATTCTCCATCTTTGGCTGCAAAGAATATAATCAATCTAATTTCAGTGTTGACCTTTGGTGATGTCCATGTATAGAGTCTTCTCTTGTGTTGCTGGTAGAGGGTGTTTGCTATGACCAGTGCATGCTCTTGGCAGAACTCCATTAGCCTTTGTCCTGCTTCATTCTGTACTCCAAGGCCAAATTTGCCTGTTACTCCAGGTGTTTCTTGACTTCCTACTTTTGCATTCCAGTCCTCTATAATGAAGAGAACATCTTTTTTGGGTGTTAGTTCTAGAAGGTCTTGTAGGTCTTCATAGAACTGTTCAACTAAAGCTTCTTCAGTGTTACTGGTCAGGGCATAGACTTGGATTACCGTGATATTGAATGGTTTGCCTTGGAAATAGAGATCATTCTATCATTTTTGAGATTGCATCCAAGTACTGGTGGCTCAGCTGGTTAAGAATCTGCCTGCAATGCAGGAGACCTAGGTTTGATCCCTGGGTTGGGAAGATCCCCTGGAGAAGGGAAAGGCTACCCACTCCAGTATTCTGGCCTGGAGAATTCATGGACTGTATAGGCCATGGGTCTTAAAGACTGAGTGACTTTCACTTTTTTGTGGTGGCCTTCCCTGGTGGCTCAGAGATTAAAGCATCTGCCTCCAATGCGGGAGACCCGGGTTTGATCCCTGGGTCGGGAAGGTCCCCTGGAGAAGGAAATGGCAATCCATTCCAGTATTCTTGCCTGGAGAATCCCATGGATGGAGAAGCCTAGTAGGTTAGAGTCCACAGGGTTGCAAAGAGTCAGACACAACTGAGTGACTTCACCTCACCTTACTGCATTTTGGACTCTTTTATTGACCATGATGGCTACTCCATCATAGCAGTTCATGATTCAGATCATGAACTCCTTATTGCAAAATTCAGACTTAAATTGAAGAAAGTAGGGGAAACCACTAGACCATTCAGGTATGACATAAATCAAATCCCTTAGTATTATACAGTGGAAGTGACAAACGGATTCAAGGGATTAGATCCGATGGAGTTCCCGAAGAACTATGGATGGAGGTTTGTAACATTATATAGGGGGCAGCGATCAAAACCACCCCCAACAGAAGAAATGCAAAAAGGCAAAATGGTTCTCTGAGGAGGCCTTATAAATACCCCAGGAAAGAAGAGAAGTGAAATGAAAGGAGAAAAGGAAAGCTAAACCCATCTGAATGCAGAGTTCTAAAGAATAGCAAGGAGAGATAAGGTAGCCTTCCTAAGTGAACAATGAAAAGAAATAGAGGAAAACAATAGAATGTGAAAGACTAGAGATTTCTTTAAGAAAATTAGAACTACCAAGGGAACATTTCATGCAAAGACAGGCACAATAAAGGACAGAAACAGTATGGACCTAACAGAAGCAGAAGATACTAAGAAGAGGTGGCAAGAATATACAAAAGAACTCAAGAAATACGAAAAAAAGATCTTAATGGCCCAGATAACCATGATGGTATGATCAGTCACCTAGAGTCAGATATCCTGGAGTCCAAAGTCAAGTGGGCCTTAGGCAGCATCACCACAAACAAAGCTAGTGGAGGTAATAGAATTCCATTTGAGCTATTTCAAATCCTAAAAGACAATGCTGTGAAAGTGCTGCGTTCAGTATGCCAGCAAATTTGGAAAACTCAGCAGTGGCCACAGGACAGGAAAAGGTCAGTTTTCATTCCAATCCCAAAGAAAGGCAATGCCAAAGAGTGTCTAAACTACTGCACAATTCTCACTGTTCAAAATTCTCCAAGCCAGGCTTCAATAGTACATGAACCTAAAACTTCTAGATGTTCAAGCTGGATTTAGAAAAGGCAGAGGAACCAGAGATCAAATTGCCAACATCTGTTGGATCACAGAAAAAGCAAGAGAATTCCAGAAAAACATCTACTTCTGCTTCATTGGCTACGCTAAAGCCTTGACTGTGTGGATCACAACAAACTGTGGAAAATTCTTAAGGAGATGGGAATACCAGAACACCTATCTGCCTCTTGAGAAACCTTTCTGCAGGTCAAGAAGCAACAGTTAGAACCAGACATGAAATAACAGACCGGTTCCAAATTGGGAAAGGATTACGTCAAGGCTGTATATTGTCAGCTTGCTTATTTAACTTATATGCAGAGTACATCCTGCGAAATGCCAAGCTGGATGAAGCACAACTGGAATCAAGATTGCCAGGAGAAATATTAATAACCTCAGATATGCAGATGACACCACCCTTATGGCAGAAAGTGAAGAGGAAGTAGTGTGCTTATTGATGAAAGTAGAAGAGGAGAGTGAAAAGGCTGGCATAAAACTCAATGTTCAGAAAACTAAGATCGTGGCATCTAGTCCCATCATTTCATGGCAAACAGATGTGGAAATAATGGAAACAGTGACAGACTTCCTTTTCTTGGGCTCCAAAATCACTGCAGATGGTGACCACAGCCATGAAATTAAAAGATGCTTGCTCCTTGGAAGAAAAGCTATGACAAACTTAGACAGCATATTAAAAAGCAGAGACATTACTTTGCCAACAATTGTCCATCTAGTCAAAGCTAGGGTTTTTCCAGTAGTTGTGTATGGATGTGAGAGGTGGACCATAAATAAGGCTGGGTGCCGAAGAATTGATGCTTTTGAACTGTGGTGTTGGACTACAAGGAGATCAAACCTCAGTCCTAAAGGAAATCATTCCTGAATATTCATTGGAAGGACTGATGCTGAAGCTGGAACTCCAATACTTTGGCCACCTGATGCAATGAACTGACTCATTTGAAAAGACCCTGATGCTGGGAAAGATTGCAGGCAGGAGGAGAAGGGGACGACCGGATGAGATGGTTGGATGGCGTCACTGACTTGATGGACATGAGTTTGAGCAAGCTCTGGGAGTTGGTGATGGACAGGGAAGACTGGCAAGCTGCAGTCTACGGGGTAGAAAAGAGTAGGATGTGACTCGGCGACTGAACAGAACTACAGAGCATGGCTTTGCAATGTTCATCTAAATCCCAACTCACATACCTTAATATAAAATGGACACAACTTTGGGGTCGGGTAGTGATGGCTTCAGTAGGATTGCCCTTGAACTCTCTCAAAGAGCCACATTTCTCAGATACTTCCACTATGGCATAGGAAATGCATCCTACAGAGACTTCTATCAGAGACTTCTATTTCTAGCTATTAAAGTCATTCATCCAGGATTCTAACTCACTGTGGTGTAAGAATATTATTTCATTCATTCAAACACAATTTTCTAGCCCCTATGGACTTCCCTGATAGCTCAGTTGGTAAAGAATCTGCCTGCGATGCAGGAGACCCTGGTTCAATTCCTGGGTCGGGAAGATTCCCTGAAGAAGGGAATGGCTACCACTCCAGTGTTCTTGAGCTTCCCTGTGGCTCAGCTGGTAAAGAATCTGCCTGCAATGCAGGAGACACCAGTTTGATCCCTGGGTTGGGAAGATCCCCTGGAGAAGGGAAAGGCTACCACCTCCAGTATTCTGGCCTGGAGAATTCCATGGACAGTCCATGGGGCTGCAGAAAGTCAGACATGACTGAGCGACTTTCACTTCACTATGGACCAGGCAAGTGCTGATCTCTTAATGTCTCAAATACCTGAGAACTTCACATAGACCAGTCCCCTAAAACAAATACCAACAAATGCTTGAGTTTTGCCAAGTGATTTTTTTTTAACCTAGGGAAGATAATCTCTATGTTAGAATGCAAGGGTAAGGTCATTTGCAAAAGGAAAAATTTCCTTCCACACACACTCAGAATGATTTTCCAAACTCTACTAATGGGCAGACAATGAGGCCTATCAATCAAAGCCTAAGGAAGAGAACGGAACCCTCCAGCATCCAGGGCAATATTAACAAAACTGTTGTGATCAAATAAACCAGCACACACAGGCTACCTACAGGGGCATCACCTCAGGGGTCAGTGTTGATTTCAGGGCTGGAAGAGGGCTTTTAGGTGAGCCCCTAGACCGTGCTGATGACTGGCAGCTGAAACAACTGATTAGGCATGGCAGAGGAACATATTGGAAATTCTTATTGCTTTTGTGATTAAGAGATGGTGGACTCCCCAAGGAAATAAAAGCTTGGTCTTGAGATGAATTTGTGAGCCCTTCTTCCAGCAGAGGACCAGCAGCTGGCCTCCCTGCTGCTTTAGGCTTTTTTTCTCTCTGGGGCTTAGCTCACCAAAGTCCCTCATCCCATTTCCTTATAGAGGTAGGTGGAGATGACTCAGTTGGGCTTTTCAATTTTGACAAAGCAGCATGTGTTGATCTATGTGGTCCCCAGATGTCATCTCACCAGCTACTGGGACCATGGCATTCTAGGCCTGAGTCTTTAACAAGCTCAGTTTAGTTTGGGTTAATAAGCAGCTCGCTCTCTGTACCCAAATGAAAACAATTAATCTTTATGTCTAATGGGTATGGACAGGACACCCCTGGGAATTCTTCAGTTGTCATGTATTCACTGTGTGACTGGAGGGAGGCAAGGCGTTCACAGCATTCTGAAATGAAACCTACTTGTTTCGGGCCCATCACCAGAGCCAGGGAAACTTCCACAGGCATTGTTTGGTGACTAGGTTTTCATCATTTTAGAAGGCAGGGAAGAAGATCTCCATTGTCAGGCTTAGGTGTTTAAAACAGTCAACTGGAGGGCATATTCCTGTTCAAAACTATATGGGCAACTAGAATCCTGCTTTTCAAGCTTTAATTTGCAAACCAATGACCAGGGAAAAGTATTGATTTGGATTCACTAGGTCTTGGAGGCAATGAGTGCTGAGATTCTGAATTTCTATTAAGTTCCCAAAGTCCCAGGCAATGCTGAGGCTGCTGGTCAGCAGACTGCCCTTTGAGCAGTCGGTGTTGGACCATAGCTCTGATGTATTTCATCTTCTTGTCTGCCTCACACCTCAGTTTCAATAGTTAACATCTATTCAGTACTTTGCAAACTTTTCTCCAATTTCTCCTGATTAGGTTACCTGGCACAGGTCATGTGGCTCATAAGTAGTGGACCTGAAACCTGATTTCAGAACACATGCCTGTAACCATCATACTATATTGCCTCTCAAATGAAGGATGAATGCAAAAAAAGTCCCTAAAGAAAGGCATAAGAGTGTTGATACTGTATCAGAATTCCTGCACACTCCATTTGTAAAGGCTGTGTGAAATCCCTAGGCACTCTTTCCCCCACACACGCAATGCATATGCATAGCTTTAACCACCAAAATGCTGATTATGAGTCAAAAAGTATATTCCCATTTTTGTTTCTACCTACCCTAAAAGCACTTAAAGAGACCTCAACGTAGCTGAGAGAAAATTTCTAGCTCTGAAAATTAACTCAGGCAAGAAATTAACTGAATTATTTGGTTTGGAAAACAAACAGCTGGTAGGAGATGTGCTTTTTTCTGAAATAAAGATTTCAGATGCTTGTCAGAAGCATGTCGATCCACTGATGGGGAAAGAAAGAAGGCAGGGACGGGTTGTTCATGAACAATCAGATGTATGCACCTGTTACCACAAGCAAGCGTGATGTTTTCTGTTGTAGGCTGTAAGGCCACTGTCTCTGTCAATGATACACGAAGAAGAGATTTGCTGGGCAGATCTGTTGTCACTAAGAACTTATCGTAAATCTGCTTTTGGAGTCATTTGTGATTACTTGAAAAGTCATGGTGCTGCACTTCATAGAAGGCCTACTCTCATAGGAAAGGGGGAACCTATGCACAAACTGTGAATTCTCTTATAATCAGTGTCAAATGAATGCTGGGACACTGCGCAATGACATTTAATGCTTGGTGGCTGGTACACGGGAAGAGGTATGGACTTACCTCTCATCTCCAGGGCATTATATCCAGGGTCTGGGTACAGGGGGGTAAGCTGCTTTCACAGAGGTATTAAAAAGCATTAGAGGCCCCATTCAAATGGTAAGCTCAGTCTTGTCTTTCTCTTTCCTCTCTAAGGCTCCCTGCAGGAGAAATTTGAACCTGGGAAGGATTTGGGAAACAGCTGAACTGCAGTGAAAATTTTAGCTCCTTCGGGCTCACCAGAAATTGGGCACTTGGTAGAGATAGCGTTAGGGTGGTTATTAAAGGAATAAAGAGTGGGCCTGGGTTTCAATCTGAGCTTTACCAATTACTAGCAAGGTGTCTTGGGCAAGTCACTTAACCTAAGCTCTGTTTCTTCATCTTGAGTAAGGATAATACCTCGCAGGATGGTGAGGAGAATTGTATAATATATAGAAAACACTTAGCACAGTGTGTGGACCATGGATAAGTGCTCAACAAATCATTGATTCCATTCCTTGGCTATTTATGTTGTTGTATAATTCTATAATTAATAGGATGGTGAAGACAAAGGCATGCTGCTGCTGCTGCTAAGTTGCTTCAGTCGTGTCTGACTCTGTGTGACTCCATAGACGGCAGCCCACCAGGCTCCCCCGTCCCTGGGATTCTCCAGGCAAGAACACTGGAGTGGGTTGCCATTTCCTTCTCCAATGCGTGAAAGTGAAGTAGTAGCTCAGTCGTGTCCGACTCTCAGTGACCCCATGGACTGCAGCCTACCAGGCTCCTCCGTCCATGGGATTCTCCAGGCAAGAGCACTGGAGCGGGGTGCCATTGCCTTCTCCAAGACAAAGGCATATGTTGCTCTAAAATGGTAAATCTCCAATGAAGAATGGCCTCTTACCTAAAGATGCATACAAATACAAACTGTGAACCAGAGTCATTTTAAAGTGCAGGAGAGTATGTATATCATATTCTCTAATAGTAAGTATTTTTGTTCCATTTTTCTAATGCATGTTACTATAAAGGTTCAGGGCCTGTGAAAGAATCCTCATAGGGTTGCACTTTATTTTTCATGAGTAATACACACCTTTGAGTTACAACCTGTAATGTGTTTCAGTTTAAAAGATAACAAGTTATTTTCATGCATGACTGCACTTAGTTAAGGAGTGAAAATGGGCTGTTACTAAAATGTCAACACAATTGTCCCCCTTGAAGCTTAGTTTATCTTGAAGTATTTTTACATTTTCAGCACTTCTTTGTGTTTGTTTCTCCAAGAGCATAAAGATCCAGCCATGGTTAATTTTCAGAATTAAAAAAAAAAAAAACATAAAAAAACTTACCCTCAGTCATTCTGAATAAAATGACAAAAACAGGCAGGGGTGGGTGACTGGAGTTTTCATCCTCAATAATGAAAATCTGGGGCCCAATATCTTCTGTAGTTCTTTGCATTACTCCATGAACGCACTGCTGTTCAGCGGAAAATGCTTTCATGACCTAAATCCACAAGCCAGAGTTTTCTAGCAAGGCACAGGCCCTGGCAGGGTCACTTGGAAGGCTGCATTTGCTACTGAGGTTAACTAGAAAATGGGAGAGGGGTGGCAGCTAATCCCTGCCTGGTTGCCTATGAGTAGAAGGGGCTAGTTCCTGCTTTTCTTTCACAGCACCACCCACCACCACCCCCCTCCACCCCGCTTCTTCTCTGTCTCCATCAGGAAGGGCATCATTCCATATTCCATCTGTATTAGGAAAAAGCAGCTTCTTAAGGGTTTGCCCAGTCAGCTCTCTAATCTTTCCCTTCTCCTTGAGGCATGAATAATTTTAATATTGCCAATCTCTAAAAATCTATTCTTTCTGCCTGTCTTTTTTCCCCTCCCGCTTTGCAGTGTAGAGTATCATCATCCAGCAGCCCTGATAAGAGGATAATGAAACAATCCCTTTTCAACCAGATCGGGTGGCTGTCAGACTAAAATGACACCACCCGTACATCCTTGACATGCTACCCCAAGCTAATTGATGGCAAACAGTGGTAACTGTCACTGGTGCGCTAAGACAAAGAAAGCACACTCATGTCACCTGATGGGAGGGCTACCTGGCAACCGATAAACAAATGTGTTAGGGAGACGTTCTATTAAGGTAAGAGAGGGTACATCTCTGAAGAATATGCCTATTAACTTTGAGCTGAAGAGCACTGCTGTTCGCTGGGGAACAGAAATAAATAAGGTAAAATGAGAATTTATTGATGTCTGGACAGTTACATGAATATTCAGGTTCTCTTACAAATAGATATTCCCACATGAGCTCCAAACATCTATGAAGGCTGCCCAATTACATTTCCGCATCATGCAGCTGGATTTATAGCCAGGAAAGACGTTATTTGTTTGGAAGAGGATACATGCTTACATGTCTTTCTGGAATACATAGGATACAACTAGAAGATAACAGCTGATGTCATCCATGTAAATGCCAAAGGTTACCATCAAGCCTTCTGAAATACCAGGTGTAATTAACTTCATGTTAGGGAAAGCATCTGAAACAACTGCATTTCAGAACAAAGACTTAGTTATAAGTTGAACAGCAGCATCTGGCAGCTCTCTCAGATGCTCTGGGACCAACATTTCATGCAGCCCTCTTCAGTCTTTCGAGACAATTTATGACATAGCTAAAACCTCAAATCTCATACTTTAGCTTTCTTTCCTTCACCTCCCAACCTACACACTTATTCACTTGCAGAGAGTTAGTTACACAGAAAGTCAGTAAAATAACTTGAACAAGCAAACAACTCAGACTAATCCGTGAAAAATCCAGTACTGCCTCTGTGTATTAAGTTATCCCATTCTGAGCAGAGTCAGCAAGCAGAAAGAAGAAAGATGGAGCAGGAATGGATGACCATTCCTGGACGTTCTTACAGGAATGTTCCTCATTTCTTTTTCTTTTTGGAAATAAAGTCTGACTTGTAACAAAAGCTGAAGTTTTAATTACAAAAAAAAAAAAAAACCTGGGTTCTCCAACTCTTCATTATTCATTCCTTAGCTATCTCCTACCTGTTCCATGCTGGTCATAAAGGATGTTTCCTCCCTTTCAGATACTGCCAAGACAACTCCACTCACTCGAGTTTCCTCTGAAAACATTTCACAGAGAATGCTTTCTGGAAACAGATTTTTAGCACAGATAGCCAATCTAATTTTTAATGCAATATTCTAGCCAACTCAAGAGCTGATTCACCAACTCTGAACTCTCCCAGGAAACCTCTCCTTTTCACAATAGCCCTTTGGGAGAATTGTGCTGTAGTGGGGACCCAAAGCCTGCAACTATCACTAGGCCTGGGAAAATCTGCATAGATGAGGAATTGGTTTGGTTATGACTCCAGAAAATCCCCTTCTCTCTTTTTTCACACTGTCCATGAAGTGGACACTGTTCCCATTTTTCCTTCAGATTCCTCCTATTTTACTTTCAAGATAAGGCTCTGATAAGTCATTTATATGTTACCCCAAATTTATGGCCACATATAACCTCTCTCAAGGAATTTAAAGGCTTTTATCTACTTGTGGAATGGAGGGTTCAATCTTTAATTATATGAATTTCAAGCATCTCTGTTGCTGCTAGAAGGTGTATTTTTGAGGAAGAAAGTATCTTTCCTGTTGGAAGGTGACTGTATGGGTTTCTAAAGTTCAGTATTGCCACTTTTTGCCTTTCTTCTGGACATTAACTATATCAACAAGAGATCTGGATTTTAGGAAACTTAATCCTGAGTATTCAAGGGGCTGAGACTTTTCTCTTTTTAAGAAAAACAGACTTGAGTAGAATTAAACTGTGACTACTCCATCGCATGGCTCTGTCATTCTTGGGCTCATGAGAACAAGAACCAAATATTGCCCATCTTCTGGCAGCTTCTTCCTAAGGGGGAGCCACATTAGACAGGGTTTACCAATATGTTGGGCCACCTTCCCAAACATAGCCCAGGCTGAATCTGCAGGTGTTTGCTTGCAACGTGAAGACTTAACTGGTAATAACCTCATTTGAAAATCACTGTATCTGGGATTCCACAGAATGCCCAAGGGAGGACTAGGGGTGCTAGGCAAAGGGCAGTACGAGTAGTCTGGATCCCTTCAACTAAAACAGCTCTGCTGTGACCTGTTTTAAGCACTGGGCTGTATAAAATTCTCTTCAAACTTATTATCTAGAAAACTACTAAAATATTTGCTAAATATAAAATATTAAAGGGATCAATAAAACCTACATGTACTGGAAGGCTTTTAAAACAAAATATGATGAAATACATGTAAGTCACAGGCTTCCCTGATCTCTCTCAGTGACTGATGAATGTCCCAGAAGTAAATATAAAGCAGGAGTTGGCAAATCTTTTCCATAAAGGACCAATTAGTAAACATTTTAGGCTTTGCAGGCAAGAGGCAATGTCCTCAATTCTTTGAGCAACTGTTCTCACCTAAAGGCTAAAAGTCTTTTCTACATCTAACATATAAAATCTTAAAACCCTCCTGAGTTCTCAGACCATGCAAAAACAGAAGGCAGGCAGGCCAGAGTTGGCCCCAGTGTAATACATTAGCCGTTGCATTTTAACTACCAAGAACCTGCGTGAAAAGTCTAGGGGACTGTTTTTGAAGTATGGAAATGAAAGTTGAGAAAAGCTAATAGTCAAAAATAGTTTTCTAGACACCCTGTAGTGTATTTGAGAAAAATTACACATCCTGGGAGAGTCTATTTACAAAATGATATCAGAAGGGACCAAGGTTATCCCTCAGCAAGGCCAACACGATGATTGTATAAAATTGGCTGGTCAAAGCCATCAATCCTCTTTCTTGTTTCCTCCACCTACTTTACCCTCACAGATTCAATGCTGATTAAGTTCATTTATCAACCAGGCAGATTTATCAACACTCTGTATGACCAGCCTAAGTGTACTTCTAAACTTCATGGCAACTGAAAAAAATGTCTAATGTATAGATCTGAAGCTGGGTCTTAGAATATGGAATTTTATGAGTCCTCAACTTGACTTGAATTTTCCTTGGAAGAAATACTTTATCTCAGGACAACAATTTCTAAACTCCAAGTAGTAGCACCCAGTACTAAGAGGAATGGGTAGAAGAGCTCCTAGTCCCTGTCACAGACATAGGCTTGGTTTGTGAGTAATTCTCTAAGCTTTGAAGCAAAGAGAAAGGAAAAGAAGAAAGCACCGATTGAGTATCTATCTACCAGCTGCAGGCAGTGTACTGAATTCTTATATGTGAACTCACTTAATTCTCACAACAGTCCTATGGAATCAGTAACCTTATCACCATTTTACAAATAGGAAAGGTAGCATTTACAAAGCAAACCCTCAGTGAGCAGAGAAGTAGAATGGGGGCTCAGCAGCCCCACATTCTTTCTGCCATAGCATACTGTCTATAAACAACAAAACAAACAAAAAAAAAGTGCTATTTTTGAACACACAAATACTGGTACTCACTGAAACACAATTTTGACTTTGTGATTCTGGGGGCATTGCCACCTAAGTGAATCTGTGGGTTTCTGATTCCAGTTTGTTTTTTCTCTACAGAACTACAGTAGATTTTCTTAACTAAAAACACTATATGCATGACTGGGCAAACTACTGAAATATAAAATATAAAGGATTATATTTTGTTTTTCTTTTATTCTACTGAGTGATGCTTATTAAATTTCCAATTTGTTCAGGCTTCCATACTTTCCCGATTTCTTAAACAATGTGAGTGGTGGGTAATTTTTGGCACCTGTTTTCTATCTGTTTTACAGAGATATATTTTTCTAGTATTTGGATAAAAGTAACAATAATAACTACAGATGCTGAACATTTACTGTGTATTAGGCATGTTTTAAGCATTCTGTATGCCATTTAATGTATGTCAGATCAGTAACTGGTCTCAGTAAAAGGGAAATTATTTTGAGTTAGAGGAAGAAGTAACATTTCCACTTATACATGTCCTATTTGAGCATAGACTGGCTACACAGTGATCAGGGGGCTTGTACAAATGTGATCAATAATGTAACTGAAGAAAAGAGACACTAAATACTGCCCATCCTTCCTTTTGTGTAGGTAGAGCTCCCAACTGCCTTAGTACTTCAGAAATACGGAACCTAGATCATTGTTTTACCAGTTGCAAAATATTCTGGCACAGCTGGATGCAATGCATTTTCATGAAGTGAGTCCATTTCTCAGAAAACTTGATAAGCATCCCTGTGAATGTGTCTGAGGAACAAACCCTTAGGTGCAATGATGAGAGTTTATTCCCTTTTCAATTGTGAATATAAGTGACCCCTGAGCAATGCAGGTATTGTATAACTTATAGTTGCCTCTGCAGTTTCTCCACATTTGAGGAGTCAACCAACCACAGGCTGTGTAGTATGGAAGTATTTACTATTTAAAAATACCCATGTGTGAATGGAGCCACACAGTTCAAACCTGTATTGTTCAAGGGTCAACTGGGTACTTTACTTTTTGTAGTCTCTCCTATAAGGTGGAAATGGGCCATTTATTAAATCCCCAGGGAAAGGTTCCGATAAGATTATAAATCCCTGACTTTTTAATATATGGCTAGGTAGGAATTCAACTCTGAAATCAGAGATGATGAGACTCAGAGTAGAAGCCAGATATGAGCAGCTAAGTTCCCCAGGAGAGAACATGACTGGAGTCCAAGAAGCAAAACTCAGAGAGCAACTAGAAACAACGTCATAAAAGTGAGTCTAGAGGAGCCTTGAAACTCAGGTAGGAAAATTAAGGCCCCAAGAAGGCAGCTGTAACTTCCAATGGATCAATGGTTACTGTTAGAGAAGCATTAATGGTTCAAGATGTGGCCAGGGCACCTGAACGGGCAGATAATCCTCTGACAATATAGAGGAAGACACTTTATATAAGGCAGTCTTTGGAGTCAGTGCTGTTGGTGGCCCAGAATGGGTCAATTCCGCATAACCTTTTTATACAATGCCTGCAATATGCTCCCTTATTACTGTTAATAGCAAAATATGACAAGTAATATTGAGCTAATGCAGTGATGTCCTTCACTTCGGGGTTTTATGCTCTTCTTAACATTTATTTTCAGTGCTCTAACAAATGTTAAAAAAAAAAGAAAGAAAGAAAGAAAGAAATTTCACTGTGACTACAAACACCTTGAAAATGTCCACTTTCTTTTTTCTTTATTCTACACATGAAAGAGATATAACTACCTGTTCCTCATCTCTCTTTCCTTGGAAGGTAAATTCAGTTGGAGCAGAAAGGCAAAACTGTGGACCCTGAAGTTTGGCCCAAAGCATCCTAATCACAGAAGCTACTAGCTCCTCATTCCAAAATTCTATCCTGAATTCTCCATCTTGCCATCCATCTGCCTCCTAAGACTTAGTTGGGGTACACTACAAAGTAGGGCCAACCTTTCCTTCCCACACCCCATGTCAATGCCAACAAAATAAAATAAAATGAGAGACAGGAGAAATAACAGTGTAAAGACAATCCTAGGCTTTACCCAGTGAGAACACAACTACTGATACAATCATCCAGCTTCACTACCTTCTCCACCTCCCTAAAGGGTATAGAATTGTTTTTGTTCACTCACAAAAATATTTTTACAGCAAAAACCTGTACATATTATAAAACCAGATAATTCAGCTTAATCTTGCATGGAAAAGCAACATGAATACATGGGAATAAGTAGATATGGAAAACTGAAGCACCAAATTAGGTGGCCTGCAAACATACAGTCCTTAATTTTAGCTGCATACATACAAATGTGCCCTGTACAGGCTGGAAATCAGAATTTAATTTTCTTCAGTTGAGTGGTTTTAAGATCTCATTCTTAACCAAAATATGAGCAGTACAATTATAGTTCTGGTGTGGGAAGACACACTTAATATCTACCTATAGGGTCTCTGTAATAAGAAACAGAAATATATACTATAGGGTAAATTTCCTCCACTATTTCATTCAGTTGTATTATCTTTGCAATTATTTAACTGTAAGTACCAGAGTAGCATTATTCCACTTATCATTATAAATACACAACATGTCAGCAATACCATAAAATCACCTTTTGTGGACAGATTTCTATCACAGTTTTCACATGATAAATTCACTTCATTTTTTAGTACTTCTTTTTAAATTTCAGCTTCACTGAGGTATAATTGATATGTAAAATTGTAAGCTATTTAAAGTGTACATCATGGTGATTAGCTACAGGTATACATTGTGAAAGGATTCCTCTCATCCAGTTAATTAGGGGCAATTCTTATTGTAACTCCCACCAGTCAAAATTCAGATCATGTTTTGCTAGAAGTCAAATTCCCACACTTTATGATACAGAACAATGGCTTTCAAAGTATGGTCCCTGGACAAGTAGCACCTAGTGTCGCCTGAGAACTTGTTAGGAAAAAAAAAAATCTAATTCTTGTGACTCACTCAGACCTAGTGAATCAGAAATTCTGGGGGTGGAACCCAGCAGTCTATGTTCATAGGTCTTTCAGGTGGTGTGACACATGGTAAAGCACAAGCTCAGGAGCCAGGGACTAAAGCTGTAAACTAAAGCCATCAGTGCCTGCAACACAGAAGGATGAGGCTTGATCCTACCCTCAATGGAGTCAATGCAATCTGTGGATGAACCATAGACGCAAGAGATGTTACAAAAACAACACAGGAATTTGACAGCAGTTCAGAGTAACAGAGACTTGCCAATGACTTTACCGCTAAATGTTGCCCTTTAAACCCTTTCTGTAACCCCAGTATCTACCTCCTTCTTGGTACTGGACCATTAGTGTTGGTCCAACACCAATTCCAAATTGTTCTGTCCTTCCTTCAACTCTTGTGACTTCTAAGCAAAGAAGTGCTTTTGAGATAATGCAAGTAATAACTATTGCATTTTTTATAATGCAATATGCTTCTTAAGGACTTGTATATAGATCATGTTATTTGACCTTCACAATTCTCCTATAAAGTTTAACCTATTGGGAAATGTGTGTACCAATTTAGACACTTCTAACAAAGTCCTTGACCTAACAACCACTTTTCGCGACTAGACGATATGAGGCACATTTATATAAAACTATTTCTAGCCCCTACAACTCTGCAAGCTGTCCCAAGATAGCAAATATACTCAACTCAAGAATGTAGAAAATGCATTAAGACATATGCCATAACATTACATTAAAATGAAACATTAACTATTTCATGAAGTATGCTAAATACTCTATGGATTTAATATAGTACTAGTTATTATAAAAAGTGATGATATTGCAAGAGAGGAGCCTTCATTTTTCAGTACTGAGAGAAGGGAAGGGAATGTATCCTCAGCATCTTTGGGGATTGGTTCCAGGAACCCCACAAATACCAAAATCCCTGGATGCTGAAGTCCTCAGTATCCTCAAATTCTGCATCTGCAAATATGGAGGACCAACTGCTGTGACTTCCAACAATTCCTGCACTAGGAAACTCTTGTATTTTCCTCCTATAGTCCCTATGATATTTGAACATTTTCTTTTTCTCCTGAAAAATCTATAAAGTTACATTCAAAATTGGGATAATTCAATAGGATTTACAGGCTCTAAAATATAATTATTTAATAATCCAGTAGAAGTGGTATCAATAAAATCCCCTCACTCTTGTAGATTTCCTGGTTCAGTTGTATTAGCTCTTCACCTAATGGGTGGTCTCTATCACAGTTTTCACATGATAAATTCAATATCATGTGAATATTGACTCAAATATCGCAAGCACACTGGCCTCTATGATGTTTTCATGGTTAATGGCATTTGCAAAGACCATGTTTTATTGAGTCTGTAGTACAGTTTTAGTTTGGAGGGAGCTGTAATTTTTACCATCACTCATAGGACAGATCTTCTTCCACAGAGCATGTTTTATTTGTGAATGGACTCTCGCCAAGACCAGGCATTGGTCCAGGCTGTCCATGATATTGTAGACTCACTAATTGTAGGCTTCTCCACTTTATTAGTTCACTGAGGGAGCTGATGAGAAGATCTACACAGGCATTTAGCCTTGAATGTGGATTCACACCTTGATCTACAGGCTATCAAATACTTTTCCCTCAGATTATCACATAAACCACCTAAATTTACAGGATGGCCTGGGGTTTTATCTATCTGGGTTACAGAACTTCCGAACAAAATCACAGAAAATATAAGGAACCATCCTTGAGAATTTCTCATCACTGACCTGGCCTCCCTGTTAGATCACAAAATTAATCTCACGTTAACCCAGGGGCAGGCCTGGGGAGCCCTGGGATTTTCAGAATAGAAGACAAGTAAACAACTCAATTTAAAATCTTTCTCAGTGTGGCCTCAAGTGATTTTTTGGCTGCTCTAACCTGGGGCAATATTGTCTTCCAAAGAAATAAAAGTCTTACCGTGCAATCCGTTCCAATCAAGCATAGTCTTATCAACTGAAAAGTTTGTTTCAATAAGGGAAGCCAATATGTTAGGAAACTTGCAATACTTGTATGTATCATAACTGCCATCTTCCCTGTTCACCTTAATGCTCCGCAAACTACTTCTGTCTTGGAATCTTATAAATCATTCTCTACGAGCCACTAAAAATTTCCATTTCAAAACCATGATTTCTTCAAACCACAAGTCCCCAGACATTGTGGCTTCTAAAAAATCATGATGTTCATGCTAAACTATTTTGATCCCTTGCCCATATACACTCAACAGGTTTCCATCAAAATGTTTTATGATAAATCAATTTATTAGCACTTATAGGTATACGTTCTTGACAATCTTTAAAAAACGTTTTCTTGATTTTGTGTAATAGAATGTTAAGGGAACGACTCCAAAT
This sequence comes from Oryx dammah, assembly GCF_014754425.2. NCBI lineage: Eukaryota > Metazoa > Chordata > Mammalia > Artiodactyla > Bovidae > Oryx > Oryx dammah. The sequence goes on along the minus strand of NW_024070185.1, from coordinate 39,968,141 downwards.
CCCTTTGCCATTTAACCCAGTCTTAATCTTCATCAAAATACTTTAACATTTCAGATTTTACATTGAACTAATAGATGAACAGTTTCCTTTTCCTTTGGTATTTTTTGCTATTTGTCTTCTTTTCATAGATCTTTAGCATAGGTTTGAGACTGGTGTGAACATACACTCCTGGCAAGTAAATTTCTAGAACTATAAAAGGAAGGCTTCAGATTTTTGTGATTTAGTTTTTCCACTTGCCTTGTTCTGCTCTGGGTTTATTGCCTTCTCAGCAAAACACAGAATATAATCAGGGTGTTTTTGTTTTTGTTTTTTTTTTTAAGTTAAGAACAAAGAAAGTAAAATAGAATCTGAGAGAAGCAAGAATAAAGAAAGAAGCAGGGCAGATAAACTTTCATACTTATAAGCTAACTGGAGAAGTAAAATTCTAAGAACAAAGTTAAGCAAGATGGCCCTCTGCCTGTTTCCAATATTCCCAGAGTCATAGAAAATTTGAGTCATTGTGAAGATGCTCTGTTGACGCTGTGGTAACCTAGGCTCCTTGTCCACTCTGGCAGCTCTCCTGCCACAGTTAAAGGCTCAAAACTAAGAGCTCTTTTTGAAGATCAAATGCAGAAAAGCATCACAAACAAAAAGAGGAATTCTGTTTGGAATGACAAAGCCATTTTAAAAAACTTTAACAATACTACCAGACATCAAAAAGCACACAAGACAAATGTGACTCCTGAGTTTTGAAAGTGAGTCATATACTGCATGCCACATATAGCAAAGGTACTGATGTTTTTCATAGACAAAGATAGTTTGGCTTCCCAAACCCATTTCCAGGAGGTTTAAACTCAACAAGGCTAGCCCCTCCCCATAAACTATTTATACTGGATGTTGGGCCATTTTCAATTGATTCTATTTAATTTTGTCTCTTTAATTGTTGGGTTCCAGGTATTTAATAAGATTATGGATTTATGGACTGAATAAGTAGGGATATAGCCTAAAGGCTGTTTCAAACTGATTGTAATTTAATGTGTGAGAATAAATGTTCATATATCAAATGTTTGGCAAATCAAACAGACATATGTGCAAACAAAAGCTAGTCATGCTTTTTCATGTATATATCTAATACAAAATATTTGAGTGTTGATAACATTATACACTGGCATATTTCATGTGTGTACCTGCACTCAAAACCTTTGTCAGACTTGGTTAGTCTTTCAAATAACTTTTCATCTAATCTCTTATGGTCTCAAAAGCTAAGGCTTTTTTTTCTCCAAGAGTAAGCACCCAAAGCAACTGATAAAGGGCCACCAACACTGGGACAACATTAAGGATGTCTTGATGACTGGCCCTCTTAAAACATTTGCTTAATACTCTTTCCTGTGCCTTTGGATCAGTTGAGAACTGTCAAATTTAAAAAGTTATACAAGCATAGCTTTCTCCTGTTCCACTGTTATGCATCAGTAAATCCTTCATTCTTTATGGCTTATTAGTATGTTTAAAAAGAAAAAGCAATCTGCTGCCAAAACCTGGCGCTGGAACCAGATGGGGAGGGAGTAGAATTTGTAATTCACAGAAAACAGAAAATTCCCACTGTCTGGAGTGTGGAGTTGTGGGACTTTTGCTTTCATATTCATAGCATGACAGTAAGAGCTTTCCATATATGAAGACTATAACCAACCATGTTTGTACCAATACATCACCATTATAGGGAGTGGAAAATGCACAAAAGCCCAGGCTAACAAAGTAAATAAAAAAAAAGTCCTTATTGAATAATAATCCTTTCTCATTTTTCACTGCATACATAACATTTTTCTAAATATAGAGTCATCTATTATTCAAACCTAGGCAGAAGGAAGCTATTCTGGGAGTGCCATCCTATCCCTCCTCCCCCAATGGTTGACAAACACTAATGGACATTCTTACAAATTGATTTACTGATATGATTTTTTTTTCTGAGAGACATGGGACTGGCTTCCTTTTGCAATGCAAAGACAACAATGACTGCTCCATTAAGAAATCCATAGGCAGCCTGTTACCTGCTTAAGGGGGAAAGACTTCCTTTGAGTCTCAATCAAGTTAATAAATTTAAGATACCTGGGAGGGTTGGGTACATTGAACTTTTGGCAGAAAGCCAGGACTAAAAGAGCAAATGTATTATTTTACTTTGTTTCTTTATGAGAAGAAACAGTCTGCTGACAAACCCAGCTTAGGAATCAGATGGGAAGGACAGGAGGGGGATAAATTGCAGTTTACTGATAAAGTGAAATACAGACGATCTTAGAAGCATTTTCATATATGCATTCCCTTTAACCAGAGTCAAGGGCCTAGACAAGGACAGTTGATGTGGTTGGGTCTGCCTTTGCTGAATCGGCTGATATTACCTGGATAGAGGTCAGGCCCGGGCTCTGGGGAGCATCCCACCGCCCTATCGACAGCGTCTCGTGGGGAGGTGGAGGGCTGCAGGGGCTGCACCGTGAGGCAGTCTGTGAGCAGGTCGGGATGGAGCTCTGCACTGGACCGCAGCTAAGAGAAGGAGAAAACAGAAGACAGATGGAAAAGGAAGGCTATTCCTCAGAATACCTTTTTCTGGAAAGGATATCATGCCCTAAGGTTCATGCACAAATATTTATCAAGTAACAACTACAGGTTAGGCACTGGACTTAGAGAGTCAATACAAGGGTCAGCTTTCCAATGCTAATAACACCTGGCAGGTGTTTCAGGAAATATGTGGCTAGAGGCAGATTTTACTTCAGGCCTTGATATTTCCACTTCTGGGAACCCAACTTCTTATTATGTTTTCTTTGATTTGCTCTGTATCTAATCAGAACTTGTAGTGATATCAAAAACAAACTCAAGTATATTTAGTCCATATTGTAAAGTGTTTTTAAAATACAGAGATATAATAAGATGAAAATATCTTAGAGATAATTAAGAATGTCCATTGAGATTTGACACCTACAGATTTTTTGGAACATGATAACAAGAAAAACCAACATCATTACAAGCAATAAACTATTCCAACAGTAAGGTACATAAAAAAAATAGACTTCATCTTATCACAATAACACAATAAATTCTTTATATATTAAAGAGCCATAAAAATATCAGAATAAAGTATAGATACAAAGTTATGTGATTTATTTATGAAAAAGAATTTTGTAAGTATAATCTGAATGGAAAAAAAATCACAATGGAAGATTTAGTTATATAAAAATACCAACCTCTGTTTGTCTAAAAACATAATATCTTTAAAAATCTAGACATATATTTGTCACAGATATTGCAAACAGTTACCATCTTCTGTCCTTTTTAAACATATATGTTCTCTGTTTAAAGAGAACATATAAGTTGATTTTGCCTTCATCAAGATAAAACTAACCCTTTAGATACAGGACTTGAGTATACTTACTCATTCAACAATTATTTAATGAGCATTAGATACTCTCTAGGCTCTAGAGATACTGTCTTAAGGAACTTACACTCTAGAGGGGAAGCAGATGATGAACAAATAAAATATATAACAGCAGATAGTGATAAGTGCTATAGAGAAGAGTGATAGAGAGAAGAAATACAATGAGTTAGAGACAAGCAATAGCAACCTGAGATAGGGGGCTCAGAGAAAGTCTGTTGGAGATGGCACTGGCAAAAAGCCTTGAGAGAAGTGAGGGAGTGAGCCCTGCAGACGTATGGAGGAAGAACTCGCATGCCCTGTGCTGCGTCTGGATTATGTGACGAATAGTAAGGCGGGAGTGGAGGGAGTCTTGGGCCTCGAGTAGAGAAACAGGAAAAAGCCGAGGTGTAAGTGGGGGAAAGAAGGAACAAGTTTAGTGACCCTCTCTTTCTTCCTCTCAGATGAGTAGATTAGAAAAGGGCCTTCCAGATCATTTAAAGCTTCTAATCACTCCCAGTCTAGAAATTATTAAATGAGTGAGGGAGGAGGTAGACCGCAGGATCTCCTGGGAAGGGACCAATTCACCGCACAGCACTTCACATGAACAAAAATTTTTTAAAAAGGAGAAACAAAAATGAGAATAAACCTAAAAAATATTCAGCACAATTGCAAAGAAATAAATGCAATGCTATAACTTTTAAAAAACTTATGAAATTATCAAAACTTTACAAAAGAGGTAGTTATAGTGAAAGTAGAGTGAGAAAAGCACCATAAAACACTGTTGGTTGGAGTGTACATTGTTACAAACTTTCCACACGATTTGGAGGAAGATTTTCTTAAGACTCATAATTGAAATTATTTGCTCTTAGAGTTTCTTAAGGAAATAGCCAGAAAAGTGGAGGAAGATTTATGTTCTTTATATTCACCACTCTATTGAGACACAGCACTATTAAAAATTAGGAAAAATTACTTAAATGTCTAAGAAAGTGAAAGTGACAGTCACTCAGTCATGTCCAACTCTTTGCAAGTCCATGGACTGTAGCCTGACAAGCTCCTCTGACCATGGAATTCTTCAGGCAAGAATACTGGGGTGGGTAGCCATTCCCTTCTCCAGGGGATCTTCCCAACTCAGGGATTGAATCTGGGTATTGCAGGAGACCTTCTAAGCCACCAGGGAAGCCGTAATTCTTTACCTTCTAAGCCCCCAGGGAACCCCTAATTACAGCTGATAAATGACGCTACATCAATTTGATGGAATATTAGGCAACCATTAGGATGATATTCATGAATATAAAGGCAAAACAAAATTATGTATACAAAGTGATAACAATTATGTTAAAACACAGCTAAAATACTGTAAGGAAATATAATTCAATATTAAAAATCATTTTTGTCCTCAGCAGCAGTATCATGAATTTATTTCCTGTTTTCTTTTCATTCTTTCCTCAGTTTTCCAAACATTCCAGTGATGTGCTGGAGCTGGCTTGCACCAATCTAAGAATGCCAACTGTGTCTACTTTTCCCAAACTTGCAATGACATCATATCGATAGCCTGAAATTGGTCATGATGATAGCATTTACACTATGGAAACTGACAAACACTGCAAACGGGCTTTCCCATGTGGAGAGCTGGTTGTTGCCAGTACAATGACTCTGATCAGAAAGAAAAACATACACACAGATACAAAACATCAGCAAATTACTATTTAGAGAACAGTATTTCTTGGAACTGAAAAAGCTTTATGAAGAGACAAACACATGTCCAGCTCTTAGTCCAAGAATATGAAAATGGCACAGCGACCCTAAGTTTAGGGAAGCAGTGTTTAACACATGTAGTGAACAAGACAATTATAATCTCCTTAGCTTTTGCCACGTTGGAATGTCTGCCCAAGATTATCTGAGTTAATGCCTAACCCTCTCAGGGCCTATGGAAGGTATGTTTGATATTTTGGTACTAACCTAACACATGCCACGTAAGAAAAACTGGAAAAAAATCAAGCCTTAGAATGAGTTCTGGTGATCACTTTTAATTTATCTTTCATTGTTAAAATGTGATCTGGGGCCCACATGTTCTACTAAGAGTAGACATGAATGTCTCTCTGCTTTCTATTACCAACTACTCTAGGGTTTTACAGACATGAGTATTGATGAGGTCTTTCCAAGGAATTTCATGGCCACGGTTACTTCTGGAGTTAAAGGCAGGCAATTCTTCCTTAGCTACAAGTATTCATGTTTTCCAAGAGTGTGATTCCATACAACTTTGCGGTGAGAGTTAATTTGGTTTTCTCTGGGATTAGACATGGTTCTACAAAGTGCTTCTTAAATTGAACAAACCTCAAGGACTTTTTTCTTTCTTTCTTTTTTTCTTTTTTTTGCTTAAGGTCCTTGAAGACCTTATGCAAAATTTCCAAAGCAGGGCCATATGCTTAGAAATGCAGTAATGGTATGTAAGTTTAGTATCTTTCTCTCTCTCTCAGATTATTAGACAAAGAAAAGGACTTCCAGATCATTTAAGGTTCTTAAACATTGTCTACCCAGGAGTTATCAAATGGGTGAGGCGGGATGCACACAGAAGAGTCTCCAAGGAGAGCTATCTTTCCATGTATCTATATTATGGTTTTATATTTGGAGTGAGAAATCCTATTATTTATATAAAGCAGTATCTTCTTAGCTCTTAAGAATATAAAAAAGATAGAGGGAACTTTTTCAGTAGGGGATGGTCTCTAACTGTGACTCTCAAACCTGGACATGCATCAGAATCACCTTCATGCTCCAGTGCAGAACTGATGATTCGGTGGGTTTGCAGTTCATTTCTGTGAAGTTCCCAAGCCATGGTGATGTTGTTGTCTGGGAACCATGCTTTTGGAACCATGAGGAATCCTGATAAGAAGATTCTCTAAGAAAATGCTAGTTAGAAGAGATGAGACTTTTCTGGTCATGAGAAGAGAAAATGAATTGCAGAAATAAGGGATTATAAAAACCAAACTGACTTTATGACATGAACCTCATTTTATTTTCCTGGGCTCCAAAATCACTGTGGATGGTGACTGCAGCCACGAAATTAAAAGATGCTTGCTCCTTGGGAGAAAAACCATGACAGACTTGGACAGCATATTAAAAAGCAGAGACATCACTTTGCCAACCAAGGTCCATATATTTAAAGCTATGGTTTTTCCAGTAGACATGTATGGATGTGAGAGTTGGCCCTGAAGAATTGATGCTTTTGAATTGTGGTGCTGGAGAAGACTCTTGAGAGTCCCTTGGACTGCAATGAGATCAAACCAGTCAATCCTAAAGGAAATCAACCTTGAATATTCATTGGAAAGACTGACTGATGCTGAAGCTGAAGCTCCAGTACTTCGGCCACATGATGAAAAGAGCCAACTCGTTGGAAAAAAAACCCTGATGCTGGGAAAGATTGAGGACAGGAGGAGAAGCAGGCGACAGAGGATGAGTTGGTTGGATGGTATCACCAACTCGATGGATATGAGTTTGAGCAAGCTCCGGGAGAGAGTGAAGGACAGGGAAGCCTGGCGTGCTGCTGTCTATAGGGTCACAAAGACTCGGACGTGATTTAGCAACTGAAAAACAACAACATGAACCTCATGTAACCATTTCTTATTATGTTTCCCTTTAGATCTCATAATAATAAATGGTTACATGAAGTTCATATCATGAGTACAATTTGGATTTTTATACTGTTGCAGGGATAAAAAGGGTTAAAAATGTTCACCCCAGTTTAATACTTGCCCTGATAGGACAGCAAGAACATGCCCTTTATGGGGCCTTTACTGTTCTTTACATACAAGAAACAAATATCCTCTCCTTTCATTTGGGACACCAGTCCCGAAAGGCAAAGACAAGAAGGCAAGAAGAGTTTCTGTGATGTGCACCACATACCAAAGATAGGTATTTCCATAAGGCCTCGACAAAACCCTTTGCTCCTCTCAAGAGCACTGTCTCGCTGTCTGCAGACATCCCATTTATTATGCTGTTCATTCCTTTTGCCTGGAATGGCTTTCCCTCCTCCCAGTAGAATTTCTCCAACATCCAATTTATGGCTCCCTCCTGAATGAAGCCCCCTCTGACCAGGTCAGCCCCAACAGGGCTTCCCATGGTATATGGAGAGCTGCAGAGTCTGCTCTCAACAACCCTGCAACTGGATATATGTTTAAGGCTTTGTTTCTTGTTATGAGTTTAGTCTGCACTATCATGAAGTCCACAAGGACCCGGTTAGCTGACTGCCTTTCTAACTTTCAAACCCCATGGCACCTGGCAGGGTGGGACCAGCATCTGGGTAAATCATTCAGTGCCAGCTGGATTTGTAAGAATGAGACACAATACTTTATCTAAAGGATGCTACAATCTCTAGTGGTGTGTGGATGTGTTTAAAAAACACAATTGTTCATGTCTTAATTACCTCTCCTGAAGGAGAATTTTAAAAGATACAGCAAATGTGTGCATGTTAAGTCACTTCAGCTGTATCTGACTCTGTGTGACCCTATGAACTGTAGCCTGCCAGGTTCCTCCGTCTATGAGATTTTCCAGGCAAGAATACTGGAATGGGTTGCCGTGTCCTCCTCCAGGGGATCGTCCCGACCCAGGGATTGAACCCATGTCTCTTTTTTCTCCTGCATTGGCAGGTGGGTTCTTTACCACTAGCACCACCTGGGAAGAAGACACAGATCATAGTTACTATATGGGAAAGGCTGCTGCTGCTCTGCCCAGATCCCTTCTGATCCCTTGGATTAGCTCTGAACTGCCCTGTCTCCTAACTTTCCTGTGCCCACCCCCCAGCTTCTGCATACTTTACAGCTAACAGACACCGCCCGCCCCCCAACCAATACACAAATGCATGACCAACCAGCGCTTCTTAGTGCCAAAGTGGGACAAATTCTGAAGTGTAAATTATAGTCCACAGCTCCCAGTAGGGTCGTCCATGTTTATAGCTTTAGCCCCTTCCTTCATTCCTCTCCTATATTCTCCTGGGAGCAGTTCTTTAACAACTCACAGGCACCTGGATCTTTGGCTCACAGTCTGCTTCTGGGAGCACCCAACTTAGTAAATGCCCACAAATCCTTTTTATTTGTCTCAGGAATTCAGAGAGCCAATCAGCAGCACTCAGAGATGCTCACACACACATACTGTTTCCTTTTCTTCAGCTCCTGCTCTGCTCACACACAGGTATAGTATAGTAACCATATGCTTAATGAAAGTAGGGTATCCTGGGCTATTATCTCTCCTGTGTGCTTAGTATGTCCAACTCTTTGCAACTCCATGGACTGTAGCCCAGCCGGCTCCTCTGTCCATGAAAATTTCCAGGTAAGAATACTGGAGTGGGTTGCACCCAGGGACTGAACCCAGGTCTCTAGCATCTCCTGCATCGGCAGGTGGATTCTTTACCACTGTGCCACCTGGGAAGCCCCTGGGCCATTATGGATGTGACTAAAAGCATAATTGTGGAGCCTAAATTAAAAACAAAACCCTAATTTACAAGAATAATTAGCATTTAAAAGAGCCTCAGACATCACTAGGGCCAAACCTCTATCTTATGTACTACTGCCCTATAGCAACCCCAGTAGAGGCTCTCAGACTCTGTTTGATTCCCTATGGTAACAGGCAACTTTCTTACCTTGGCAGTTAGCTTTCATTTCCGATAGTACCAACTATCAGAAGTTTTATTTCATACTCAGTCCGATCTAGCCCTCAGCAACCTATTAGGATTGCACGTGTCCTTCTTTTCATAGCGGGCTCCCCTGGTAGCTCAGACGGTAAAGAATCTGCCTGCAGTGCAGGAGACCCAGGTTCAACCCCGTGGAGAGAGGAGCCTGGTGAGCTACAGTCTCAAAGAGTAGGACACGACTCAGTGACTAATACTTTCACTCTTTCACACTTTCTCTTCGTAAACCTGCAGTAAGGTTCACGGACATACTAGGAAGAAAAGAGACCTCTCTGAGTCTCAGAAACCAACCTGTGAATCTTTGAGTGTTAATAATCCTGATCATTAATGACCCATTTTAGGGCTTAATTTCTTGGCCTATCCAGGTGCAAGTAAACAAACTGGCTCCTTAGCTTGCATACAATCTCCCATTATGAAATATTTGTTCTAAATGATAGTTTTTCAGCGTTAATAATGAAATCACGCATCAAGTCTTGACAAGGTTCCCGCATTTGGTAACTTGAACTGCTTTCCTAACAATGCAGGGATTTTTCCTAATAGCTAAAAACAAGGTACCGTCAATTGTGATTTGTATTTGTTTTTTTTGTTCAAGACTATTCTGTTAATGTTTATAAGCTCTTGAAACAAGAGACGGAAATTCTATTCCCATCATTTTCTCATTTCAGATATGATTGAATAATCGTCCAAGATTAAGTGAGTCAAGTGGAAATAATTAGGAAAGGGAAAAAGGCCCAGATTCTTCAATTTTTGGTTCCATTACATTTTATTCCAACAGCAAAGGCATTCTGTTATTCTGAAGCAAGACATACTTCCAAAGAGAAAGAGGTACAATCAAAGGCCTTTTGTTTCCCCTTTCTCCAATGAGCATCCTCTATCTGGGCTGTGCATGTTTATGCATCATCTTCCAGGGATTCCTTTGTTCTCCAGAAATCAAATGCCACCAAAATATGTTTATGAAGAAACTCAACCAGAAGAAAAAACAAATAGGATTTTTTTTCCGAGGGTTAAGGTTTAGTACCAGAGCATTCTCATCAAGCATTCTCTATGACACTTTGAGCAATGTGGATCCTGGGGAATTAACTCATTGCCAAAAGGCTTAAAAATAATTACAATGAATTAACCTATTATATTAATTACAATTAATTTCCAGTTGAATCGAAAATTTCTATCTTTAAGGGATTCCTCAGCCCTGACATTTATGAAGTGGCTTTGGCTTATCATAGGTAATTAATCTCCAACAATCTGTTATCAAACTCATTTCCTTTGGGAATGACCAATTTGCAAAGAAGAAAAGAAATAAGAGTGCAGACTTAGAAAAAGAGTATTGGAAGAAACTTCTTCATGAACAAGAGGTATAGTCCAGCTGGACACCCTGCATTTCTATAATAGGAAGTACCTATTTGGTTAGCACTGCCTCGAGAGGCCAAAAATTTTGTCTTCATGAACATGCCAAAATATCTCAATAGATATACATACCAGGGTATATGTCTCAATAAGAGACATGAAAAATAAATTCCTGTAGAGATACAACATAATTACTGGCTATCTAGTAAAAAACGGTGATTGATGAAACAATTTCAGAGTAAGAAGAACAAATGTTATGCACCAGGGCTATAATAACGCTGTCCAAAGGAACTTTCTTGGATGATAGAAAAGTTCTGTAGAGTACTAGTTTGTAGGCATTAGTCACATGTGATTAAAAAACACTTGAAATGTAGCTAGTGGAACTGAGGAAGCAACCTTTATTTTATTTTAACCTAATTTTAATTAATTTAAATTTAAATGTAGGCTAGTAAACTGCCAACTTACTACATATCATGGTGGCAGTTCAGCTGTTGCTTAAATCCCTTCAATGACAGGGAACTCACTTTCTTACAACTCCTCTGTGTTCCACTGTTAAATTGATCTAGTCATTAGGAAGGTCTGCCTCAAGTTGATCTGTAATCTGCCTCCCACAATTTCCACTCACTGGAATTTATTTTTCCCCTCTTCCCTCAGACCACATAGAATAATTCTGTTCATGGTCTACTTTATATTTCTTTTAATATATGAGAAATCTTAAAATGCTGCAGTATTACAGAATTTCAGCCCTAAAAGTGGCTGTAATTTAGTTTGTCAGTCATTCCTTAGCAGTTGTTTTTTTTTTTCCTCCAGGTTGAATATCTTTAGTTTTTAGTATAGATAAGAGTAATGTTAAGTAGGAGGAGATTTGGTCTCTTAGTCTGACAAATTGTGGTTCAGCTACCAAGTGATCCAAGGCAGATACATTCACTTGTCAGAGTGTAGTTTCCCTTCTGTAAAATGAAGATGATATCACTGAGCTATCTTGGTTGCTTTAAGAAATAAATTAGATAATATTTAGAAAGTTCTTGAAACCCTGCTTGGTACACAGAAGTCATCTAAAACATCAATCGCTGGTTTCTCATGTAGCATATTCTTACATTTACCACACCAATTTCTCTTAACACTGGAATTCACTGGATAGCTAAATGTGCAAATGCTATCCCAATACTAATACAGTGAACTAGCTGTTTGACCAGGAGAGAGTATAATAGAACAAACACATCCCTTGTTCTAAATGTTCCACTTCTATCAATTCAACCTAAAGAATCATTTCTTAAAATCCATATTATATTATTCATTCATTCATTCATTCCATTTACTGAATTCCTTACTGTGCTCCCCACACTATACTAGGCCTAGAAGATAAAGTCATGCCCAAGATAACCTAGTTCCCTGCCCTTGCAGAGCTTATAGTGCAGCTCAAATAAAACTTGCCATTGGGTAAAAAATTCTTAGATCTTTTTTCATATGTGATGCTCTTTATTTCTGATGCCTCTTTATATTCAGAAGCTAGCTTTTTAAAGCTTCATTGCCATTTGGTGGTACAGAAGCTCTTGGCTGTATTTCATTTGATTCTATCACTCAGCTGGCTACCACATTCCCCATTTCAGGACCATTTACAAACTTAATGAAAATATTCTCTGGCATCAAAGATTATGTTAAATGATGGTTCTAAATTTCCATCCAAGAGTGAGTTATCTCTGGAAAACAGCCCATACTCTATTGACATTAACAGACATTAACAGCTCTTTAAGCCATTAACAGTCACTTAAATAATAGTTTATGATATGATCATGAAAAATAAGAGTATGGGCTCTGGACCCAAAATTACCTGGATTTGAGCTTCTGTACCCTTACTTATGAAATGTTAGACAACTATTAAGTAGTTAAACAAATCGCTTTAGCTCAGTTTTCTCTGTACAATGTGGGTAATTTATAAGGCTTTTGTTGGGGGATAACAGATAACATGAGATAATAAGCTATTTCACCAATAATGGTATATAGTCAATGTTTAACACATGCTAACTACTATTTCTATTCTTATTTTTTTCCCATTAATATTCTGTGGAAACATTTATAGCACTCTATTACATGTACCTTTATTTTCTTTTTTCTCCCATCCATCTTTAGATATTTTTCTCTTTATTATTATCATACAATAGTACAGTAATATGACAAAGGAAAAAGAATGGAGACTTTGGGTTCATGTAGATAAAAGTTCAAACTTCATCTCTGCTACCCACTAACACATCGCCTTTGGCAAGATATTTAACCTTGAAAGGCTTCCGAACTATCCTCTGTAGAATAGTGGTGATAACACCAACAGTATGGGGTTATTATAGGATTACAAAAGGTGATCAACAGAAAGTGACTAGCATAGTACAATGTTATTATTATTATTATTATTATTTTTTGCTCAAGAAGAAAAACTATTATAATTGTTAGGACTGATACTTGTTATTGCTTAGCCACATAAACTGAGTCTGGGGCCAAACAGTGCCTTAATGAAGACATTAGCACAGTTTTTGCAGAATGAATATCACTCAAATTATTCTATCTCAGAAGACTGTAGCTAGCTTTTACTCAATTTTCTAGCTGGACTTTTTCAAATCCAATTATATTAGAAATCAAAACCAACAACAAAACATTTTCAGAATACTCTGCGGGATTTTAATACTTATATAGATGTTCTATTTACCAAAATCTGTACAACTATCTAGCTATCCTAAATAGAGTTGGGGAATTAAAGTTAAAAGTATGTTGAAATCAGAAAGGTATGCAGGTTGGATTTTCTGCATTGTTTACATTTGTAAAAACATCATTTTCCTCCTAAGTCAATATTATTCTAAAACTGACACCAAGAATCCTGCTTTGTTTTCCTCACTGGAAAATGATATACAAATGAACATAGTCAAGGTAGATTCAAACTGTATTTGGAGGAACATCTAAAAAGCAGAACCTTAAATTGAAGGGTAGATTCTTTTTTAGACAAATACAGAAATATTGGCAACCCACTCCAGCGTTCTTGCCTGGAGAATCCCAGGGACGGGGGAGCCTGGTAGGCTGCCGTCTTTGGGGTCACACAGAGTCGGACACGACTGGAGCGACTTAGCTTAGCAGCACAGAAATATTAACATGGAATTTCACACAACCAGGAAAAACATCCTCCTTTACCCTTTGAGGCCGGGTTATAAGGCTGTAAAGACTCAAAGGAAGACAAAAGGTTTGCTTCTATCATGGCTTCATAAATTCCTCCTGATACCAGCTCATTGTCCTAATGTGACCACACACATTCCATCCCATGCAGTCAAGTGTGGCATTTTCTTTCTATTCAAGTATTCTCAAGGTTTAATTAAAGCAGCCAGCTATCTAGTAATTACGTCCCCCATCCATCTTACCAGCTTCTTATTGTCTTCCTTTGAATTGATTTCTGACTACAGCCCTTCATATGCTACAGTTTAGTAAGTGTGGGGAGAGACTAACTGCAGAAGTTATTTTTCCTTCCTTTCATTTAATTAAAACAGATTGTCTGAAAAAGATTTAAGGCTGATTTTCACGTAGATCAGTGTTTGGACAATTTTTAGATACCTACTTCTGAAAGTTGAAGGCTGTCATTTCAAAGGAGAGCACTTGCTTTCTCTTTTCCCATCCATCCTCTACTCAGCAGTCAGTTTAATTTCCCCCAAGGACACTGCTGACAACAGCACCCTGCTTCAAATCCCTCTAGAAACTCTCCCCCAAGCACTGTTCATGGCCCAAACTCACAGGCTTTCACAGGGGGCTCTCCCCTAGCAGTGTGCTTTCGCGCCCCTTGCCTGTATCACACACAGCCAACACAGCCTCCTCTCTACCTGGTGTTCACTCGCATTCGTGTCTCATGCCATCCTTCTGGCCACATGCTTCCCTCATCCGGAGGCCCCTTTTCTTCGGACCCTGCATATCTACACTATATCCTGCATATTCTTCAGGTCCAATTCAATGTCACTGCTTCCTCGAAGTCGTCTCGCACCTCTTCATTCCAAAATAATTTCTTCCTTTTTCGACATTGCAACAGCAATTTCTCTGTATCACTCTGATAGTACTGTGGTTTTCTACATTCTGTAATACTTATTTATACATTATATATGTGTGTGTGTCACAGAAGATAAAAAGTCTGCTTGTAAACAGAAACCATGGCTGTCTAATCATGTAAGCTAAAACAGTGTTTTTTTCATATGAAAGGTACTCTAAGTGTTTGGGGAAATGTGTGAGCAAATAAAGGAATGAATAACAAATCAATAGCTGTAAGGATTTATTAATTCTTTAGGGCAGCCTCTAAAGACAGATAAAATCATGTCTTCATAGCAATGCAAAGGGGAAAAAAAAAAAGAGTGAGGTAGCATGCCGAAATTATCAACTAAGAATAAAACAGGAACTAGACAAGTGAAATCTTAACAGAAGTTTTTTTGTTTTTTTTTTAAGATACTTGGAAAGTTTAATTTCTTATACTGCTCAGTCCCTGTTCACACTAGATTTCACTAGATAACAGTATTCACATTTATATATTGCTTATTGGAAAGTATAAATGAGCAATCTTTCCAATAGGAAATGTTCATTATTTACTTTTGTACTTCCCATCTCTGATTCACCTGGAAGGGCTGGGAACAAATCCAACTTTCTACCCTCTGTTAAAGATTCAAGGTCCAGCATAAAGTTGAGAAGCAGAACACAGAAATTTCAAGTTGATTGGACCTGAAATGACACACTCTCGCCTCCTTTTTGACAACATACACAGACAAGACCCTCCATCTTCTGGACCCTGGTTGAGTAAGTGACCAGCTGTGGCCCTGGTCTCCCTGGTCACCGTTCCACATTCAGCTTTTAGCGGTGCCAGGATCTCTTCACCCCTGAGGTAATGCCAACCAAAGTAAGAGCTTGCCCATGGTATTATTTTTGTCAAGGCATGGAAGAATTTTACTGAAGGTAATTCTCCTGCCTTCACCTGAGGACTGTATATCTTAGAATGATACATGAATCTCATGAACTTCTAACATGTCAGTGAAATGAAACTCTTCTCTTTGGTCACGGAAAAGGAGGCCTGGTTCAGAGAAGTTCTTTAGAGTAAAGCCAGAGGCTGGACTCCTCTAGAGACTTCCTATGGTCTTTGCAGCTTCTGCCAAAGTTATTTTCATGTTTCAGTTCAGTTCAGTCGCACAGTCGTGTCTGACTCTTTGCGACCCCATGAATCGCAGCACGCCAGGCCTCCCTGTCCATCACCAACTCCCGGAGTTCACTCAGACTCACGTCCATCGAGTTCGTGATGCCATCCAGCCATCTCATCCTCTGTCGTCCCCTTCTCCTCCTGCCCCCCATCCCTCCCAGCATCAGAGTCTTTTCCAATGAGTCAACTCTTCTCATGAGGTGGCCAAAGTATTGGAGTTTCCACTTTAGCATCATTCCTTCCAAAGAAATCCCAGGACTGATCTCCTTTAGAATGGACTGGTTGGATCTCCTTGCAGTCCAAGGGACTCTCAAGAGTCTTCTCCAGCACCACAGTTCAAAAGCATCAATTCTTCGTTGCTCAGCCTTGTTCACAGTCCAACTCTCACATCCATACATGACCACAGGAAAAACCATAGAAGCTACTTATTCCTCCTTGGGACACTGGCATTACTTGGTCTTTCTTCTTATCCACTCCCTGCAGTGAGCTCCAATCCCCTCTCCAAAAAGCTTACCACACCCTAGAAACCCAGACTAGAAAGTAAAAAATCCAAAGACAGCATGGAAGGATAATGATGGCTGCCAGCACAGCGTGTGTGTACATTACATCTCAGAAACTCTGTCCAAGACTATGCTAACCTTGCTGGTTCTAACAGTATGGGGAGAAATGAGATGAGGTCAAATTGAGGAAGCAGAAACAGGTGTTGTCAGTATTGCATGTTGTCCCCTTAGCTGGAGAACATGATGCTATTTTTCTTCCCCAGATGTTCTGCCATCTACAAGACTTAGAATGTATGCTTTCATTCTCAATGTCTACAAGGAACTCCAGGCTCAATGGTCTGCTGTGTCTAACTCCACTCTCAAATGCTCTAGTCCTCATGTTGCTTGTCTGTCATTATTATTAGCACCTCCTTGGGAAGATATTATTGGAAGTAATTTCACATTCTGACAATGCAAGGAGCTAGTACGAGTTGTAGCTACTTCAGATCTCTGTAAAGAGCCCTGTGCACTGGTAATTTTTAGCCCATTAGAAATATGTATATACATATATATATATGTATATACATACACACACACAGCACAGATACTGAGGAAGGGAAAAGTGCCATCAAAAGACATATGCCCTTTTATCCCCATAATCCTTCAAAGTAGAACAAGGGAAAACAGATGTGCTGCAGAGTCAACCAACATTTAAAGCCAGTGTAGAGGGCATATTTTAGGTCTGACTTTAAGGGGGAAAATATAGATATTTTATTTTTAAATAGAAATTAAGAAATCAGCAGGGCTCCATGTAAAAGCAAATCTTACAAACAAAAAAGAGACACTAAGAAATAATAATTTATCCTTCTGAGAATTCTGTTTTATTGTCCACAGAAAGCAAAGTCTGTGCTTTTTAGCAGAAACCCAAGAGTCTGTTGACAATGGGAAGCACACATCTTTGAGAAGCTCCCATAGTAATCAAACTTCAAGGAAAGGTAGTATGCGAAATACAGGCGACTTAGTTTTTCCCTAGTATTTTGAAGATCAAAAGAATATCTCTATTCTACCAATAAGACACTCCCCCGACCAGTCTTCTACCAACCCACTGGGGGAACCAAGCAAATTCCTTGGTTTCTCATGTCATTACCACAGGCTGAAATGATGTAACAATAATAGCAAACAGGGGTGTCCCTCTGTGCCAACTCTCTAATCAGTTTCAAAGTATGTTTTGTAGATTCTCACTGACACCACTCAAAGGCACTGGTCACTTGTGGTCTCAAAAGTTTTACAACAAATTGTGTGATTAAATTCTTTAAATACGTCTGTCCATTACTAATCCTCTTTTGCCAACATCCTTTTCAGAGAAAAATTGCAGCGCTCCATGGTGCCTGATTTATATTTCATTTTGAGAACAGGAAGTAAAGGGATTAAAGTTAAGGATTAAAACACTTACTCTTTACTGCATTTTTTTTTTTAACCTCCTGAATGGCTTCCTGGTTGCCATGGCTACTCTTCACTAGTCCTTAGTCTTGAATGCATGTCTTTGCATTAATAAAACATTTTAAATGCAATTTCATGGAAAACAATAGGGAAAGTAGCTTTAACTTCAATTGCTCTTAAAAAAAGAAACTAGAATATTTTTAAAAAATCTTTTTTCTTCATTCTTTTATTGGCATCCTCCAGAGTGAAATGAACTAAGAGACAGCATAGGGACAGTCTAAAGATATACAAACGAAAACCAGAATTATGCAGCAGGGGCACAGGATATTACTTTGAGATAGTGACTTGGCCCTCATCTTACAAACCAGTGTTTGTAGGAAGATTAAGGCTCTCTGGGAATTTCTCAAATGTTGCAATACCACAGAACATTTTAAAGCAAAAATGCACGTAAATGCAGTGTTGCAATTCCACACTGCAAATACCAGCCAGGAAATGAAAAACTGAGGCTTTCACCACCACAAAGTTAACTTAACCATATCAATGTAAATATCACTGCTTTGCATCCAAGTCATTGACGGCAGCATTTGCACAGCAGGATGGCCAAAGAGGTGATAGCCACAAAGAGCAAGTGCTGTCAGGGCTGAAGATGTCTGCACGTACAGTGCACACAGCTGATGCCGAGCTGGGTGTCGAAACAGAAGGGTGACGTTGATAGACAAGTGAGCAAACACAACTGCATTTGCGTTGCTCCTTTAAAAACGCTCCCCTGACATTCATTTTAAAATGTACTGCCTACATTCTTTTTAAAAGCCAAGGAAAACTAAGGAGTTGGAATAGTAAAAAATCCATTTTAAGATCTACTCTTAAAGTCCAATAGCAGAATAGGCTCCAGGATAAATTGTGGAGTGCCTCCTAAAACATCACCCAGCCATTTTTTCCCAGTGCT
Source organism: Oryx dammah (assembly GCF_014754425.2). Lineage (NCBI taxonomy): Eukaryota > Metazoa > Chordata > Mammalia > Artiodactyla > Bovidae > Oryx > Oryx dammah. Next base: position 39,949,673 of record NW_024070185.1, on the reverse strand, counting down.
CCCCAATGCTCAGTTTTTCTCTGCCTCCAGTGGTTTCAAACTATTCCTTTATCCCCCTGAGCCTACTGAAAGTACCTCTCCCAGATCCAAGTATATCCATCATTTCTCACTTCTTCTGATTCCATAATCCCATTCAAACCACCTTCCTCTCATAATACTCACGGAAGATAGACAAGCTACTTGAAAACTTGTAATTGAAGCCATACTGATATATTAGTGGTAGTGAAGGGACTATAGAATTGCCTTTGCCATATAATAGAACAAAATTATACAGGAATCTTCTGGAGACAGTACCTGGAAAGAATGACTGTAATAGTGGAGATTCAAAGCATTGTAACAGACTAGTGATATAGATAATTCCAGGAATAGGTGAGCAACTCCCACATCAAAACATGAGATAATTGGTGCTACCCATGGGCAGCACCATAGTATCTGAAACAAACTTGAATGGAAATGGCAAGTTATATACAGATCCACAAGGTATATAATCATGTTCCTTCTTTCCTGGCTTCAGGCTTTTCTTTTGGAAATCATTTCTTCTGGGATAATTCTGAAGATTTAGGGTCATCCCATGATAGGCTGGGGTTACTATTTGGCTGTTCTTACACATTTGAATCAAGAGGGAGCAATAGGAACCTACTGTTGAGAGGCAATTCTCTACAGGCATCTCAAGTTTCTCCACGTTGTGGCAAGATAGGTACTGATTGCCTTTTTAGACTATCTTTTTTAAGGATGTTTCTAGATCAAACAGGTTTGGAAAACTGACTGGGATAGTATCTTCCTTCTTAGCAAACAGCAGGCATACTTGCATGCATTACAAAGATCCCCCACTTTTCGAAAAAGTTTGCTTTACGACACAGCTTTTATAAAAGACCTACATAGTACCTGTTTTTCACTAAGCAAAAGGAATTTAAAGAGGATTTTCACTTTTGTGGGGGAAAAAAAAGTTCTTTTCACTTTCACAAAAGTGAAAAGCAAAAATAGAGTTCACCGTTTGTTTTGTGGTGAGGTTTTATGGAAGCAGTGCACATTTGAAGCAGCAAGAGAGGCACCACCAACCTCCCTCCCCGGGAACTACACTACATTCAGAATCTCACCATCAAGCCTCCATAGCATTGATCTCCATCCATGAACATCTATTCTTTATCTCCATTTATTTTGAGCATCTGTTAGCAAGATGTGTAATTGCTTCTCTGCTTTATACCATTTCTGTTTATGAAAGGTTTCACAGGAACACTCTACTTTTGGATGGCAGAAAAGATTTGGGTTCCCTATAGCATATTCAAAAGCAGAGACATTACTTTGCCGACTAAGGTCCGTCTAGTCAAGGCTATGGTTTTTCCAGTGGTCATGTATGGATGTGAGAGTTGGACTGTGAAGAAGGCTGAGTGCCGAAAAATTGATGCTTTTGAACTGTGGTGCTGGAGAAGACTCTTGAGAGTCCCTTGGACTGCAAGGAGATCCAACCAGTCCATTCTAAAGGAGATCAGCCCTGGGTGTTCTTTGGAAGGAATGATGCTAAAGTTGAAACTCCAGTACTTAGGCCACCTCATGGGAAGAGTTGACTCACTGGAAAAGACTCTGATGCTGGGAGGGATTGGGGGCAGGAGAAGAAGGGGACGACAGTGGATGAGATGGCTGGATGGCATCACTGACTTGATGGACGTGAATCTGAGTGAACTCCGGGAGTTGGTGATGGACAGGGAGGCCTGGCATGCTGCGATTCATGGGGTCACAAAGAGTTGGACACGACTGAGTGACTGAACTGAAGCTTAGAACTTCCCTTGTGTAATACAATCCACTGAGTTTTCTTCATGTCACCTTGTAGGAACTCAGACTTAAGAAACTTGCATAAGAAAAAGATGACACTCTGGCTACTGCTCCTGCTGTGAGTAATAACCTCACCTTTGTCTCTGACCAGGAGGTGTGTGTCTTCTGCCAGCCTCTATGAAACTGTAGCAGGCTAATTTATTACCCTGTACCTAGGGTAAAATCTCAGATGCTTTACAGTTCCTGCCAATTATTAGACCATCCCCAGGATGTATAGAATACTGGGAAAAATATTTTTGCCGGGTTCCTGTCAATATAATCCATTTGAATCACCCCAAATCAGTATGTAGCATCACACTGAGAGCCAATCTCAGGTAATTCAGCAAAAGAAATGTTACATTAGCCAGCACAAATGATCTGCCCTCTTGGAATCTGGTCCAGCCTACAAGACCTCAGGAAGAGCCTAAAGGCATCTGTCCAAAAGCTCATTAGGGTACCTAGTTGACCCTATATATATGGTAGAGGGTGAGAGAATGCTTTGAAGGAGAGAAGTGAGGGCTGGCACCACTATGGGTGCCAGTCTGGGTTCAGGGTTCCTCACCTGGACGGTACTGCTGGCCCAGTCACCAAAAAAGGGTTTGGAAATTTTAAGGAAGGCACTCCAAAGCATGGGGGCCCCAGGGCTTCAGTTAGGGGCCCAGCTACCATCTTCTAAGAGAAGGCTACTACAGAGCTTCTCAGAATGATCCTCATGCTAAGAACTTGTTGACAAGTTACAAAATTTCCCATGTTGGAAACTCAAGACAGCCCACAGTAAGAATGGCAGAGTCAAAGGAGCACCAGATGCAGAGTCAGAACAACTTAGCTGGAGTAACTTCTACTTACTGAGAGTGCTTTGTAAAGACATTTAGCTTCTCTGAGGCTTATGTCTTTCATCTCTAAAATGGGATTACAATAATAATTGTAACACTGACCTTGTATAATTGTGAAGATTAAAGAGGTAAAAGGGTGTGAAAATGGCGTAAACTATGCTAGATGAGTATCAAATGGTTCTTATTGTTCTTCCTCCCACTTCCTTTAAGCTTTTATTTTATAAGGGAAAAGAATAAAAATGGGTAACTGCACCCATTGTATTATTACTGGATGTTTTAAATGCCAATTCACTTCTTTTTGCGATCACTGATGGTTGAAGAGATATAAGTGGTGTTGAGTTCGTGAGTATTTTGCTGCGTTGAAATCTCTGATTAATTTCCAATATTCTGGGGAGGGAGGGGGCTCATAACTGGGATAGAGATGGGAGGTGGGGAAATCATTATGAACATTAGGTTCCTCTGTTCATTTACGCCAAGGTTGAGGGTGCCTTAATGTGTCTGAGTATGACTTGAAAATTGGGGAACTCGTTTTTGACATTTTTCCATATGAAGATACAAGATTTTTTTAAAAGAGCAGGGGAATGGATCATCCTTGATTGCTAATTTGAGTACAAAGAAATGAAACCTGACTTCTGCATCTGCTTATGTACAAACAAGAAAACACTGACGATGTCCTTTGTACTATCAATTCTATTCAAAATCCATATTGAGTAAATATTACCTACAGTTGGGGCTTGTGTGCTAGCCTAGTCCAAAGCACTGCTGTGAATCACCGCTTCTTGCCTGACACGTTCTGTCACCTCTTTACTTAAGTTTTCCATTTTGAGCCTCCTTTTTCAGAGACCAATGATGTTCTTGCCTCACGTTGAGTGATAAAATCTCCTCATGTAAGCGATTTTTACTACTGAGTAAAAGGGGCCCCATGTTTATATAAGATAGAAAAATAATATACAGAAAGATATATAGCAATGTTAAGCCACTGTGATGAACTATATCATGATTCTGCTACTACCTGGGTTCTATATTTCCTATATCTGGGAGAACCAAATGAATATTATGAGAAACATGATTGCCAGAAGTAGAGTGAGAGAGGAGAGCAAGGTCTAGTATAGGAGAGAAGACTGCAAGAGAGGCCACTAGCTAGTCAGAGGCTTCAGAATTCTAATGTCACACTAACTCTGCTACCAAAAACACTTGTAAGCCTGATTATAAAAGTATGTTCTGAGAAAGTACCAAGAGACAAGACACAGAAAAATGTAGAAACAGAAATCTATACCTCAAATTTCAGTCGAGAAATACAACTGATAACCAGAATGCTTAAACTTTATGCTTGGAAAGCTTCTAGAAATAAGATAGGTTAGTTTCTTTCAAAAGAAAGAAAGTCAATGGGGTCTAGGATGGGGTTATTGAGAACAACTAGAGAATTCCTATTCCCTTTTCAGATACCATTAGATGAAAGCCACATATGTAATGAGCCTACAATTCAACAACTTATTTAACAAAGTCTCTCATGATAGCCTTTTGGAACCTGAGATAATGATAGCATTTTGGAGAAGACTGAGAAACCTTGAACTGATGATAGCCATGCTGGATATGGTCATAACTGCGTGAGCCACGGTATCTAAACAAAATTGATTAACAATAATCCAACCTAACTGTCTTATCTCCTTTCATCCTAGGTCCCTACTTCATGCCCCATATTACCACCATAACTATCTTTCTACATCAGAAATCTGACCAGAGTTTATCTTTAAACATCTGCTCCCTGTCAACCTTTTCAGTTCAATGCTGCCGCAATAACCAGGAAATGACACTGCCGTCTCCTGTGACTCTCCCTGAAACTGTTTTCTGTGACATTAATGAAATGAAGAGAACAGAAAGTCATGCAATCCATACACTAAAAATCCAGAAGATGGGTAATAAGGAAAAGTTGTAGGATAACAGGAATTTTAATGCAGAATTTCTACATACATCAGTAAGGTCATTAATGGAAACAAAGATGCATCCTTGGCAGAGAGAACTAGAGCTTCTGTGTGGGTGCTCTACCAAGGCAGATTTTTTACTTAATTATATAAAGAATGTTTGGACTACCAAACTTACTAAATAACAACAACAAAAAGATTGTCTTAAAAATCAGAGAGCTGAAGATGTCATGAAGGGACTTTATGAACATCTTTTGGGACTTTTTGAATGTGATTCCCCATACTGGACTCCAGGGAGGATGAGGTTCCATCTAAGGACTCACAATTCCAATGGACTACAGCTGTGCCCACAGCTGACCCTGTGCAGTGACAGCACAGCAAGCACCCATCCCCAGAAAGAGGAAAAACATCTTTCTATTCCGGTGAAAAGAACAGTCCTAACAGTTAACTGAAGAGTTAGGGCTCAACAAACAACAGAAACAGTGAGCATTTAAGATGTCACATGACACTTTGCTGGAGTCTATAAAGAGGGGTCTGGATTGCTGAGTAGCACAATAATCTTTTGCCAAAATGCTCTGTGGAACGCCAAGGTTGCAAACAGTATGTCAAGACTTAATGGAAGGCTTTGCATCAGGCAGTACTAGCTAATTCTGGAGTACATTCTGTAGGTCTTGGAGGAAAACAGCATACCACCTTTGGCATCATACTGAGCTCCCTTTCCACTTCTAAACTTTCTCATTTCTCAGAAACACACTAAAGAGAGTAGAGGTTGAAAAAAAGAGCCATCTTGAAGTCATCTTGACTCTAAAAGCCAGAAGAATAAAATAAGATAATATATACAATATAGCTCTGAAATAAGTATTAAATGTAGGCAAAATAAGATTATCACTGTTATCATATCACTATTAAAACAACTCAATCACCGAGACTGGATTCTGCTTGATGAGCAACTCAAGTGGTGCCCTGCAGAAGGTTCAAAGATCTATTCGTCAAGTTCCCCTAACTTTTCAAGTATGAATTCAAATAAACCAGCTGAGGCAGGAAAAAACTCTTCTCCTCTTAGAAAATTCTTGCTATTGTCTGACTTTTGCCTCTGTGCACCACTAATAAAGGGGCTTCCCAGGTGGTGCTAGTGGTAAAGAACCTTCCTGCCAATGCAGGAGATGTAAGAGATATGGGTTAGATCCCTGGGTGGGGAAGATCCCCTGGGGGAGGGCATGGCAATCCACTCCAGGCAAGTATTCTTGCCTGGAGAATCCCATGGACAGAGGAACCTTGCAGGCTATAGTCCTTATGGTGGCAGAGTCAGACATGACCAAAGTGACTTAGCACACACCCACACACCACTAATAAAAGCCAGTTTCCCCAGCAGAAAAGGATGATGACAAGGTATTTTTCTCTATTGTAATAGCATTTCTAACTCCCATCCCTGTGGCCGCAGCTACCTCCTCCAAGGATGGAGCTCTGTCTCATACAGGACCTCAGCAAGCACTGGGCATGTGTTTCCTCACTAGTAGCGACCACATACCCACGGGATGGCTGTTATTACCCAGATTTCACCAATGAGAACAGTTTAACAGAGGCAAATTCAAAACAACAACAACAAGGTCTAAAGTGGATATAACAGGAAAACTCTCCTGCATGAAATCTATATTTACCCATTTCCCATTCATATAACACTATCCACAGGAAAACAACAAGTGGTAGGGATTTTCAACCAAAAGACATGGACTCTCTCCAGTAAGTTTGTCTAGTAAAGATTTTAAAACACACAAATAAGACCACAAATGTGTTTCTAGTATGAGAAAAACAAAATAGATATATAAACAATTCACAATTATGTTATGATCTCAGTTTCCTTTAATTGTTTTTAAACAGCTAAAATCCCTTTGAGGGTAAAATAAATTAATGGAGAAATCTCGAGCAGAGAGAAACAACTTTACTAAAATTTCAACAATAACTTGTCTTCTCTCTTAGCAACCCTTAGTAGACAACATGATGTAATTATAGTAGTAATAGTTAACCCTTATTGGCCATGTATAACATACCAGATGCCGTGGTAAGCATTTTACTGTCATTATTTCATTTAATATGATAAAAACACACTATATTAATAAACATTATATGATATAAACTTATGACCAAAATGATTGAATTAAAAGTTAACATATGATAACCTTGTATGATTCTGTAAGTTCTCTGATATATAACTCAGAATTGTTGCTGTTTAAGCTGCTAAGTCATGTCTGACTCTTAAAACCCATGAACTGTAGCCTGCCAGGCTCCTCTGTCCATGGGATTTCCCAGGCAAGAATACTGGAGTGGGTTGCCACTTCCTTCTCTAGGGGATCTTTCCAACCCAGGGACTGAACCCTAATCCTCCTCGACTCTTTCAGCATGCTATCTATAAATTAATTGCATGAACTAATTTGCTTTGAATCATCACTGGTATAGTAAAAGGGAGTAAGATTAGTATATCTGATAATTAATTTCCTTATGTTTTCCTAGTGAATAATTAATTTGCACTAAAATAAATTATGAGTTTTACCAGGCTCCGTTTTTGTCACTAGTATCACCTTCAAATAAAGTAGCCTCAGTTAAATTTTAACATAATGTATTTTATTTTGTGGGTGTGATGGTCAGTTTTACATGTCTGTTTGGCTAGCCTTTCCCTCCCCAGTTATGCAATAAAACACTAATGGAGGTAATTTTTTAGAAGTGATTAACAATTCTAATCAATTTTTAATCCAATCAGCTGAAAAGGCCTTAAAAGCAGAACTGAGGTTTCCCTGAGAAAGAAGAAATTTCACCTGTGGACTGCTCATCCAGTCCTAGAAATAGAAATTCTGGTACCATCTTGACTCTACCCTTCATCTCTGGCATCCAATCCATCACCACTTCCTGTCCACTCATTTTTCTCTCAACTGCCACTATCCTTGTCCAGGTCTCTGTAATCTTGTAAAACTGCATACCATCCTATCTGGTGCAATTGCTTTAGACTTCTCCATTAATCTATTGCACCCTACTCCCCACACTTGAATTCACCAGCTATACAATCAGCCCACCACCTGTCAAAATCCATCTTTAACATCTCTGATTGCCTCAAGGGAAAGGAGCCTATCTTACCATTTTTGCATTCACAAGCACTTATCAAAATATCAGACACACAGTAAATGTTGGGTAAGTAGGAGTCAATCCTCCAGAACATAAGAAGCATAGATCCTTCTTAGGTGGGCAAAGTTGTGGGGGTTTATTACAATTAAAGCCAGGTGAAAAAGTCACTAGGTATCTTACATTTCTTTTGGCTCAGAGAGTCTTTTATTTTTTTAATAACAGCTTTATTGAGGTATAATTGATATACAAGGAACTGCACATATGTAATATGTACAACTTGATGAGTTTGGACCTATGCAAACACCCATGATATCATAACTGCAACCAAGGTAACAGACATATAACACACCTCCCAGAGTGTTTGCTTGTGTTCCTTCATGTGTGTGTATGGCGGTGGTGGTGGGAGGGGTTCTCTCTCTTTTATCATCAAGAAGTCTTAATTTTGGAGAGTCAGTGAAATCTATGGGGTTTCTCCTTAGAAAGATACATTTTACATAATTTCTTAGATTTCATGGACTTTCTAGAACCCACTCATCCATGTATTCCCCTACGGTCCATGGATCCCAGTTTAAACTCTGAATAGAACCAAGTATCGCAGATTCAAGTTTGATTTTAATTCCCTCTGGTTTAGGTCTCAACTTCCTTTCCTTCTTCTGGATCATTTTTGTACCACCATCCAAGCATCCATATGACCTACAGAAACTAGCTATTAGTCATCACTGAAAGAGGTCTTCATCTACAAGAATATTCAGTTCTTACAAAGAAAAATATTTCCAAGGACATTACTGTTCTGTTGTTGATCACAATAGACCACCCTGGATTGCAGGTAGGTGTAACAACACTTTCTACCAAGATGGTTACCCTCTCACCTTTGAGGCCCTATGTTTGCCGTTCAAGATAGCTATGAAGATGGGGAAATGGAAAAACTGGGGGACTGTAACTTAAGCAAAGTCAAGGAGCAATTCATAGTACTGCATAAAAGAAGCCCATACCTTCTGACAGCCAATCCAGAAACTACTCTTGAGACCCAGCCACCTTCCCAGTATCCACATGAAAAGTTTTCACCTTAGGCTTATCCAAGCCCCTGTGTAAAGTCACCTGAAAATGAATCTTTAGAGCTCAAGATACAAACAAATAGAAAACTATTACTCATGGGTAGCAAAGACAAAATTCAACTGAATCTGAAAAGGAAAAACAAAAGAGAACTAGCAAAGGAAGCTGTAATTGCACGAGGGACCAGTTCTTCAGAAGTGGAGACAAAGAACAAAACCGAGGAGGGCCTGATGAGCTGTCATGATATTGTAAGACATAACGTTTAGGCAGCAGAAAGTCTGAAATAAATGCTTTTATTACAAAATCATTTTGATCAAGAATCCTCAGAATCTAATAAGAGAAAGGAAAGGAGAAGCTTGGAAGGTTTCTGTCAATCAATCAAAAAAAGCAATTATCTAGGAACCATCTCTATAAGGTGGCTGTGCTAGGCACTGTACAGCCTGAACTGCTCACTAAAGCACCTGTCATAAGGCCCTCATTCTTTACATAGTTGGCCAGAGCTCTGCCACATACTCCTAATTTTTTTTCCTAATTAAGAATTTTCAAGGGGAATAGAACTAAACACACATAACAAAGAATTGTGATAAAATCAAGAACAATGTAGAACGCTATCGATCTCCCCATTTCTTTCAAATAAGAGAGACTAAAACTTCACTCCTTAAGAGTGTCTATCAGTCACAAAGGAACTCGCAGACACACTGTTCCAGAAACACGCTCTGTGTGACTTTAATCACAGCACTTCTCCTACTGCACAGAGCACATGTCTCCTTGTATCTCTGGCTGGAATGCAATCTTTAAGAGGGCAAGTTTAGTTCTCACTTGTTTTTAAATCCCAGAGCTGATGCAGGGTCTCACTTGCTACTTATGCTGACTACTCATGCATGGGCATGGACGCCCAGTTGCTTCAGTCATGTCCAACTATTTGCAACCCTGTGGCCCGAAATGCTGCCTATCTGAGTCATTTTTTCAGGTGGGAGATACAAGTAATGCTTTTCATTGTCTAGCATCCAGTTCCTCTAACGCCAACTGAGGAAAGGCTGCCAAAAAGTTTAACTACAACAAAGTGAGATGATTCTGACATCTACTGCTATGCTCTCAGCAGTAGAATCTTTTAAAAGAAGCTCAAACAGAAAGGTACAATATTTCAACTTAAGCAGAGTTTAACATTTTTTTTGCAGGCAATAGTTTCCTCATTTCTAAAGTGGTCATTTGAATGTGTTTCTGACCATCTCACCTCAACAGTTCCCCCTCTTTTACCTCCTTGTCAACTTCCTCACTGCTTCCTTGCCTACGTTTATATTATTTTTTGTTCATCTTTTTTATTATTGCTGGATTTCATCACGATAGTTTGGCTCTATGAGGACAAAGAATATGTCTTTCTTATGCACACTTGCATTCATGGGTCTAATCCAATGCTTAACACACAGTAGTTGCTTAATAAATATTTGTTGTACGGAATAAATTACTTGAGAATGTATTTCTCAAATAATTTACAGAAGAGTAGTTTGATAAGATGTTCTAGAGAAAAAAGAAAATTGTTTTGTTGGCCAAGTAATACTGAATTAAATCGATCGAATTAATGTTTTTTTTCCGTCTGGAATATTGATGTATCTAAAGCTCTGAGAACTCTTACAAGAGGGAATCCATTGAATATTATTCAACTCAGCATTCCCAAGTTTATATAATAACAAAAAAACTTCCTAAAAGAATTACCTGATAAGATTCTATAGATTGTGTTCTAGAGAAAACACTTTGCACTGCTTTAAGGGCTAAAAAAGACACTGAGCTAGGCTCAGAGATGCGAGTATTTATTTTTCTGTATTCACAAGGCCGAAGACAGTTTCTCTGATCTCTCCAGAAAGGAAGAGAATATTTTTCTAACTATCTATTTACTCTCATGGACAACCATCTCTACCCTTCTACTTTTCATCACCAAATGTGAATTTTCAATCCCTCATTGGCTCCAATCATCATGTAGCATTAAAATGTTCTCAAAAGCACAGCTGGTTTCATATTGGATCTGCTTTAGAAAGAAGTCTCCAGGCAACTGGTTTCAACTCCAAATCAGTATTATCAACTGGGGGTTAACTTGGCTTTTTTTTCCCATTTACATTTAGTTATTAGTTAGCATCACTATTTTGAACTGAAATTGTTTATTTTACAAAAGCATACCTAGTGCCTTTCTTGAAATCTGTTACCCTGATGTCCTGAGACATCAGGACATTCAGGCAGGTGATATGTCTCACTATCATTTGGAGGTGTAATGTAAGTAATCTGTCAGCAACAACTGTTAAGTAGAAAAGTTAATAAGTGACTCAAACACAAACACACACACACACCAGTGCCATTTTAATGTCATTGCTGTAATAACATCAGTTTTACTCAAATTCCAATATGATTTCCTAAATGTGAGCAGAAGAGAAGCTACCAGTTCATCTTGAAATGTTATGTCTATAATATGTGTCTATGACTGACATTCCATTGAGAGTTAGAGTGATTCTTAATTTATTCCTGAGCAGGAAAAAATAGAAGGAAGGAGGGGGAGGGATGAAGCAAAAAAGACTGTCAAAATCTGGGAGGACCTCTGACTGTGTACTTCATCTGTATATTCCATATGCCATGTAGATGATGACACAAAATAACTGATAGAAAAAGTTAAGTCCCACTAACTCTTCTATACATGCTTTCATTTAGGGGAAAATGTATTTTTTCCACATAGCTTTTTGAAGATTTCAACAACTGCACAAAACAAGGTGAGCCTATGTTGTATTTCATGAAATTGTTTATAGTTTTGAGTATATATGGGGTGCTGGTGGCTCTGAGCAGATTCCAGAGTATCACCAGTTCTACATGAAGAGAGTTGCATTAAATAAGCAATTCTATTTCAGCCAGAAAGCTATATAGAGCTGTTCTCCAAGTAGAAAATACATATACATGTTGCATTCACATACACTTCAAATGCTACACTTGCTTGGTTTAAAACAGCCAGTGTTGAGGTCACAAAAGTGAAAGTTAACTACAGTGAGTCAAAGGTGAATGTTTCACAAACATTTAATAAATCACACCCAAAGTTTGGAATCTTTGTGGAAGTGTGAAATGGACAAAGGATTCACGTCATCTCTAACTTTTGGCCAAGTATTCTTTCCATTCACTTTTTAAAAGTCCATTTGGATAGCAGGCCAGAGTTGAAGGAAACCTCCCTGCTTATGGCACTTGCAAGGTGAAACTGAAAATTTCTAACAAAGCTTACAGCCTTGAGGAGAATTTCAAGTGGCTTATTGTCTTAGTTTTTTCTTATTTCCCCACTCATTATCAGACAAAATTGAAGGACAGATTCTGCCTTCTGCTCTGTAGACTGAATTCTATTCTCACTGGAGACCATAGCTGGTGACTTGAGTATTTTGCTACTCATTTATCTGTGTAGCCCTCTATTTAATGGACTCAAGATCTGCAAAGCACATTCTCTGGAAAAAGTCTGTACATCAGCTGATGGGATGTGTGGGTGTGCACACATCAGACAAAGAGAAAAGTTACTCTGCATGCAACGAGCCAAATCATCTCAATTCTTTTGCAGAAGAGCTTTTTTTCTTTTTCCTTTGTTTTCACAGCTTGAATAATATTTAGCTGAGTTTTCAGGTTCTTGGTTTTCAGTAGGCTCTAACAGGTGTGGGAAAGGGCCCCATGCCCATGACCAGGGCATCACTTACGAGATCTCTACCCCTCCTAATAAACATTTGTCTTACGGGTGAGGGTGGCTTGTCACTGGCCATGATTTCAGAGAAAGGCTTCATAAAGCCAGCCATGTTAAGACCAAAATAATGTCATTTAGTGTCCAGGGGGAGGTTGAAAAGAGGATTAGAGGCAGGCAGGCAGGCAGGGTATATTAAAGGAGTCCATGACTAACAGGGTGTGACAGAAAAGAGTTTTATTCTTTTCAACAAAACAATTCCCTAGGGCTGGGACCATTACTCCACTGTGCCTTTATCACCTTGGAATTTTTATGGTTATTTTTGATGAATTCACATTTTTGTAAAGGCTTTTTGAAATAATGCCAATTTTCAATTTTTAATTAAAGTCGTAAATAATCTTAATTCTGCTTTAAAAGGGTTATTGTTTCTTACTTTTTTAAATCATTGCTGCCAGGAAATATTCTAAATACCAAGCCCTGATGTGAGTTAGTAATTAGAATCTCTCTGAGGTCTAGTAACAGTCTACCATGTAAATACTATACACCAATACACCGGTGCAAGGTTTGAAAATGTGGATTGACTGATTTCAGGTTTATTAGCACTGCTTTTCCTGGGAGTGACATTACCTCTTTTTATTGGATAGAGCAACTTTCATCATTTTAATTTCCATGAATTAGTCCATCAAAGATCCACACAGGATTTTTTAAATCTTCAGATTAAAAGGCCAGGTTAAAATTTGGAAAGTAAACACAGTAAACTTGTCACTAAGGACTAAGCAAATAAAGTTGGCCAAATCCGATTCAGTCACTTGCAGGAAACAGTGAACAACAAAAGCTGAATCATTGGAGTGATAATACCTCATTTTACATAAGACAAAATTAAGAGAATATTGTAATATTTGACATTAGATTGTAATTCTGCCCCTTGAAAGTATATCCTTTTAACCAGATTGTCTATTAAAGGTTCTTAAAAACTGTTTACAAACTTATAGTCTTAAGATCTGATTATCTTCTTTAAATTAGTGCTTAATCAAAACCACTCTTCCCTTATAAAGAAGCTGAAATACTCTGTGTTTGCACAATATAAGCTATTAATAACTCCTAAAAATACTGCATTATGTTTTCATACCTCCTGTCAACCTAGGTTACTCTCTTGGGTTGAATATCATATTACTGCTTATTTGTCTACGTGTGAGACTTACATTCGGTCATGTCCACGACAATTGTTATTCTCTATGAAGGTGCTCTTGAATCTTATAACAAACTTGCTAATACAGTAAAACCTCATACATTTGGGACAACTTGGAGGTAGAAAATGGTCAGATTTGGGGGAAGAAACTCAGCAAGAGGATTTTTTGTTTAAGAAACACAACTAATTATTTCAAGTTTATAAGATACACATGGATAATTACAAAAACCATTTGACAGTGGTCCTCCTAAGCAATTAACAGTATGTCATTATAAACATGATGTGTTATTTTAAGAATATTGAACATCCTTCTTACAACTTTATTCTTATTATTAATTCACTTAGTTCCTTTGCTGTTTTAAAATACAGGAACATATTCCAATCCATGTTGAATGACCATCTATTATGACATGTTGATAATGATCATCTATTATCAGTTGACTGGGATTCCAATTAAAGAGATTTAACTATACTTACGTGGGCTTTTCTAGTGGTTCAGACAGTAAAGAATCTGCCTGCAGTGCAGAAGACAATGGTTAGATCCCTGGGTATGGAAGATCCCCTGGAGAAGGGAATGGCTATGTACTCCAGTATCTTGCCTGGAGAATTCCATGGACAGAGAGCCTGGCGGGCTACAGTCCATAGGTTCACAAAGAGTCAGACATGACTAAGAGACTAACACTTTCACTTTTAACTATATTTATAGAGGAAAAATAAATAATTTTAACAACTGACTTATAAGAGTGGGCTTGTATGCCATTAAGAATATCTATTTTAAAAAAGAACTTTTATCAAATTTTTCTAACTGGACATTTTTCTAACTGACAGTGGAGAGGCCAAATTATTTCCATATAAGAGCCCTCAACTGGCCTTGTGCAACCACCTCCCAAGGAAGAAAAAGCTCAAGTAACAAAAAGGTTACAGAGCATATCCCATAATAAAAGAACTAAATCCCTATAAATCATAAAAGAATGAAAGATTCTGGTTAGCTTGACGCCATGGTGACCTGAAAACCATGCCATAGGGTTTAATAAAACCATAGGAGATCATAGGCATCACTGACTCAATGAGTCTGAGCAAATGAGTCTGAGCAAACTTCAGGAGACAGTGAAGGACAGGAAAGCCTGGTATGCTAATGGGATCACAAAAAGTAGGACACAAATTAGCAACTGAACAACAGTGTTCAGTCACTTGAAATAAGTTTAGTCTTAAACTTCCCTTAAATTTGTTGTGAGGGACTCTTAAATGAATTAGGTACCCATCTAAACACAAGTGAAAAACCAAGGTCAGGTCAACATATTTTCTGCCATAATCAGAATATACTTTTTGTTCCAAAAATTTACAGAGTCTGGTATTCTTTGGAAGGAATTACGCTAAAGCTGAAACTCCAGTACTTTAGCCACTTCATGCAAAGAGTTGACCCACTGGAAAAAACCCTGATGCTGGGAGAGACTGGGGGCAGGAGGAGAAGGGGACGACAGAGGATGAGATGGCTGGTGGCATCACTGACTCGATGGATGTGAGTCTGAGTGAACTCTGGGAGTTGGTGATGGACAGGGAGGCCTGGTGTGCTGCGACTCATGGGGTCGCAAGGAGTTGGACACGACTGAGCCACTGAACTGCACTGAACGAATATTTACAGTTCAAACCATACAATTAACAAATGCAATATGCCACCTCGTGAGCCTCCTGGGCATGCTCCCTTCACTGTGCTCCTCTGCCTCCCTGCCTCCAGTACTATACTAAATGTTGCTCATGACTTCCTTGAACTTTTCTACTGTTTTCCTTGTATCAGAATCTCTAATACATTTTCAAAATTTTGCCTGTTTTGGAACATTATATAAATAGAAATTAAAAAAAAAAGAAAATGCCTTGAAAGGTAGTAAGCTCTTTATTTCTCAAGATGTTAAAGAACAGTATGGTCAACCACTTGCTGCTTATGAAGTCAGGAGGATAAGTCAAGTGGGTTGGCAGGTTAATCTTTAACACTTCTTCCAAATCTGAGAGATACTACAGCTTCTAAGAACTCTGAGAGATGCACTAAGCCCTCAGTGATGTCAAAAGTGATTTTAGGTTCAATTTTTTTCTCAGACTTTCATATATAGTACCTATTAAGAAACGTGTTTTTTCTAAGCTTAAAGGGAACAATGCTCTATACATACTCATCCTACCATCTTCATCAGAGCTAATAATTTTAGCCAATTGATATTTTATGTTTTGTATTGATATTTATTAAGCACTTATCACCAGAAAGAGTATTTGTTGTGTTGTTTTCTCAATTCAATTTTCTTTAACAATTTGGACTTAATTTTGTTACTTTCCAGTTTTGGTGACTTTCACTAATTTCATCAACTTCTATTATACAAATCCTCCCCAGAAATTCATATCTGATTACATCAATTATGAAAATCACAGCCTTGCTACTACTTCATGAAAGACTTCTCTACTCAGAGTCAAAAATATGTTACACTTTGAGAAGCATTAGGACAACCAATGTCCCACAGAAGCTCCCAGTACTGCAAGAGGAATTTAAATGTGCTTTTCCTGGCTGGATAAATTTTCACTTAAAATTACCTTTTTCCTTGCTTGCTGATCTTTGGAAGAATGTGCCTTCACATGCTTTCTTAAGGAACTTGGGTCTGTGTAGCGTTTGGTACATCCCGGAATTTGACAAGCATAAGGTTTCTAAATAAGAAAGAAAGAAAGAGCTGTAGTTAAATCATAAAAGTAACTGAGGAAGATTTACTCAAAGACTATTGACTTCAGAGCATGAACTGTTACCAACTGATTGATGTGAATTGCTATGTGATACTCATGCATTTTAATTAGAAAGCCCAGTAAGTTTGCATCAAGGCAAAGAGAAGAATAAACTTTCAAGAAACAAAGAGATGGCTTATCTTCAAAGATTTTCAAGAGACTACTACAGAATGCCCTCTTGCCACGAAACCTCCTGTGGCATTTTTCAATATGAAAATTATTAGTATCTCCAGTCATACTTACAATTATGTTCCCCTGAAAACAATCTCTGGTACTGTCAGAAATTAGGAAACACATATTCTTTAAGAGTTCAGGTATAAAGAAGCTGTAGAAAAGTCCAGAAAAGACTGGTAATGTTTCAGAAGAAACCTGATTCAGAAAGAGAGAGGGAGAGAATTAAAAGGAAAAATTAGTGGAAAGTAAGTAGAAGACAGCAGGTTTCAAACAACAGATGCATGAAAAATCAGCCAAAGAAACATTAATATTATTAGTTGCAGAGGAGTCCTGCTGTTAAGCCTAGATTAGGTGAATAAGTTCATGGCTGAGCACGATGAGAAAGAAAACAAGTTCTGGCTATTCCAATTCGCCCATGCGCCTGAGAGATGTAAGGTGTGGAGCCCAAGACAGAGTCTAGAATCTTTTTTATTTTTATGACCCTGGTGATTGGTACATGATAATTAGGAATGACTGAATGAGAGCATTACACATTGATTCAAATTTTAGCAACTATTCCTACTGTAACAACTAAATTCAAACCAAAGGTTTAAGAATGTGACTTTTATACTGTAGAATAAATAAAAACTTTCTTAAGAAGTGAAAAAAAAACCCTACAAGATTAACTGCGTTTATAAGATGTATTTGCTGTCACTCATCTACTTAGTATCTCATCTGGTGAGATATTAAATTTGTGCCTACATGAAGTGAAATGTGAGGAAGAGAACTGAAACTGTCTCTACAATAGAGTTCTCAGTTTAGAAACATGCTATTCTACCGACCAACCCCACTCCCCCCAAAATTCAGGTTGTTTTCCTTACTATTTATATTTTGTCCCTGTTTTCATGCACTTGCTTGTCATTTTGTAGGCCAACATTTGTGTGAATTATATTATTTGCTTTCTAAAAACCATATATGTGTTTCACTTTCTTATTGCTATTGTTGCTAATTTTTATTCCAAGAACAAGATAAAGTCATGAATATATAATTTAGTTTGACAATCCTAATTTGAATTCTAAGTTCGATTATCTGATGTGTTTGTTCATTGACTGACTGACTGAATGAATGAATCACTCAGCAGCTCTTTTGCTTCCATAATGTGCTAGACATTGTATCACATATCAGGGATCTAACAATGAACAATGGATGAACCAGCCTCTCAATAAGTCACAGTTTCTGCAAAATGATGAGCCAATTATGGGCTGAAGTCATCTGCCAAGACGTTTCCACTGGGTAAACAAAGGTTTTCTTTAACCTGGGAATCTTTCCTGGGTTCACACAGTTTTTTTCCCCTAGTCTTCCCTTTCCTGCCTGGGGGAAAATAAGCCAACATCTTTACTGGCGGTCATGTTATGACCACATAAGTTCATGTTTTGCATTAGAGATGCTGTACATAAAAACTGGGGGGAATATTAATGCATTATATAAACTGATGCCATTATTATTACAATAGTCACCATTACTTGGGTTGGAAAGATAAGAAATGGTTAATGTCATTTTGGATTTGATTTTGAGATACTCTTGAAAAAGGCTTGAATACTGACCATTCCTCCCGGCTAGCTTTCACTCTCTCCCTTGTTATCAGCCACCTGGGATCAGTATGCCAAAACAGCAATGCCAAGGATTGGTCTAAGTGGTACAAGTGTACTGGTCATTTTAACTCAGATTACCTAAGCTTTAAATGGCATGTTACATTTCATCAAACTATATTCTTCATTATTTTCCATTTATACTATAAAATTATTCCCCCTGTTTAGACATTGAGATGCTAATAGAGAAATGATTTAGTAACACTTTCCAGGGTTAGAATTATGGACTCAGTCATCTTTATGGGCAAATCATTTTCCTAGAAGTAAAGAATCCATTTAATTGAAGCAAGATACTTTATCTAAAATTCTGATAGTATTAACATAAGGAGTTATTAGCATAAGGAGTACTTAATGAAAGGGAATGTGGACCTAAATTTTAATAATAAATTCTTCAAGCAACAAGAAGGTAGTTTGGATTTCAAAGAAAAAAATGATGGTTTTAAAAGATTTAATGGAGAAATACTTAAAAAAAAAAAACAGTTAAGTTTTAAAAGCTACTGCACTGAACTGAATCATGAAATTATTATCTTAGGTAGCTTTTCTCAAAAGTTTTCCAAAGGGATTTTTTAAATTCAAAATGACTTTAGAAAATGCTCTTGGTTTGATTAGCTAAAATTAGCTCCAAGCAAAGAAGGGTATTGTAGAACCATAACACTTAGCCTCACAATAGTTCTTTCAAACTCCAGATAACTAGCTAGAGTAGAAGCAATTTCTCAAGACAATCTTGTCTCATGAATGTTCATTCTTCCATGATAAAGTTTAATGACAAATTGTAAAATTTATAAGATTCTACCAAGACCATTTTAGACATACAAAATAGGGCATTTAAACATAATTTATTCTCTTTCCTATTTCTACTTTTAAAAAATACTGCTATTCACCAAATTTATTCATTTAATATTCCATTCTGTTGGTCCTAAATTCATTGAATTCGATTCAGCTAGAACAGAAAGGGTCCATCTTATAGCCACATTACTCTAATTATATTTCAGATGTTTACTAGGCAAACCATCACATTATGTATATTAGGATATAATTCTGTTTAGAAAGGTTATGTGACATATAGCTAAAATGACTGCTATCAATATGACTAATAGTGACTAATATAAAATTTAATAAATATGTCAGCTATAACATCAGAAGAATCTTAAATATGTATGAGAAGGTGTGTAGAAATAACAGTATCTTTTCAAAATTCAAATTCTGAAGTAGTTTA
The DNA here is from genome assembly GCF_014754425.2 of Oryx dammah. NCBI lineage: Eukaryota > Metazoa > Chordata > Mammalia > Artiodactyla > Bovidae > Oryx > Oryx dammah. The sequence goes on along the minus strand of NW_024070185.1, from coordinate 39,930,290 downwards.
ATAATAGACATCAGAATGTTAACACTGAAAAAGTACTGTCATGAATACATTACTTGCAAGAATGTGGGATAAGAGATCTGTGGTGTGTATAATACATTTACCCTGATGGCTTTGTTAAGTGAACTAAAATTACATATAGTCCACCTAGCCTCATGTAAAAAAAATGACATCAAAACCTGAGAAATGCAAAGGAGGACAATCAACATAATTGAGAAAACAAAAGACAGAGTCATGGAAAGGGCATTAGCAAGTGAACACAATCTTTCAGCACTAGGAGAATTAAAGCATAATAATGAAAATAAATTGTTCTCATAGGTTGTATGTCAGTAGATATGTGGCTGTTAACACAGAGGAAGAATGATGAAACGGGACCCTTGGGATAGATTTGCTGATTCTTTTTAGATCACTTGAAGGTGAAAATACCAGGTGGTTTCTAAAGCAAAGGCCAGATTCACTTTCAAAAAGCAGGCCAGTCTCAACGTTCTTATGTCAAGAAAAAAAGAACTAAAATAGGAGAAAAAAAGTGCTTCCTGTTTCTAGCAATAGAGTATCTTATCTATCTTAGTATATCTTGATATCCGAATATTTATTTTAAGGTCCAGTCTCTAGCAGTCATTCTCTGTACTAAAATCTGTTATATATAACAGCCCCTAAAGTGCTTCTGCTTTATATATGAACCCTTTTGTCCCAGCAGCTGTAATATTTAGGAAAACCTGTTACTATAGAAAAAGGAAAAGAAAGAACCAAACAGGGCCCCTTCTGGCTCTTTACCAGGTTTCACGGCTGCCCTTGGCATTGTCCCTTTAACCTGCAAGTCATAAAGCAAACACCTTCACCATCCCACTATCAAACGGGCGCTTCCTCACACCGGGACTTGAGGCTGGAAGTTGGAAAGCTCCTGCCATTCTTACAGTGTCCAGATGTGTCCTCTGGTGCTTGGCGCGGTCACTGGAGTTACTGAATGCCTTCTGACAGCCCGGATGCTGGCACAAATACGGCTTCTCGCCTGTGTGGCTCCGCAAATGAATCTTGAGATTTTCGAGCCTCGAAAAGGCCTTCTTGCAACCTTCAAACTGCAAAAAGAAAATAATTTTTGGTTGCTGAGAAGGACCTTGAATGTTTGGGGTTGTGGGGGACAGGGAAAATAAATGTCCTTAGTTTGTTCTTAGCCTATAACAAAAATAAAATAAAATGAAATCCAAATAGTAACAGTATTACTTGTAAAAATATCCATATGTTTGTGTGAACTGCATTTTTCTACTGAATATACTTGCCACTTTCCATACCAGATTTGTGTCCCAAACTGATTTTTGTGATTACTTATGTCAGAGAAAATTTGCTGTGAGCCATCTGGCTTGGTTAATAAAAATACAGTAAAGCATGTCTTAAAGATTTGTTAAAAAATTAACACACTTTTCCATTTCCAAATTGGTCTAAATTGAAGGAATCAGGAAGGAAGAAACTTTTTACAACTAATAAACTAACAACAACAGAAGAATCAGAGTGATGTTTGAGAGAAAAAAAAGAAATTGAAGGCCCAAGAGTCAGAGATGAAAAGGACATGTGTCTGCTCAATCATTATGATAATAAGCTTTCTTAATTCTATCTTAAGTGGTTTTCAACTTCCAAGACTGACCTTTTTAATATATAGGGTGACGCCAAGCCTAATGAGATAAAGTTTTTAACATGCTTTTAAAAAGGAACAAGAAGACAATCCATCTAGTACTAAATCACATTCCAAATAAAGTTATAGTTTTATTTATCTCTATTTTTAAAGAAACTTTGTTATCTGATTCTTGAAGAGAAGAATTGTAAACGAAAAGTTGAAGATCTTAAGAAATGTTTCATTGGTTTGTCAGTAATATTTATTGATGGTAACATTTACTTACTATCTTCTGTGTGCAAAATATCAGCTACTATAAGAGAGGGTCAAAGTGATTTCAATCCTTGGCGTGACAGTCTAACAGAAAACATGTTAGAGAATGCCTACATACAAAGCATAAATGTGAGATGGGTGTTTATCCTTTAATTTTCTCTTTGGTGCTAAGCCCTGGAATATATATGTCCCTTCAGGAATTTTGATGCCATTAGAGTTCCCAGTGCAAGGAAAACTGTAATTTAAAAACTACAAAAACAAAACATAATATGTTTAATGCAATTAAGAAGCATTACATTTTAGAGAGGAACGTAGGGGTGGTAAGGGGAACAGAAGTTAAGAACGTTAAACTGAAAACAGTTTACATTAAAAATTAGCAGGTATAACTTAAACTTACTGCAAGAAATGTTATCAAATTCCTCGATTCTCTTACTTTTTATCAATACAACAGATTAGTACATTATTCATGAAGGGGTGACCAGAGTTGGGTCAGGTTTTGGTTATTTCAATTTTTACCTTTACGTAGAGGATGAACAAAGGAGGAAGAATAACTAAATATGTCACAATACCATCTATTTAAATAAGCTGTCTAGATTTTGCATGCTAGAATATTTTAAGAAATTTATGAAAGTTGTACTTATTTTTGATTGAGAGTTATACATGTTTCACAGACATATGTTGGTTTATTTCAATTTTGATATTTTGCTTAAAATAATTCTAGTGTTTTCCTGATTTCTATTTCACATAAAAGTAAATTTAGCCTGAACAGAAGATGATTGCTGACAAAGCCAACTACTTTTCAAAAGAATGAAAGGCATATAATGTTATATTGCTAGAGGGAGAGAGGAGTTAAGTGTTTATTTCTGCAGGTGTTCAACTGCTTCTCATGTTTGAGACTCAAGGGGCTCAAAAATAACCCCCAATTCATGGCTAAGCGGCCTCTGCCCACTGAACCTCTGTTTTCAAGGCTCACTCTGAATGACAACTCAGTGTCCACTTCTGCTGTAACTCAGTTTGTCTTGGAATCACCTGATAGACCACGCTTAGGTCTAAAATGAGCTTATGGTTTTGGACACTTCAAGCCTGTAGCCCAGTTCCTAGCAAGGTTGTTTTGCAGGGTGGGCATCATTTTATAGGGGTGCATACCCAGATCCGAGTAGGCCCCAACATCCACTATCTTCTATAGTCACCCGAGATCTTGATCAGAGAAAAGCCTGCATTATCTCAGAACCAACACTGGAGTGGAGAATCATTTTAGAATAGCTTAATGAGATTTCTGTGAGCACCAGAAAAATAAGACCCCTGGATCTACCACAGAGTCACTAGACAGGATCCCAAAGATGCCCCAGAACTAATTCCAACTGCCTACTTCATCAGATGTAAACTAAATGTAGACTAGCATTCCCAAGGTCTCTCTAGTTAAATGTCCATGTAAATGTTCAAAGTCAGAAAATTGCTAGTATTATTGTTAACAGAAGCAATGATCAAACCAAAGAGCTTGCTGCATTCCAAGCAAATCAGTGAAAAATGAACTATATCTCATAACATCATGACCATTTTTTTTAAATAGCAAAGACGGAGGAAAATATGAGCACCCAGATTGAAAATGACAACAAAAAGATTATCAGCAAAATCATCCAAATCCAGCTGATCTCAAATGTTTCCTCTGTAACAGTGAAGTCCAGAAGCAAAAGTCTTTGTAGTATGTGTATGGGCATTATACTACTTTCAGGAGAAAAGATTAAGGAGTGAAGGGATTTGATCCCACTGAGTTGAATGAATAAAGGCTAGAGCAAGGCAACCCCACATACTGGGGGCTCATAAAAACATTACCCACTCGCTCTTACTGAAGAAATTCACTGAGAAGAAACCATGAACCCCACCCAAACCAATAAAATGAAATGCTGAAGAACTGATAAATGGCTCCATGAGGGAACTAACACAAACCCATCACAAGAATATGCAAAGAATAACATCTGATTGAACTTGCCACACTAACAATTCTACAAGAAGAAAAAATAGGACCCGTTTATTTCTCTAAGGGTATCTGGATGAAACTTGAAAGCAAACCGTTTTGTGGATTCATTATCATTCATGATGGAAATGAACCTGTAATTCAAACAAGTATTTCCTCTCCCTCAGGCAATTTTACCCTAAGATTATAAATTCAATTAAAAGCAAATACATTAAAAATAAACTAATATTTTGGTAGAACTATATACGATTGCTACAAAATACACCTAAACTGGATGTTTTGGGTACCTGAGTAAATGGCTGCCTTGTTTTCTACCTACATTTTTTCAGGTTTTCAAAATCTTTAATGAGTCTCACCTTATAAAGAAACATCTAAATGTAAAGGAAAGCAGGAACCCCAGGAGAATTTCCTTGAATTTGGCTACATACTTTCTCATCAAGATTCTTAAAGTGCAAAGTCTATCCTGAGATCTAAGGTCCAAATTGTCACCTAATTGCTTGTGTCATCGAACCAACTCCTTCACAAAAACTGACCAATATCTTAGTCACTGGATATCTCCTTCCTGGACTGGCTGTGGAGCCAGGAATCTAAGGCCCAGTGACACATAAATGGATCATCAGGCCTGAGATTGCCTGTGCATCAAACACAGGCCAAATATAGAAAGATTAGAGAAGAACAACAAACAAACTCTCAGAATCCAAGGGAGTAGTGGAAGGAGGAAAAGCAGAACAAAGAGAAAGACAAATGCAGAATGGTAATGTTTGAGGGAGTGGTGGTGGGAAAAGGGTCTGGTACAGATGGGTAATTTTATCTCAATAGCATTCTTATTTTCCTCCCCAACAAACACTGAGTAAGCCCTAGGAGCATGGCACTATGTGATAGACAATGAGAGAAACAAAAGGATTAAGACTCACGTTTTACTCAAGGGAATCTGGAATCAAGATCATTACATGTGGCTGGGCAGGTCATATACTGATGAGGCATTGGCAATGATTCTCAAAGATATATTTGAGATCGGAAGCATTGTCACACCCTTGGGAACCCGTCAGAAGCACAAATTCTGTAGCCCAACTCAGACTTACAGAACAGAAACCTGGGGCGTGCAGGCCCAGACATCTGAGTGTTAAGGAGCCCTCTAGGAGATTCTGAGGCTACCATGTATCTGTGAGTTTGGAATGAAATTCACATTGTAATTCACTGTTGCTGTTCTCAAGACAATCTCCTGACAGAAGCAAAATGTCTTGCAGAATTCACTCATTTCTAATTGGGGCAAGAGTCATATGGGCTTGCAGCAGCCCTGGACTAAAAAGAAACATCTCGAACCCAGGATAAAGCAAGGTTATCTCCATATGTGCTGCAAATGAGACAATATTCCAGAATGCCAGTCTCATACTAGAGATTCTTTAAGCTCTTAACTATTTAATCTGTTGCCAAGCAGATTCTACTTCTGAATAGGCATGTCTAAAAATTCCCTCAGTGACCTCTTGACCAACAAAACATCCCATGTTTCTAGCACCTATTACATTCTGCGGTTGAGAAAAAGCAGTGAAGGGGAGCCATTATTTTCCAATTGCACATTTCAGTGACTACAGACACACACAAGAACAATGCATGAAGTGACAGAACTTTAAATCTCATGGGTTTGAAAATACGGCACTGCATGAAGCCTTACTCTGAGAAAAATCTCTTTAACTGAGGCTGTTTGCAAGGAACAAACCTTAATTAAGAAGTGTAAGTTGCCTCAAATCCAGAGAAACTTAGCTTGCACCACTTTGTTAATTTAGGAGATTATTTCATATTTAAAGGATCACAACTGGACTGTAATCACCATCTATGTATATTGGCTTGATTACAGATTGTTGACATTAAGTGGCATTAAGACGACCTTTGAAATATTACTTTCCCTTTCTATTAGAGGCTTTTGTGTAAGGTTTTGAAAATGAAAGACTCATTAGACACCATTAAAATAGGATTTATTCCATATGTGTAACCAGTAATCAAGTAGAATATTACTCCTTCCCCTAATCAGCAATTTATAGTGCTGAGAAGCACAAGTTCATATTCAAAGCAGTAATAATAGCAAACCTTTCCTGATCAGGTTTCTCTACCATCACTAGTGTCAACAAAACCAAAACAGAAAGGAGTCTATGATGCTGGACATGCTTTCTAAAAATATACATTTGATTTCAATTAAGGCTCAGTGTTTACGACCCTTGGAGGTATAAGCTCTTACAATTTTATCAGTCAAGACCAATTATTCCTATTAGTGATGGCTGAGCTGTGATATGCTGTGCAGAGTTGGGGACTTACTGATGAATTATATGCTAGTTTACATCTTCCATGTACAGCCCAAAGACAACAGAGATGAAAGCCATTGGTGGAAAGGTCAGCAAATATTTATCATGCTGTGGATACAGTCAAGGTGACTTCCACAATAAGCCCGAGAGCTCAAGTCTACTTGAATCATGGACATACCTGCAAAAGGTGTTAAGTAAAAGATGGCTTCTTCTGTGACTGAAAGAGGGGGACAAAGGCACAGCTGAGGGCCCAGAGCCACCTCACACTCATGAGAAGAGGTGAGAAATCTGACTCTAGTGTTTAGCTGAGATTCTCCAACCTTCTTCCAGCACAGTGCTGGCCATCTTTACGTGCTCATGAGTCACTGGGCATGCTGTCAATATTAAAATACAGATTTGGTTCAGTAGATACAGAGTAGGGCCTGAGATTCTGCATTTCTAACTACCTCCTACATCATATTTTTAATGTTGGATGTTCAAAGATGCTAATTTAAAAAGTAAGGTTCTAGGGGTTATTAAACTACTTTCAGGTTGAAAATGTATGGCTTAATTGGATTCAAAGAAAAAAAGAGACAAAGAACTAGAGTAAGAATAAAAAGACTTGCTTTTGATGAATCAAACTATTGTTGCTTCGTCAACAGAAGTGTGGAAGAGTGAAATCTACTTGTTAAACGTAGGTTGAGAAGAGAACAGAAAATATTGTCTAGGGGCAGAAAAGCAGAAGAAAAGTCAGGGGGGAAAAAAAGAAGCATAAGAAATCAAAACAGAAAGACTGCAGAAGCACACTGGAGCAATCTGACGTTGCCTCTCCTTCAGTGTTGTTCGCACTGGATGTATGGCTTGCCTCGTGCCATCCCGTGGTTTCTGCTCCCAGTGCATCTTATTAGAACTGGATGCTCCAGCAAATCTTAGTATTTACCACATCAGTTTGCATAAAGCGTTACATAAAGGGAGAAGAAAATAATTCACATGTTTTGAGGCTTTAAAAAAGTATGTAGTTCATGAATTTACTATACTGAGTAACATGGAGTTCTTCCCTCTCCAAGCTTCATCCAGACTACTAATTCTGTAAAGAGGAAGGAGATGTCTCCGCAGGTTCTCACTTGAAAACATGAGTAATTTTGCTCATGTTTTTAATCTAATCACCTTATTGTCCACAATGGAAGAAAAGGAGTTTGTATGTTTCCTTTTGGTTGTTAAAAGTAATATCTGATTTTATAATATTTTGAAGGGTCTACCAAGAGGAACAGTGGCCTCATTGGAAAATTATTTAAAACTGTGGTAGGGTTACCCTGGTTAATTTGAGATTTCTCTTAACTTCAGGGAAATCAGTGTATCCCAAAGTGATTTTACAAAGATTCCAAGTATCTAAACAGATTGCACTTGCATTTCCTAGGACAGCCTTGCTTCAAAGTTTCCTGGTCTTTTGGGAGAGGCAGCCAGAATGGGGAAGACACTCTGACACTTCGGCCTCAATGAGTCAACTACTTCAGTGCATGTCACTTATCTGGAATTCTGAAGTGGCCTACTGTACTCATTTATCGAGATTTTCTGGAACTATTAAAATTTTGTAGGATTAATATAAGACCCTTTCTGTAATGTTTTCCTAAACTGTAAAAAAGAGATCCCAGTTACTATGTTTTTCCTTGTTATTCTAGCGCACAAAATGAATCTATTAACTAGCTCATAAATACAACTTCCTGGCTTGTTGTTTTTGGTTTTGATTAAGAAATCTGTATAAAACAAAGGTTACCAAAATGGGCAGTATGAATGTACTTCTTATTGGTTTAAGCACATTTTGGGTCATGGGCAGCAGCTGACTTTTAAAAGGGCACTCTGAATGAGGTGGCAAAATAAATGAGGGTGTAACATAAAAACTGAAAATGGAAAAAATGTTTTTGAGAAGCCACATGACAATGTAGAGAGAAATATGTTACTTCTGTGCCAACATTTGAACCATATTAAATTTTTATGGAAATTATCACGTGTCTGGTTTATAAAAATTGAAAGGAGTTAGGGACAAATGGAACCTTATCATGGGCATTACATTCACCACTGGCAACACTGATATTTAAATATATCATATTTCTGCCTCCAGTTATTCAACAAATGTAAGGAATATCATATATTATTCATGCTGTGTCACTACAATGCCAGAAAACTACAATTTCAAGCAAATAATTATTCCATGAGTGGGTAAATAATAAAAAACTGGCTATTTGGGGGTTGTTTAAACATAAGAATAAGTAAGTTGCCTGAATTTCATTCTTGTTTATTAGCGTTGATTTCATGCAATCTGCAAATACATATCCATTGGTGCATATGTCCTTCAGAGGTTCACAGTCAGACCTCAATAAATGCACTTTGATTGCATGCCAGAAGAACAAATATATTTAAGGCTATGTAACTGGCCCTGTGTAAATATACCTAAAAGAAATCAAATTATTTCATTTTCCATGTATCTCTGTTTCTGACCATCATCTAGGCATACTTAATTCTGTACACATGGATCTGCAAAAGCATAATACTTCTATGAAGTATATATAAAGTCTACATATAAAGGCAACTTTCATATATTTTGCTACTCTATATTAAAGAAAAGTTTTACAAAAAATTTTGAGCATCAGTCTATATACTAATAGACCCAGGAATACTGAGTTTCTTGTTCACTCAGCACTTTATAGGCTGTGCAGATGATACAAAAGAATCACCAGGATTCATCCTGCCTTTCCTGCATTCATATTACATTCCAGGAGACAGACATACAGTCAGAACAAATTTTGAATCTGACCCAGCCTGCTCCAACACCCCCAAACTATTCTCTATAGACTAAAGGGGAGGAAACAAATGTTGGAGAAATCATCGTTTGGATTTTAGGGATTATTTTTTGCATTTTAAAATAGTGTCAGAAATGTTCTCTAAAACTCTAGTTTCTCTAAAGGGTCTCTCAAATTTCAGACAGGGATAGAGGAAGTAAAAGAGAAATAAGGAAACGAGAAGCAGAAAAACAAAAAAAGAGAGGAGAGAGAGAGAGGCTACCGGTCAAAGGAGGGCTTAGCACAGACATGGTCAGGCCTGTCTCCTCCCGTCTGTCCTCCACCTTTCCACCGGACTCCAGGCCAGTCCAGCTGCAGTTCCCTAATTAGGCATCATTGTTCCACTTTGCCTCTGCTTGTGCTACTTCCTGTGCCTAGTGACATCCTACTGACCCTTTAGCTTGGTGTCACCTCCTCTGTGATACCTTCCTTTATGCTTGGTGTCACCAAGGTGCAATGGATCACTACCTCCACCTCCCCCCACACCCCACCGCACACACACATCAAGACTTATCCACTGCCCGGCTAATGCATGGGGTACACTAATTGGATTGTTTGTCTCCCCTACTAGGCTGTGAGCTTTATGAAGACAAGGTACTGAGTGTTATTAATCTTTTTATTGGCATACACTTGGCATATACTCAAGTGACCACAGATTATTTGCTAAATAAATGCTAAAGGAAATGGAGAGAATATATATATTTCCTAGATTTTCTTCTGTAGAAAGCTCATTAAGGCCTTTTAATTAGGTAGAGCCAGTCACCATTCATGATGATGTCAAATGGTCAACACTGCAAAAGCTATAAAATGCATTTAAGGATTTTGTTGGATTTTAATGTTCTATAGAATTACTGCAAAACATATAATTATTTTAATATCTAATCATGTGGGGAAACAATACTAATAACAATATGTGGTTATATTTTTTTGTGGTTGTGATGTCTTAACTCATTTATTGATGTTCTGAGAGATCTGTAGCAATACTGGTGAAGGGAGTGGGCTGTTTTCCTACCACACCCTTTTCCAAACTTAAGCTACACATACACAGACCCATTGGGAACACGCTATTAGGAATAATTCAAGAAACATAAATATATGCCTTCTTCATACATAAATGAAAAGAAACTTTTTAAATTGCCTTAAATTAAGCTAACATACTCTTAAATATGCCAGAAAAGAGTCTCTCATCAGAGTGTCTCATGCAAAGAGAAAAGATCTTTGGGACCTTGCCCTGAATTGCCTAAGTCAAATATCCCCAAAGAGCAGGTCAAGCAGTTTCCCTTGCTATCTGCTCACTATCCGACAGCCAACCTCTCTGAACAGGACGCAGCCATTATGACCCCATATAGCCCCAGGATATAACCACGCCAAACTCCAGAGCTTTCTGTATTCAGAGTACAGGGGGCTGTAGCAAGGCCTTGGCTCTGCCATTCCTGTTGGCAGTGGATTGGCTCCCCTGTAACTCTCTTTGACTGCAAAGAGGAGAAATGCCACTGCTTGCCTTCAGTTTTATTAAGAATTGGCATGCTTGGTTTAACAGAGCTAAGCAATATATTTATTTACTATGGTGTTTCCCAAAATGATTGCTAAATTCTGTCATCTCTTGACTGAGAAACTGTTTGCGGGTTGCAACAGAATGTATGCTAACATACATACAGCAACACAAACTTCCAAGACAAACTGTTTAAGTCAATTTGCTATCATATAGGCACATAGGTGCAAATATGTGCATATGCATTTGTGGGTATAGCCATGGGCACACACTAACACTTGCACACATATCCCACACAGATTCTGTAATAGATGTGTATATTTAAGATCTGTGTGCAGGGGGGTAGAGACAAGCATGAATTTGCCAAGAGAGAAGAGGAAATTCACACACGAAGAGAATAATTTACCATAAATTGGCCCATACTGAATTTACTCCAAAAAACAGAGTGCAAGATGCCAAATTTTTAATGGCTCTTTCTATTCCAGATCTGGCCCTGACAAACTTTGGAAGAGATGCAAGTGGGCAGGAAAGATGGGATTAAAAAATTATATCTTAAGCCTTTTCACTTTCAAATGTAAAATTTCCACCACTGTGACAGGAGGAAAGAGTGTGGCAGGGATATTTTTCTGACACCATGCTTTTCTCAACAAAAAGTCATCGATTTTCATTATGCATTGCTTAAATATAAATTCTGTACTTGCTAAAAGTCATATGCATCTGGCTGCTTAAAAAAGAAGCAGATATGAAAATAATGGAACTCAAACCTTGCATTAGCCCTGGCAGCCATTACGAAGGTGTGAGCTCAGAGTGATGCTTGGGGCAGCTTCACAGTCAGAGAACTGACAATCCTTTGTGACAACCCACAAGATTCAGCAAGGCCACTCACTTGCTTCCAAAATGCATCACCTCCAGTATTGTTTCTTTCACAGCTAAGCTTTTCAGCGTGACTCTCCCATCACATGCCTGACTGCAAGGGGGCAGGGGCTCAGAAAATCTCCCAATCTTTCCATCAGTACTTGCTCTTCTTCTTTGCTCTGATTTTAAACTACCTATCCCATCTCTGAGCCTTTCTCTTCGTTTGTTGAAGGAATCACTCTTCCTATATATATGCCCATGGTTCACTCATAGGCAAGAAAATATTGACAAATTCATTAACCAAGTCTGACCGTTTAGGTATTAAAACCCACAGAGTATTCAATCATTGTATGGATGCACTGAGTCTGATCCCTATAATTCTAAAGCAAATACCTTAGCTAAGAATTGTAATCTCAATCCCCTTGACTATTCTACTTAAGATAATTTCAACCCTCCTTTCCCCTCCAAATGTGACTCCATTTACCACAACAACAGGTCCACATAAAATCTTACCCAAAAGTGCAAAGTTTGTGGTGTATGTGGATCATCTCAGATGTTTTAATTTGATGAGGATATTGGTCTGTTATATAAAGTAGTTGGCCTTTTCACTGAATTTAATTTACAATTGTTTATTCTTCAAAGAAATAAAAAATTAGTAAAACATGTTTCTAAGATAGGTCTCTTGCTTTATTTTATCTCCTTAGTCATCTTACCAAGCCAACAATCTTGACGTGAAAATACTTAGGGCAGAGCAAATTCCCAATAAAAGTTAACTGTTATTACCATCATCTTTCATGTACTCAAATTATCAAATAGTATTATCCCCATTTTCCAAGTGAAGAACATCAAGACCGAGAGAAGTTCGGTGCTTTGCCACAGACACAGAGCTAGCAAGTAGTAGATGGATAACCAGAATCATGGCCTTCTGGCTCAATTATTTAACCATTTCCACTATGCAACTCCAAGGAATACTATTTTTCAATAGGTTAAGGAGATAAAGGAAAAAATATGTTCTGGAAGGCATCCAAGCACACTTTTTCTTTTGTTTCTTTATAAAATGAAAAATATTAGTAGCTTAAATTCATACAATACCATCGACTATCCAAAATTGTACCAACCATTCTCACCAAAGTCTGAATGTAGAGGGAAGTCATTGATAAAAATGAAAAAGTATTGTGAGCCTTATGTTCTTGGCATAATCTTTTTTTTTTTAATAACTGTAATTCTCAAGTTAAAAAAAAGTGGTATGCCTCTGTAAATCACTCAGATGCTTATGCTGCTGAGAAACAAATGCAACGTCAGAGTTAATGTGAAGTAGTCAATGTGAGCATTCTGGAAGACTTCAAGGCTGCATATTCAGCCAAACAATAAAATACTTTATAGCATGAACCTTCAATTCATTTAATCAAATGAAGGGGCTCGTGAATTTACTACCAATTTACCAATGGTGACAAACTTGGTCCTTCCTAAATGCCTATGTGGTTAAGCCTTTCTTCTAAGTAACTTAACTTATAAAGAAAAGAAAGATGTTCTAGAAGTTTCCATAATCTAATAGGTGCCTAGTATGTATTAGGTGCTCAATAAATTTTTTGAAAAATGGTTAGTAATTTAATATTTGCCTAAATATTCATTGTAGCATTTCTAATTTGAAGCAAAATTCCTTCAGAAAAACAGTTCACTTTGCTATTTTCCTTTATTGGATATCAGGATCCAAACTGTATCATATCAGAAATACAGGGTTATCAACTGTTAAACTTGGCCTAGACCTCTCCTCTGAGTTCCAGGCTCTACTGCCTATTCAATATCTTTGTAGCTGGTCCACAGATACCTAAATGTAAATATTCCAACACTTAAAAATGACCTTTCTCCCCAAACTGAACTTCACTCTACACTCTATTTACCTAACAGTACAGCCCAGTATCTGGAAATAATTCTTGACATCCCTTTCTCACACATCTATCTCTAATATCTAGGTACTCCGAAGTGTCTCTCAAACATGTTTACTTCTCTCTATCAATGTTGGACCTCCCCTTGTCTGAGTAGCCATCTTCTCCAACTTGATCTTCAGTAATCAATGGGTCTCCCCCTTTACTCTTGCCCCCATCCACCATCTAGTCTCCACGGTGCTGCCAGAGTAATTGGTTGAAACTAGAAATCTGATAACATCACTCCCCTGTGTCAAATTCTTCAAAGGTTTCTCATTGTTTTTGGATAAAGACCAAAGTTTAACCATGGCTTACAAAGTCTTGCTTTAGCTGGCTCCTGCCTACTCTCCAGCTTCATCCTCACCTCACCCTCCTCCCCTTCGCTCCCTCAGTTTCAGCCACAGTGGTCTTTCAGTTCCTTGGAGATTGTATTTGCATATGCTATTTCCTTGACCTGGAAAAATGTTTCTTCCTCCCTTCCTGGTTAAGTATCTTTTCAAGATTAGTTTAAATATACCTTTCTCAGGAAAGCAGTCTCTGGTTCCCAAGCTTAGGCTTAGTCTCCAACATATACACCCTTAAAACATCCTCATGGACCATGAGCTCCTTTAGCACAGGGACCAGAGTGGTACTTTTCATGATAGACTAGTGTGCACAGAAAACTTCTAATGCAGATTTGTAGAATAATGGACAAATGAGTTATTATATATTAAAATACACGCTGTTTATATTAAAATACTTTCTTTTCCTCCCTCCCTTCCTTCCTTTCTAAGACTATGTGGTTAGAGCTTAAAATCCACTCAGAATAGCTATATACTCATAGGAACAGTGCTTGTTCTAACAACGGAGAATAATAAAAGATGAGCAGAACTCAAAGAACAGATCCTCAGATCTGGAGAAAAAAAATATTTGTGAAATTTTCTGTAATTTCTAAGTGCTACATGAAATGCAAATGTTTTCTAGATTCCAACTGCACACACAGAAATATCTCAATTCATTTTGACAAAGTTATCCACCAGGGAGATGAATAAATAGCTTCACTAAATACATATGGTGCAATTATACTCAGCAATAAGTGACAATAGGTCTTACTTTATAGTAATCTAAAAATTCAAAGCCCAATTATTTCAGCTGCTCAGTAAATAACTGAAAATACGTGGTGGTAAAGCAACTTAGAACAGACTGTATTAGTAAATGCTAATGATTGCTTTATGATCCACAGAGCCACTTTCTTTTTCTTCTGAAGGAAAGAAAGCTTTTTGTAAATTAAGGGGAAAAAAACAGACATCCATGAGCTACAGCCAAGAACAAAATGAAAGCAGGGAGTACTCCTTTTGATCTTTCAAGAGTAGTATTTAGTTAAAGAATGTATGCTGGACTACAGAAAAACACCACCAGAAACATGAGCATTTGGGACCTGAAAAATACAGTTGTTGGCAGCTGGCCTTTCAAAAATATATTTTTAAGGGAAAAAAAGGACTTGTCTCCATAGCTCCAAATTTCAGGGCAAACTGACACTGACTTTAATGAAAGGGGTCAGTTGCAGACTTCTTTGTTGGAATGCAGAAACACTGCAAGTAATTGGTATAATTAACAGCTTAGATATGCAAATCAAATTCAAACTTGAAATGACTGAGATGGAAAAGCAACCTCAACAAGAAAAGATGAAGGAAAGAAAGGAGAGAGAAGCACGACAAAAACAACTCTGGTCTTTCTGGATGATATGAAGTCCGCTGAAGCCACAGTAAAGAGAGATGGGGTACTGCTGATCTCTTTAAGACAAGCTCCACGTAAGTGAGAGGGAGAGGAGGAAGCTGCTGAGCCACAGGTCTACCCAGATCAAGGGAATCTGAACAACAATCAACATGGCAGAGCTGGTACTTCTGCCCCAGTAGAGCATTCTTGTTTTCATGCTCTCTGGACTTGTGGTGTTTATTATTTTTCTAATTTGAGCAAACCATGCAAGCTTTTGGCACCTCAAAAAATAAAATCATATGGCCAATAAAAATGTTTATTCAAGGGGAAAAAAGTTAGCTCCAAAGCAGCAGCTTCCTACTTTCTTAGCCACCTAACTACCGGGGAATGGTAATCTACCCTTTTGCTCTTCGGCCTATCTGGGATTCATTCACTAGAGGCCCACTTGAACCAGAAGCCTCCAAAGGGTAGCACCGTTTGGGGAGATCCCATAACACTCTCTGATCTTCTGGACATGATCAGGTTCACCCAATTTGTATTTTCTTTGCACACTGTATTTCTCCTTCATAATTACTTACTCATCTGCCATTAAATTAAAATTTCAGTAATCATCTACACAATTATTTCCTGAGCTCTATCTTGTCCATACCCCTGTTTCCAGAGCCTCTAGTATAGTGCCTGGAATTTGCCAGGTGTTCAATGAATAATGGAACAATCTGGGACTTATGGGTAATATTAGGTCAGATCATCCAAATGTCAAATGTCAAAGCTCATCATTTATTCAATGACCAAAGATCAGTTATCTAATTAATCACTGTATGGAGACAGTACATAATACCCAAAGCAATTACCTACCAAGTGGTATCGTAGCACAGCACTTCTCAGACTTTAATGCGCTCACAAATCTCTTGAAGAGTTCACTATTGCTAAGTCGCTTCAGTCGTGTCCGACTCTGTGCGACCCCATAGATGGCAGTCCACCAGGCTCCCCATCCCTGGGATTCTCCAGGCAAGAACACTGGAGTGGGTTGCCACTTCCTTCTCCAATGCGCGAAAATGAAAAATGAAAGTGAAGTCACTCAGTCGTGTCCAACTCTTAGCGACCCCATGGACTGCAGCCTACCAGGCTCCTCTGTCCATGGGATTTTCCAGGCAAGAGTACTGGAGTGGGGTGCCATTGCCTTCTCCGAGAGTTCACTATAAGGCTGACCAATTCAGCAGGTCTGGAATGGGATCTGAGAGTCTACATTTCTAAAAAAAAACGAAAAAACTCCCAAGAGATGCTGATGGTCCTCAGGCCACATTTTGCTTAGTAAATTCCTATGGGTCCAATTGCCAACTTAAACACAGGTTTTTCCCTCACATTTTTATTTTGCATTTTGATAAATCACATTGTGATTATTATCCAGGTGGTTCTTGGTTTAGATATCCACAGATGTCTTCTTGGGAGGATGCTGCTGCTGCTAAGTCACTTCAGTCATGTCCGACTCTGTGCGACCCCATAGACGGCAGCCCACCAGGCTCCCCGGTCCCTGGGATTCTCCAGGCAAGGACACTGGAGTGGGTTGCCATTTCCTTCTCCAATGCATGGAAGTGAAAAGTGAAAGTGAAGTCGCTCAGTTGTGTCCGACCCTCAGTGACCCCATGGACTGCCGCTTTCCAGGCTCCTCCGTCCATGGGATTTTCCAGGCAAGAATACTGGAGTGGGGTGCCACTGCCTTCTCCACTTGGGAGGATGAAGGGTCACCATTTCTTGATTTCCTTTGGGACCTGGGGTCTGTATTACATATTCTCTGGTGTACTCTATCTTGCAAGAAAATTGAGACAAGTCTTTATTATCCCAACAAGAGGTTTACGTTGTCAAGAGAATCTGGCCAGGAAAGAAAGTGAGCTTGGATTTTCTATACAACACATTTTTATGACAGAATCTCTTGAGAATATTTGTATTTTGTTAGTTCTTTTAACAAATCAGTGCATACTGCAGCACTCCAGTGTTCATAAAACACAGAGGGTCCTCTTTATCTACTATGATTTCTTTCCATTTCTGTAATCAATGTTGTACAAAACTTTTTCCAGCAGTTTCCAAGCCATTATGGAAAGTCTGGAACAGGCTGATAGAAATTAATATTTTGATCTTCTACATCAACTTCCACAGCTATTAATATTCAATGACTCTTTTTTTAAAGTGACAGAGTTTGGGTTGTTTCCTCAAACAATGACACAGTAATGTAGATGTTTTCTGTAGGTAATATCTGAAAGTCTGTCTGTTCAAATGGTCTTGTTTC
This sequence comes from Oryx dammah, assembly GCF_014754425.2. Classification (NCBI taxonomy): domain Eukaryota; kingdom Metazoa; phylum Chordata; class Mammalia; order Artiodactyla; family Bovidae; genus Oryx; species Oryx dammah. The sequence continues at coordinate 39,913,075 of NW_024070185.1, read as the reverse complement.
ATACCATAGTACAAAGAGCTGATCTATATTTAATGATTTTTCTATGGATTAAAGGTAAAGAGTTTTAAATATCTCTTTGATAACAATTCTTTTGCTAGTACTTGATGTGGCTCTCTTAGAGGAGTACCACCAATGATAATTAAATTTGCTTATTATGTATATCCCTTTTCTCCCTACAACACACACACATACACATAGCTTGCATTTGCTGAAAAAGTCAACATGTGGCTTTATGTCTGTAGTACACCAATCAACATATCAAAATCCAAATTTAGAATCCCAATTCACAATACCATTTTTTTTCTCCTCTTTACTGAATAAATTAAATTCAGTCTTTGTTGGAAGGAAATGTAAAATGTGTTTCACACATACATTTAACACTAATCTGTTCTCCCTACTTTAATTATGCTTTGAATTTCTGTAGGATCTTATATCCCAGAGACTCAATTTACTTTTATAAATATTCATTGATTCTTTTCCTCCTGTTTCCATTCGTGCTGCTAAATATTACCCTCCATCTCTCATTTGGAGAAACTGAGGCACCAAGGAGGAATCTAAGGATTGAAACCAAGGATAGTCATTTATAACTATAGAGATGAAAATGAAACTTAGAAGCCCCTCCTCTGATTAAGAGGCAACACCCCCGCCAAAGTGTAGAAAAAATGGTACAATGTGTGAAGATTAAATCAGAGATTGCCTGCTCATATTCAAGGCACAGCTATATTCTTTATTTCGTCCTCTCCCTAATTCAAAGTGCAGTAATGGAATAGCTGCCCTGTGGTTAAAGAGAAATGATTACAGAAGAGAACAGTTGGAGAAAACAAGGCAAAAGTACTTGGATTTTAGTCAGTGGGAGTCCATCACAGTAACTAATGGGCCGAGAATGTTTCTATTTTTTCACCAAGTAATCCATATGCAAATTTCCTGCAGTATTCAATATGCACTTCCAAGTTCAGTAAATGTTTTCTATTCTTTTCTGCTTAGCTCTCTCAGATTTTTCCAATTAGGCCCTGTTTATTTAGAAAAAAGAAAATGTCTAAAGAAAGGATTAAGCTCTGTATCTTATAGAGAAAGAATGAATATTAGAAATTCTTTCAGGATCTAGAGGATGCATTCTTTACTCATCCTCCCTGCTGGGACGGGTAATGAGAATAAAGTAAAAAGGGAAGGAGACTGAGGCTCTTTACTTCTTTTGGTTTGTTCAGCTGAAAATATGCTTTTGACTATCTGGAATTAAATCCAAAATTCATGACAATTCAGACAATGGTGTATATGGAATAAGACTGTGGGTCAAAATAAATCAATAAAAGAGAGACGTGAAAGCTCAAAAGGACCCACCTGGTGAGCAGAAGTTCTGCAAAAGCAAGAGAATTCACCATGTGGAGGGGACAAGAGGACAGACTGGAAAGAGAGAGCATGAATGGCTCAAGCTAGCAGTTGTCTCAGATGAAGACGATCCAGGAAATGGAGCTGTGAATCAGAGAGACGTCTCAAAACCATGGCCTCTCAGAACAGCAGTGAGGGACGCGAGCGTGTGACGTTCAGCTCTTTCATCTCCAGTCACTACGCCCACGAAGACATGTGGTGCTCTGCCTGTGTCTTTCAGGATTTAAACTGAAAGTGGACGGTCATTCTGGGTGAAAGAAAGGAAGGGAGGAAGGGAGACTAGGAAGTTGAACCAAGGGCTTTCAACAAAAACCCTCTGTACTTGAGTTCCATGTAAGGACTTAGGACAGAGATACCATGGTACCCAAGAAGGAATTTCTGTCACAGAGAACAGCCTGCTTCCAGAGAAGCTCAAAGAGATTTTATATATGTATACACACACATACACATGCACACACACACACACACATATATATATATACACTATTTTGAAAATTTTAAATGCATCATACCAATGAAAGAGGGATTATGAGCAGTGGTTATAGTTGGCATTGTATTAAAGAACAGGAAATATCCAAGATGCTTACAGGGTTTCAGAACAGATCATTACCAAATAAAGCTGTAAACAGCTAAGCATAAAAAGTACCCAAATGTCAGGTTAATTTTCTCTCTCAGCATTTAGGGACTCAAAAACCATAGGGAAAAATAACTGACAAACTGTATTTAAGGATAGACTGTTTACCTGGTGATTGAATAGTATACTGAGTTCTTCAAAAATCCTCACATTGCATTTGGTTGCCTAAGAGATACAGCATAAAAAGCAAAATGTGTCAATACAATCAATAAAAAAAGGTTTCCCTTTAATGGCAGCTATAGGAAAGAGGAAGAAGCAGAATGAGGTTTTAATAGTATAAACGCATCAGACATTGGCTACAACCATACCATAGCCTGTTCCCTTCATAAATATTTTCTGCTACAACCTACATCTTCTGAATCTGGCAAAAAAAGAAGAAAAAAGAAAAGACTTCTTCAAGTCTAGTCAAGCCACCTGTTTACACTATCCACGAAAACAAAACAAAAACTGTTGTGGTTATATTACCCAATGGTCATTTACAAAAGTTAAATTCTATTCTTCAATAGAGCAATTGAAAGAAAGAAATCACTTTCAACAGCTTTTTAAATTTTAAGTTCTAAGACACAGCGGTGCTCTCAAGTTTCAATTCCTTATGTCTTAAGCTTAGAGAAAAATAAACTAAACAAAAGTCTGCCAAAAATCCAGGCTATTAAAATGTTACAACAAAATGCCCTGGGTTTGAGACTATGGTTGGTATCCAAATGAACAGAAACATCCTGGACAGAAGCCTTCAGATCACCATGGAACAGGCTTTGATGCCCTTTGTTTAATTCTGTGAAGACCCAAACCTCAAGCAGAATATTTCTGGCCTGTCAAATAAGGCTTTTCCCAGAAAGTCAAAGAGCTTGAAGACATTAATTCTGATTCTTAGTCCATTCTTAAGTAACCTGGCATACTGGATTTCACCTCTAACTTTAGGGTACACTAAAAGACATTACAATGGAGGGTTTTTCTTTTGATCCCATAAATCAGTTATGTTTTTTTCTCCTTTCATTACCAAGGTGGCTTCTTCCTTGAGACAACTTTGAATACCCCCACATAGTAATTCTATTACAGAAACAGCCTTGTACATGAGAGGGCTGACTATGCTTTAACAACTCTGGATGTTTAGCCTTTATCTGTCTTTCTCTTCTGCAGCTTCGCTGAAACGATGAGAGGTCCCCCAAAAGGAGAGATTTCTGCCTTAACTCACAGGCACATCAAAGAAGAATAATCTACACCTGCAGTCACAAACTGATTAAGCCCCCGCATCTTCCCTGGCACAGCGTCTAAGAATTCCACCCTTGAGAACTTGCCCTGGAACTCACAACATGGTATAAGCAGTTGGAGTTAAAACCTGAAAAATCTTTACCAGGCCTCCAAGCCACCTGCCTCCTGCAGTGTCGTGGAATGGGAATAAAATCTCAAAGTGGCTCCATATCTATATATCTGTTCTTCCTTTGAAGGTGTGGCCTACGGGTCTCAAATGGAAAAGCAGAGTAAAATCATCATCAAGCAGTGGGTTTGCAGTCCTTTCGTGAGAGTCTTTTACACTGCCTACACATCAAACCTGTTCTTGTTTATGCAGTAATTGACGTATTTGGACTGAATAACACTTCTCCAGTTTAGCTGCCTAGCCAATTAATGTCTTTGCTTTCACCTTTATAATTAGCACGTTGAAAAGAAGATTGTAAAAGTTGCTATTGAGGTGGCAGTGAGGAGAAGGCACTAGACTGTGAATACATGAGGAACAAAGGCCCAAGCTATGGGGAGTTCGAGATGAACCTCCAGATGGAATCTGCATACTGCAGACATGTCAACCAAGACACTTATCGAGCCGCCCTAAGGGTATACCACCAGGGTAGTACTGACACAGAAAATTAGAACCTCACCCAGAAGCAGCACAAGAGAACAGTGATTTTAAATAGAAGCCATATTTAAAACCTTGCTGTTAAGCACATACATATACCATGACTCTGGAAAACAAACAGAGAAAACTTAGTGCTGACAGACTTCATGGTGAGGTTTCTTTAATTCTCATTCCCAGTCTGGCTCGGGTGCACAAAGGAAAGAGCTTCTTAACGTTTTTCCTTTTGTCTCAGAAATTAAGCATTTGTATCATCTGCTCAGGTCCACACAAAGACTCACACCGTAGATGCTGCAAGACTGCAAAATGGTCTGCCTGAAATGCCCGAGTTGCAAATCAAGCAGCCTCCTGGAAATAGGAAATAAAGCCCCAACACAAAGGGATTCAGGGTTAATGAATCAGATCTTCAGTGCTGGTATTGTGTGGTAGCAATGGTACATCCTTAAAGTTCTTTATAAAAAGCTGATTGGTAGTGAAAAGCTGTGACTCTTCCATTTCTCCAAATCTCCGATTTTCCACCAGAATGTTGCAACACCGCCTTCCACTCTCTCAGTTCCCTGAAAACTGAGGTAAATATCCACCATATATACAACTACCAAGCCCATAAGTGAACAACTGCCCGATTCAGAGTTTCAATGAATCTTTGTGTGCTTTTCCTCATGTGTAATAACAATAAGGCTTTCCAAAGATGAGGAGAAGCAAGCACCATTTTACTAAGCATCTCGTTTGTGTCAGGCCGTGGGCCAGGTACAGTCACAGAAGTTTCCTAAATTAATTCTATTCTTTTTCAAAAAAGATCATGAATCATGAGGTTTATTTTATTGGTAAGAGAACGGAGGCTCTATGAAGTTAAGCACCAATGCCCAGAAGTAACTCAGCTGGGGTTGAACTCAGACTGATGCTGGTGTGCCTATGAATCCCCTCATTCTTTCCGCTTTACTCCACTAGTCAAAGAGTTCTTAATGGTTTCTCTTTTTAAGCACAGGGCCCTGACTTATACGTCACCTAGTCATTCATTTAATAAATGGGTATTGGGCTCTGATGCTGGCCTGGGTGCTGAGGTAGGCTCTCGGCATATGACAATGAATGGGGTTGGGGTCCTTGCCCTCACAGTGCTCATCCAGTAACTGGTTAAGTGGGCATGTAAACAACAGATGCAATACAATGTGACATAATAAAAGACATGAGCAAAGACAGAGATGAATTCTGTGAATCTGAGCTGATGCCATACAGGAAGTGACTTTTGAGATGGGTGTCAAAGTATGAATAGGAGTTCAATGGGCCGACAGCATTTAGGGAAAACCAGGTAGAAGAAATATCACTGACAAAGGCCTAGAGGTGGGAAAACAGGCAACATAATATGGCAACAGGCTGACAGAAAGGAGCAGCAAGTCCTGGTGATTAGATATAGGGTGAGAGTTCAAGGTAGGCTATGGTGAAGACTGTAGAAAAGCCTTGAGCCCACTCTGCACTGGACACACTGCTTTATTCTCAGTAGGCACTCTGTAGTCCAGACTTTAAAATGAAAAGCAGAACACCTAATGCCACTGACTAAAATGCTCTACTGGCTTCCAATTATGCTCACAGTCAGATTCAAATTCCTCTTTATACTTGGCCAACATGGCCCATGAGATCAGGTCCCTGCCATACCTCTGACCTAAAGCCCTCCCTCATCTTTACAAGCACTCTAGCTACTCTCTCTAAGACACATACCATCTCTGGGTCTTTTATATGCTGTTTCTTCTGCTGCAACACTCTGCCTTCACCTGTTCCCAAGACCGGTTTCTTCTTCTCAGGTCTCAACTCCATTAACACTCCCTCCAGGATGTGCTCCCTGACCACTTTCTTTTAGCTGGCTTAACTGCTGTTATGGGTTGAATCATGTTCCCTTCCAAATTTGTATGTTGGAGTTCTGATCCTGAATACTTCAGAATGTGACCTTACTTGGGGACAGGGTCTTTACAGAGGGAGGAAATTAACATGAGGTCATGGAAAGGGGTGGCCCTAATCCAATACGACTGGTGTGTCCTCATAGAAAGGGGAAATTTGAGCACAGAGACTTGTGCAGAGGAAAGTGATACAAAAACATAGGGAAAAGACAACAATCTACAAGTCAAGGTGAGAGGCCAGGAACAGATCTTTCCCTCATGGCCCTCAGAATGAATCCACCCTGCTGTGCCTCGATTTTTAAGCCTAGAGTCTTCAGAACTGCGAGACAACAAATTTCGGTTACTTAAGCTAACCCAGTTTGTGGCACCTTGTTAGGGCACCCCTAGCAAACTAATATATCTGCCACACTCACTATGTATTTCCTCCATAGCACTTGCCACCATGGTGGCAATCCTCTGATTTATTTACTTGCTTATAACCGTATCTATCCATTAGAATATAGGCTCCATGCAGGCAGGTGTCTTTTCTTGGAAAGAGATGGACAAAATCTCTTCCCCTGATCCCAGAAGAGCCCTGACACATTGTAGGTTCACAATAAAATTTTTGTTGGATGTGTTAATGAAAAGATTGTGTTTGGGTGGACTGATCATTGATAATCATTTACTTATTGTACCCTCTAAGAAATCTATGTTTAAGATGAGAGACAGCTAGCCTGTAGTGGACAGCAGAGTCTGCCAATAATGAGATTAGCATTATCCACTGGTGCCTTACAAAAATTCTCGTTTTGCTCTTTGCCCAAGTTTTTCGTACGAACAAAGTTTGAAAGATCCAGTTGTTTCTTTCAATGTCCTGATGTCCTGCCAAACCAAATTCAATTGATTGAAATACAGCCTGCTGATGCTTTTGTAAGGCTAAAGAAGTGGATGGCAACCTTCCACCCCTTTGCTGAATGGTGTAATTGGCCTGCCACAGAGAATTGGGGAATTTTAACACATTCCCCATTTGGCTGAGCTCACCAATTATTCCCCAGTTGCTATCAGAGCCACAGACTTTTCTTCTTTGGGGTCATTAAGCTTGTCAAAACTAATTTGTCACCACAACTGCTGACCCTCATTGCTCTGACAGCAGCACAAGGATCACCCTAAATAGGCTCTTGCATTACAAGAAAGTAAATGGTTCATCAGACCCCACTGTGCTCTTGCTGTATGGCTTGTACTGGCCTCCTGACCCTAGAAGATGTGGAAACAGTATCCTATGAATGACACTAGTCTCCGAACCCACATACTAATCACTTTCATGTTACGTATACGTGTGTGTGTGTGTGTGTGTGTGTGTGTATAAATAAACAAGTAAATGAAAATAAATGCTTTGAATACAGGCTTGAATCTGATCTGTGACAAAAAATATGCAATTCTTGGGCTTTGACAAAATCCAAACACATTCCACGTTCTCTCCATGCAACCACCCAATGGAAGTCAGGTGGAATTAAACATGCCATAAATCATGGGTTCCTAATAAGCCAGTCAGAATAAAATTCTTTGAGAGTTTCTTGATTGTAAATGCAAAAATATTCCAAAATCAAGGTTGCCAACATTCAATAGGAAGAAGGAAACTTGCTGTGAGGAAATAGCATTCAGTTCTGAAACTGTACTTTGTGGGCTCACCCATATTGAGAATAGTTACTAACCATTTGCTACAGTTGGCAAGTTTAGCGGGTCTACATGCAAATCTCTGCACAATCAGACAAAGGTAAGAACAAGTCTATTAATTTCAAAAGAATGAGGGGATCTGTAGTGACTGCAAAGCAGGCAGCATAAAAAATTGCATTAACTCTTTCAAGCACAAAGGAACCATTTAATACATGGGCTAAAGTAACCCTCTTCAATAAATTATGATCTCAACATATCTTGATATAAACCTGTAAGACAAAAATAACATTATCAAAGAACTTTAGTTCTTCTAAAGAGATTCAGTTCTAAAGATAACTGAGTTTAAAACAATTGGCTGCTACTATATTTTCTTGGTTGCACTGTGGATTGGACATAATGATAATTTGGGTAAATTACTAATGGGAAGCTGGAAATACCTGATTGATGCTCCTGCTCATGTTTCCTTAGTTTCTTCCCCAGAAATAACAATTTTCACCTTTTAAAAGGAGTTCCAGTTTCCTAATGAAAACTAACACTAAGTATACAACTGGCAAAAGGATTAAATATCTTGAAAAAAGGCCAAGTCTTTGGTTGTTTATTTATGTTTATTCAAACAAATCTGATAGGCTCATAGCTGGTTTCTGATGTCATGCCTTTGAGCTGTTTTTTGTTTGCTTTCAGTTTGAGAAGGGAGTGTAGGATGGGTTGAAGAGCAACGAAGAGGGAAGAAACAAAAAGGGGGTTGGGGGAGATGTGGAGGCCAGAATTTCACGGGAGCCACAGATTTAGCCGAGTTCTAATGATGTCACTCCATTTTTACTCTAGCGACAGGGATCCCCCACCCCCAAACTCTGCACTTTCAAAGAGGAGTAAGCTAAAAACTTGGCAAATCTCATAGTAACAAAGTCCTGAATTGGCAGCCAAGATCTGGATGTGAATTTTAAGTCGTTTTCTCCCCAAATGTCCAACAAGATCTGCTGTGCTTTACGAAGGAAGAAAAAAGAGATTTATTGATGTATAAAAAGCCACATTTGAGTTGCCAGTGCTAATCAATAACTGGAATTTCACAAAAGACCATGTTAGGCTCAGTAATGAAAAGGACACACATATAAAGGCAAGTATAATTACATGGTATAAATAAGGAGAGGCTGCCAGAGTCTGTATGTTGCCAAATGCCTCAAATATTCATGTTCTTTGAAAGACTTATTTTTATGTCTATGGAGGATGAATAAACCTCGCTTAAAAAAATAAAGCTCTTCCTAAACCTTTGCTCATTTCTGGAACTGAACCCTTTTGCAGGTTCTGAAATGTTTAACTTTGTTTTTCATTAATTTGACATGTTCACACATCCCCTGCACTTCTGGAGCTCTGAACAAAACTGGCAGTGAGAGTGCTGGAAAAGCAAGGCAAGGACTGCTCCCGCAATATTTCTGGCCCTGCTGGAGATGTGCTGCTTGGTCTCATAAGACGTGAAGTCAGACTCTGCACCCCTGTAAAGTCTGAGTTTTCACAGGAAGCCGAGATTTTTTTGGTACTTGGCCAAGTGGGACCCCATCTCCAAGTCCTTGGTGACTCAGCTTGAGTTCAAGTCAGCACAGAACTCATTGGGACTATCCTTTGATACAGACATCACATATGAGGAACACTGATTGATGGATAAATGGGGCTCCCTGTTTGATCCTTATCCTAGACACAAAACAGAAGGGCCATTTAGGAGCCAATCTTTGCTTTGTGGTTCAGTTTGAGAAATGCAGGTGAGGAAAAGAGTGGTATCTTTGTCAACCCAGACTGATAATATTGTTGAGGAGCTTTGGTTGTTGGGGACTATCCCTTGGGAAGACAATCAAGGATGATGTTTGCTGTGAGGAAAGTGCAAAAGGACAAGCCCTTTGGAGATAACGCATGGAAGGGCCTTCTGTATCCTTTAGGTCAGTTTTCAGTTTCATTTTTGAATCTGATTTCCATAAAGCTGCAATGAACCAAAACTGGTAAATTGGGTGTTTTTTCCAATCTGTAAGGATGCATGAACTGCTGGCTGCCACATACGTAAATAACAGCATTAGCACACTAACTGGTAGAAGTCCCTGGTAGCTAGAGGTAGTTTTCCAAGCAGAAGGCACAGAGAGAGTGCTGGGCCACAAAGCATGACTGCTGCCCACCCCAAACCCCACCATTAGCTTAAAGGAGAGGCTGTATTATGTTTACCGCAGATTGATGGTACTAATTTACTGAATCATCAATAAAAGCTATGTATTTCCTCAAAGTCTCACATAGCCTTTTGTAGACAGAAAGATAAATCTGAAGCTCAGAGCAAGCTCATTTAATTTTTACCTGACAGCCAGTAATAATAGAAGCATCATAGAAAGGTTATGTTTCAATGAAAAAATTCTATTACTGGGCATACCAAACACACTTGCATTAATTACATTCTCTTTGCATTGCCCTTGACAAAAGATCAAGCAACTACCAAAAAGTTGGGGGGGAGGGAGGGATATACGAAGAGAATTCTACTTATTATCTGGGATTCTCTTTTTCTAATTTCCCAGGAATTTAATCACATATTCTGTGCTTTAATTAGTGACTATGTTTAATTAAATCTGATGTTCTGAAGATAAGTAGCCAAAAATATTACCAGGCATATAACAAGGATCAATTATTCTCCAACAGATGATGTTTCTATATTTCTAAAGTTGCCTGTATCTAAAACATATCTTTCCTGTCCTGCTGGAATATTTAAAAAGAATAAGAGACAGAAGCAGAATCTTTTCATATTTTGTCTTCACAAAAGGTTATCAGGTACAATGATTTATAATAGTATCAAGGCCTTGTATTTTCATAGTTTCTGAGTAGTAGTGAGGCATGAGAGTGAAGTGATAGTTTTTAAGGAAATTATGGTACTTCTACTTCAAAAGTTTTAAAATTGAGGGAGATCTTAAGAAACAAAAATTTTTCCTTAATGAAGAATTTTACAGCAGGGTACGACGAGGTTAAGGATATTGCTGCTTCTTCCAAATCAGATACAAATTCTATTCTAATCTTAGTTCTGCTAACTACCCATTGTATGATCCTGAACAAACCAAAGGAAAAAAAAAAAATCAGCAAAATACTCTGAGGACCACAGTTCTCATATTTGAAAACGAAAATAAAAGTAAAGACTTCCTAAGGTTTAAGCATCACAGAATACTTAAATGTACCGAGTAGTCACTCAAAAATATTGTTTCCTTTCACCATGTCTTTCCTAATTCAATCAGCAGAATTCACTGGTTTGTAACTTTCAATAGCTGCCTATGTTTTAACCATCAAGAATCAGAGCTATAAAAAATGGGCAGAAAAATTCGAGCTCCCTAACCTCCAGACCAAATGTGGAGAGGAAGGCCAGTGCTGTGTAAGGGGTAGCCAAAAGATGCTAGCTACTTCCAAGACCTGCTAAGTTCCTACTCTTTGGAGCGGTCAGCACACCTCTCAGCCAGCAAAGAATGCTGAAAAGGTAAGCTGATTATCAAGATCACCAAACCTCCCCTTCTCACCTGTGCCGCTGATTTGGATCCCAGGAAACAGAAGGAATCAAGGAAAACATAGGGCAAGAAATATAGCACAACCTCATAAAAAGATGACTGTTGTGTATACACATGAAATTGTAGGTTAAAACCTTGCTCCCCAAAGTGTGCAGCCTTACCATCACCTGACAGCTTGGTAGAAATCCAAAAGTCCAGGCAGCATCCCTATTGAACCAAAATCTGTATTTTAACAGAAACCCTGTAACTCATTTGTGAAGCCCTGCTTTAAAATATGAAATTATGATCTTCTCTCCTTTCTCAGACTTCAAACTAGAGTATAGGTTCCAAGTGGAGGAGGGCATGGCAACCCACTCCAATATTCTTGCCTATAGAATACCCATGGATAGAGGAGCCTGACAGGCTACAGTTCATGGAGTCGCACAGAGTCGGACACGACTCAGCAACGAAACACAGCACAGTGCAGCACACAGGCTCCAAGAGGGCAGGGATCTTCAACTTTCTAAGGCACAGACACCTTCCCAATGACCAGAACAGTGCCTGGCACGCACTTGTACTCTTATGTGACTGTTGAGTAAATGACTGAGCAGGACTAACAAAACTCATCCATGTCTAAATAATAAGACCATAGCTTTTTAAAATGCCACCCTGAAAAATGACTACTGCCGTCAGCAGGAGCAATAAAGAATTTATTCAGTTAAACTCAGAAAATATTTATTGAGCAAAGTCCAAGAATTCTGAGACTGTAATAAATCAAACAGGTGTTGGTGGGCGAAACTGACTTTACTGAAGGAAAGTTTTTTTCTCAGATAATGCTAGTTGATGATATAAAAAAACATGTCCCATGAACTGCTTTAACAATTTACCTCTTTAAACAACTTTACTGAGGTATAATTTACATACCAAAAACTTCACTCAATTTTAAAGTACAATTAAATGACTTTAGTAAATTTACTGAGTTATGCATCTCTCACCATAATCCAATTGTAAAGCATTCTCAATCATCCCAATGATGAGAGTATCAATCAGCTCAGCCCATTTACAGTTAATCTTTGTTCCCACCCCAGCCCCAGGCAATCTATTTCTGCCCAAAATTGACATTTTTGAGGACTCCTTGATCGTGTATACAACTGACATAGTACATGTGATTCTTCTCGGGCATTTAATAAAAACACCCAGTAAGAACCTCTGTCTGCCTGTACCTGGCTAACTCATTTTCAGTTACTATATGCAACAGTTTTTTAAATTCACTTCTCTTTTAAAGTTCTCTATCCAACATTAATATATAAGAATAAATGTACCAATATATTTATTGCTTCATGTGTTATACAGGCAGAGAAACAGAACATAGCCTGAATCCTCAGTTACAATCAATATACTATAGGCTGTGATGTGGCTATTAAGAAGGATGAAGGGCTACACAGACCGACTTGAAGAAAAGTTTACAATATACAATGTGCTGAAAAATGTATATAGTATGATCCCATTCTGTAATAAAAAACAAAAAAATTGTATGTATGCAAATGTTTGTATGTTTCAATAGTCATCAAAAATATACAGAGAGACAGACATCAAATTGTTAACATATTATTTTAAGGGGGAGGGTGACTAGGAGCAGGAAGTGAGGAAAATACTTCATACATTGTTTTGTGCAAATTTCACTTGGCTGTTTTAAAATAAATTATAATCTCATAAATAATATCTTTAAAAACTATAATTATACTTTCCATTAACTCAGATTAGCTTCCTTATCCCTTCTCCCTCCTTACTATAAATCTAAATTCATATAGTTATACCAAATGTGCAGGCTAAAATATTATATGGATCATGGAGACCTCTGGGTTATAACTTAAGAGGTTTCAAAATTGGATTTCAAATTCACACTGCTAGTTTAAGGGGATGAAGACCTCAGCAATAAGATTTTATCATGCAGCAGAAGTGGCATGATATTCAGGGTGAAACCTCACCTTTATTGACTCTCAAAATTATTCCAACTGAATGAGTAGTGGAGATATGGTAAATGGCTTAGACTCATTAGGGTGTTGATGAAATGATCTACAGTCCAATGCTGCTGGACTCAATACCCATTGTAGTCTAATTAAATAATACAGAAATCTTATCAGTAAAGCAACAAAGAAATACTTTTTAAAAGGAGACAGCAGTTTCAGTATTACAAAATGAAATCGTGACTGTATGCACATATGAAAAATACATATATGTGTGATAAGCCTCCTATAAAAGTGCTTAATAAAGGTATATTGGCAAAGATATTTGATTAAACTATATAAATGATAGCTTCAAGTTCACTAAGGTGCTGTGATTCTATTTTTTCCATGGGTAAGCTTTCACCCCTTTTATAAACTTTCATTATTCTTGTCAGTTTCAGCATTACTCTTTTTAAAATATATCTTCTAAGTACTATATCTAGGAAACCACACAAATGATATGCATACAGCTCAATTAATTATTTCAAATTGAACACACTCATGTAACTGCCACGTAGATCAAAAAATAGAACATTTCATCATTATTCTTAAAAGAAATTCAATCTTTAATTCCAGGGAAGAAAGTCTGAATTACTAAATACATTTGGTATATTTAGGCAGTTATCCCATCCATTGGGGTTTAGACTGGGCTGTCTGGGTAAAATTTAAATATGAGTGAGTGAGCAAATTTAAATATGACTCCACAGTCTAGAGACAAAACATTCCTTGGAAAATGTGTGAGGCTCCATCAACACGACTTGCCACAGGTCTTTTCCATGTGTCAGAGGACAGACTGTCAGGACCAATGACTTGTCCATGTTTGAGCCACAGAGCTCAAGCCAAACGCTTGACTCATCTCTGGGTTCATTTTTACCCCTAAGCTGCCTTTGTCACAAAGGTGTAGTGTAATGAAATGCATGTGACCCGACAAACTGAACAGAGCCTCACTGTTCAAAGGAGGTAAAACAGACGATTAATATGTCAGCACAAAGTGAAGACTCAGAAGGCTGGAATATCAATCTCTTTTTTAATCTACCTTTCTTGCTTTGAATAAAAGGTTGCTTAGAATCCACATTCAGGTTAGAAATACAGATGCTCAAAAGTTAGCAGATCCTGCAGACTCCCTGTACATGACAAGAAATATCTCCAAAGAAGAGTAGGACCTAGGAAAGGAATTATTAATGCCCAGTGTTTCCACTCAAAGTAGACCTTTTGCTTTTTGCACAAACCAGATACACAGCTATTTGCTGACTTGATCAGAATTGATATAAGGTGAGCAGGATCAGTCCCATGAAAGCAGAGATCTTAAGAGGCTATGGACCATTACATGGTTGTGGCTTATAGCAAACATCATTTTCAGCAGTATTAAAGCTTATGAAAGCCCAGGAGAGTTTTTTATTCTCCTGGAGATTTCTCTTCCACAACCAACCAGAACAACCGTGAAGGACTCAGTTTGCTGTGTATGAATTAACCAAAGTAACTTGGATCCTTGGTTTCTAAGTTCCATGCTTGCCCTGTTAGAAGTTCAAACGTTTGCTTTCAGAGCAACCATTCCCGATGGCTGGGAAGTTAAGCAATCCAGCACCTCTGTCCAGAAATTGAGTAAAATTCAAAAAGAAGCATTTTCAGAGTATACTTTTAGGGAAGAAAGCTGGATGAGGGGCTTTAAGTTGATTCTGCTATTTCCTGTTTCAGGATATGCCTTGCAATTTGGTGGATAAATGCTACCTATGATAAGATATTTCATTTAGAACTGTACAGTCATTTTGTATTCTAAATGAATAACATGCATTGCATTCATACACCCTCACTCTCAACGAGGAAGCCAGTAATTTAGCTTTAGCTTTCGTCTCTGCTTAAGTGTAAAACGCTGGCACATAAGGTAATTTGAAAACAATTATTAAGGGTGGTTTTCAAAGCTAGTACACATATATAATCACCCAATATCTGGCACAGATTCTTCTACTTAAGCTCCGAGGTTTCCTAAAGTGGAGAGTAAACAAGACCTTGCTGTTTCATTAATGCTGGTAGACTCGTGACTAAAATGGTCATAAAGAGATACTTTAATGGTGAAAAAACACAAAACACTTACAGTTCTTATATTAAGAGAAGATAAACAGTTTTGATTTTCCTTTAACAGAGAATTCTGGTAATTTACGGGACATGATGTTCAAAATGCAATTTTTTTTTTCCCTTGTCAACTTGAAAAAAACAAATACACTATTTGGAGAAGGAGAAATTATCATTTCATCAACCTGAAAGTTTGCCATAGCCATCTTCTCAAAATATTTGAAAGAGACCACGAGTGCTACATCCTAGGGCAGCGATTCTCAACATGGGCGATTCTGCTTCCTAGAGAACATTTGTCAATATCTGGAGATACTTTTGAGCTGTCACAACTGAGTGTGTGTGAGGAGGTAGGGGGAAGGAGGGGTGAGGGTAGAGGGAGATATTACTAGTCTGATGGGTAGAGGATGAGATGTTGCTAAACATTCTTCAATGCATAGAACAGTCCCTCAACCAAGAACTATCTGGCCCAAAATGTCAGTAGCACTGAGGTTGAGAAGCCCTCTGCTAGAGTATGGTGATACAAGATACTTGTAGCAGTAGAAGCTAAGATTGCTCTAATCATTGAAATACAGATGGAACTCTCACTCTAGTCAATACAGTTCAAGCTATTCTAAACTTCTGAGAATATTTGTTAAGTAACAACTCTAACATGAAGCTGACAATTAAAGAGAAAAGGATGAGAAGATGAGTATTCCCTAAATTCAAAACAGATTCAGAGGTTCAAATCTGGCTATATTTGTCCTGCTGTATCACTTTGGTCTCCTGGGATTAAAAAAAAAAAAGATGGAAAGAAAGGAGGGAAGGAAGGAGGTGGGAAAGAGGGGGGAAGGGAAGAATCAGCCTTTTGGTTTTCATCTTCAGTGATGAATACAGCCATAGCAAGGTAGACACATTACTCTTCGTAAAGTGAGAACATGTGAGGGGCTCATTTCAGACCCTTCCTGTCCACACAAAGACAAACCCTTTCTGTCTGATGTCACCTACATCAGAAGGGGCTTGAAGCTGAATTCTATTTTGTATTTTAATGGTGTCACTACAACAAAGTAAGACTAGATCATAACAAAATTGACCCAGCATAACAAAAGGAGTCATTACTCGATTTCTATGTAATCACCGTGCATGTGTGTGTGCTCAGTCGTGTCCGACTTTTTGCAACCCCATGGCCTGTAGCCTGCCAGGTTCCTGTGTCCGTGGAAATCTCCAGGCAAAAATACTGGATTGTGGGTTGCCATTTCCTCCTCCAGGAGATCTTTCAGACTCAGGGGTTGAACCCGAGTTTCCTGTGTCTTGTGAACTGGCAGGCAGATTCTTTACTACTGACCACCTGGGAAGCCCATGCAGTCACCATTTGCACCTAAAAATGGCATTCTTCAGAAATGAGAAAATTCTGAATGCACTATTTGGAGAAAATAAATAACAGGTTTGTGAGAAGAGAGAAAGGGAAATGAAAAGAGATCTACTGCAAAATTAAGAGGCAGACACAACTGACAAGCTCAGGTTCTGCTGGCATCACGACTGCCAGGATGCAAAGCCGGGTCTAAACACAATAAAATAATCTGTAGAACACCTATTAGCTGATAGGCGTATGATTATCTGATGGGCACACTGTAACTGCTCTATTTGGTGTATTTACACTTAAGCCTATAATAACAGTTCCTTGAAAAGGACTGCTGTATATTTAACTGATGATTTGGCTCCAACAATTAAATCCTACTACACTTTAGAATGCTAAGCTATTTCCAGAGTTGGAAAGAGACCAGCTGACTCACATCTCACCCTTCTCCTTCAGGTCAGCAATGGCCCCTGAGGCCATACTGAGGATGCTGCTGTTTTGAGTGGCACCAGTTTGCCAACAAGAAGCTACTTGAAAAGCAAGCATGCTCCTGCCATCTGTGACACAAATAGAGGCTTTGTTCAGAAGGTGGGTTAGGACACTTAACTTTTAAGGAACACTCTGTAGTGGGTTAGCATTTCATATCTGTACTAGTTTTCATATCTAGATTAGTATGCCATAGAGAGGTGTGCTATTCTATGGAACACTGACCTTGTACAATATTTACCCCCAAAAAATTCTGTTTTAAAGAGAAGTGCCTGATTTGGGAAGGATAAAACTAGATATAATTCCTTTCTCCTCATCCCCAGTATGACTTTAAGGGCTTAAGATTGTTCTTCTCTGTTTCAGGATAAAATTTGTACATGTCACAAACTGACCCAATTCTTTTACTTCTCTTTCTAGTTTAACTTTAAACTTGCCTCATTCTACACTCTAATTAGCGGTTACCTCTGGATCCTATGAATGGGACAGTGGTTGGGAAGCATAGTTGTTCAATTTTGTAGGGCATGTTAGCTTCTTCAGGCTGCAAGGGCCCAGAGTTTCAGATAATGATGTCCTAGCCAGGGAGCTCCACAAGTTAGCATGAGCTTCTTCAGGATTTAGAGTCAGAAAACTTCCACCTTTCTTTCATTAAAAAACAAAAAGGGACTTCTCTGCTGGTGCAGTGGATAAGAATCTTGCCCCTCAATGCAGGGGACACAGGTTCAGTCCCCAGTCCGGGAAGATTCCAAATGCCCATGGAGCAACTAAAGCCCACGTCCCACAACCACTGAGCCTGTGCTTAGAACCTGTGAGATGCAACTACTGAAGCCCATGGACCTAGAGCCTGTGCTCCACAACAAAAGAAGCCACCTCAGTGAGAAGCCTGCCCACTGCAACAGAATAGCCTGCACTCACTGCAACTAGAGAAAGCCCACACACAGCAACAAAACACCAAGGAAACCAAAATAAATAAGTTAATTAAAAAAAATACTGGAAAACAATTTATTATAAAACACTTCGAACATATGCAACAGTAGAAAGAATAGGGTGGTGAACCTCCAATTTCCTTCATTACCATTCAACCATTATCAAGATTTTCAACATTTACCTAATTCTTCCCTTTCATTTCTTATATATTTTTAAGTAAATCTCATATATCATGCCATTTAAATCCTTCAATGTACATTTAAAAAGAATATTTGTAACATAACCACAAATATTTATAACCATAACATGGCTATCACATTTGGCAAAATTGTCCTAGGGTTTTCTAAAACAGTCTAAATTTTTAAAATTAAATTTTATCAATTGTGTCAAAATTATATTTTTAATAGGAGCTGTTTGATTCGTATGTAAATAAGGCCTGAACCTTGCATTTTGCTGTTATATCTTTTAAGTCTAGATTTCTGGTTTTTTGACTGGTTTATTTTGTCTGATTTCTGATGGATTATCAGAGGGTCACTTCTTAAATGAGTTATCTTCAAGTGCTCTTCCTTGTTCAATAATATGAAATGTGGTAGGGAAGGAGCCCTTAGGATTTGAGGTTATATTACCATTATAAAATACTTCCTACATGTGGGTATAGCTTATACTGTTACTTTACTAGTGTTAGTATATATATATATATTCCTCAACTTATTTCAAAAATTATTTAAGAGAGACTTCACTCACAGAAAAATAGATTTTGATCTTTAGTATAATAACTCTTCCCAAACTAAATGCTTCAGTGAGTCAAGGTCATTCAAGAGAATTCTGCTTCTGATACTAACTGCAGGGGTTAACGAAACTTTAAAGTTTGAGGGCACAGTCCTCTACAAGACTTCCTTCACTTCTGGCACCACCTGCAAATTTGAGAGTTTCCTCTAGCCATCTCAGGTTTGATAACTTGCTAGACAGATGCATACAACTGTCTGAAAGCTATTGTACTCATGGTATGGATCCCTGGGTCGAGAAGATTCTCTGGAGAAGGAACTGGCAACTTACTCCAGTATTCTTGCCTGGGAAATCCCATGATAGTGGAGTCTGGCGGGCTATGGTCCTACAGTCCATGGGGTTGCAAAAGAGTCAGACACACCCTAGCGACTAAACAACAAGAATGAATCATTCAGAGAAAGGACACAGATGAAAATCATCCAAGAGAAGATACATAAAGAGTCTGAGAGTGCTCCAAACGTAAAAACTTGTCCTGAGAATGCATTGCACTCCTTGCACTGATATGGACAATCCAGAAAAGTCCCCAGAGTTTTAGTTTCCAGGGTTTTTGTTAGGTCTCTGGTACATAGGAATGCTAATTAATTCAATGTTCTCATGGTTCTCATCCTCCAGGCTGACTGATATCAAAAAACACAAAGCCTTCATCCTAACTTCATGGTTGATCTTCCTGGTGTGGTAAGCTCACCCTAAAATCTGTTGTGGGCAGCTCCCACTCTAAAAAAGACACTCCTATCAAGTATGACATAGGTTATCTCCCAGAAAGAAAGAAAGAAAGAAAGTGAAGTCGCTCAGTCGTGTCCAATTCTTTCCAACCCCATTGACTGTAGCCTACCGGGCTCCTCCCTTGATGGGATTTTCCAGGCAAGAATACTGGAGTGGGTTGCTGTTTATCTCCCAGAAGCTGAAGGCAAAGGAGACCTCTCATTGGACAAGGCCAAATTCTTTATTACAAAAATAATTTACCTGTTCTTATTACCCATGCTAGACCTAGCCTATTCCTTTTACTATGATGCTTCACTATGGGAATAATTTTCACACAAAACTGCTGTGAAATTTTTTAATAAGAAGTAAATTAGATCTGGGAATAAATATCTCTGATAATATAAAATTAAGATGATCAAAACAAGACGGTAACCTCCAAATAAGAGTTAAAAATAAAATGAGAGCTTGAAAAATACACATCACTTTACGTAATTAAGAAGAAAATATAAATGTTTTCAATATTTTATTTTTATAAACTTTTAAAATGTTTATTTGAAAGCTAACCAAGTTTTTCATTGTAATCTATCTGAAGCCTCATAGACCTAGGTGAGATATCTTAACAGAAAGAGAAATTCTAAGAAAAACTAGGACTTTATGAGCTCAGATAATTTGTGATTCCTGTAATTGCAAAAAATAGGTGGACATATGGTACAAATTCTCACTCATTTCTACTTTATTTTGTAAGTGAGATGTGTAAAGCTCTTCAAGACCTTCTCTACCATACATGAAAACAGAGTAAAAAGTTATGGATTTACACCTTTTTTTTTCTTTACCAACATGAAATTTTATGAATTACATACAGTGGTAGGTCAAGAACTGGGTTTGAATAAATTAATGAATGGATTCTACTGTATTCAAAAAAATCAATGAATATGAAGGAACCATGATTTTACCCTTTTTCCTCTTTACTAATTAATTTCTGGATCCAGTACCCCTCTCTGATGCAGAGAAGATAGTGGGGTTATGTTCCTATTCAGCACAGCTTCAGGATTGCCTTATCCACACAAATAAGGAAGCACTTACTTCCATAAAGGACCTCTTGTCCATTTGAAATTTTTGTTTCTTAGTGATTTTAATTCTGTTAAGGCACCTAGTGAGGGCAGAGAACTTCCCTAAAGACACATGTGGCCTCTGCTATTTTCCAAAAGTCAATCAGTCCCATTTGTGTCTTCAGAAAAAGCAATCACTCACTACTACAGAGGACAGAGTACATGGGGAATTTACGAAACTATTACAAGTTTAAAAGAACAGCATTCGTATGTTTTTTCCACCTCAAAAGTGTTAAAGACTATAGATTGCAGCTGAGGGAAAATTAAGGTCCCTATTTACACATTTCACTGTGCCTGTGAAGCTGAAAAAGAAATGAACTTAGTTGCAAAAGTATGTAGTTCACTCAGGCAATTTCATTGTTTTAGTGTAGGGAAACCGTCCTTTAATGTCATCAGCTAGGGAAAGGTGAATATTCAGGAATTTAAAAGCAGCCAGAAATGTTAATGCAAAAAAGAAAAAGCATTGGCTTAGAAAGCATGCTCGGAGAAGGCAATGGCAATCCACTCCAGTACTCTTGCCTGGAAAATCCCATGGGCGGAGGAGCCTGGTGGGCTGCAGTCCATGGGGTCGCTAGGAGTCGGACACGACTGAGCGACTTCACTTTCACTTTTCACTTTCATGCATTGGAGAAGGAAATGGCAACCCACTCCAGTGTTCTTGCCTGGAGAATCCCAGGGATGGGGGAGCCTGGTGGGCTGCGGTCTATGGGGTCGCACAGAGTTGGACACGACTTAGCAGCAGCAGCAGCAGAAAGCATGCTAATGTATATGGAGGATGAGGAAGAAGTGGCAACTGGGAAAAGTCTCCTCAATCAGTGATTCCCAAGCTGAGGTGGGAAAAGATTAGAATCTCCAGGGGTTGTGGTGTAGTTTGAAAGGATATTAAGTACTATAATCTTATATTTTGAATATAGCTAATTTTCTTTCATTTTTGTAACACGGATCCTGGCGAGTCCAGCTCTATAAAATCTTCTTGGCTGGTGGAGATAAGTCAGTTCTAACCAAGAAGCCAAGAAGATTCTCATCAGAAGAGGGAGTGGGAAGTCAGAGGAGGGAAATGCGAAACACATACCAACCCCCATCCCCTGAGGGGCACAGAGGGCAGGGGAGAGTTGAGACTGTGTCTGCTAACTAAAGAGGGCATTCCGTTTCAAAAGATTGAAAAATACTGACCTGAGTTGTCTGAAAAATAATACTTTCAGAACCGTATTCACTAAGGGCCCTTACTGCAATGTCAAGGTAACCTTAGGAGCTCTTGACACCCTGGAATGCTGGTGACCTCTGGTACTTTCTAGAACCTAGCTTACCTCTGCCTGGGGCATTCTATTTTGTTTTTGTATTCACAGGTCATCTCTTTCAGAGAAGTGCAAAGCACCTTTTAGATGTTTATTTTTTTAAAACTCTCCAACTGCCTGAAACAGACTAGAAACAGTAATATTTAAGGTTTTACCTGCACTCTTTCAAATCAACACATTTGGCTCTCTTTTATGCCCCTCGCTGCTGTCTATCTTGACAAATGTCATGGATTCATGAGGAAAAAACACTATCATCGTGTAAAGATCCCACAAAACATTTCAAAACATTCAAACGCTCTCTGCTTCCACAGCCTGTATTAACAAATTGTACCTGTCAATAAATACAGATAAATTAGGTGACTGCAAGTGAAAACCTCTAAGGTAAATCAGTAACTTAGAAAAAAAAAAAAAAACAACTAAACTCCATGTAGGTGATACACCATAATTCTGTTGCTGGCTCATCAGATCAGTAGCCAATCAGGTCCTGGCAGGCCATATGTATATTTATAAATATATCTGCTAATGTAAAGGTCGAGCTGCCTACTGCTCAGGGAAATCAGGCACATTTGGAACCATCCCTAGATTTTGGTTTCTTTAAAAAAAAAAATATTTTGACAATCTGTGACAAATGCAATCCTGCCCCCATATGTTTTGTACTATTTAAAGGGAAATGACACTCAGTTGCCTTCACATCAACACGTGAATTTCTTTCTTTTAATAATGAAGTCAGAAGATGGGAAAAGAGGGAGGTTACCTTCTATACATAGTTAAAAGATATAAATATCTTTTCAAATTTTCACACTTGCCCAACAGGACAGAGCTTCCAAAATGTGTGTTACTGTTCATGAATTAAGAAATAACAGAAACTTTTCTTCCAAATTGGAGGCAGAGGTAGAAAAATAATGAATGACAAGAGAGTGTTGGTAGATTCTTGCTATGAAATGCAGTCTCCTGGCCCCTTGCTCATTTTTTTTATGCTCATAATTCTTTGCACTTTTCTGGGCATGGGGATGAAAAAGGCTCTGCTTAAATGTTACCCTCTGCCAGCTGCTGCAGAAATCTCTTATAGAGTAATTTAGAATATCCAGACATCTCAATCAGGACTGAGAATGACATTATAAGGCTATGAGATCCAGAAGTCCAGAATAAACCTTATACACTACAAACTCATCTACTTGCACCCCACTCCATTCTTTAGTATTAACAGAATAACAAGGTTTTCCCATGGCATGGACGACAGAAACTTGAATAAAAAAAAAAA
Organism: Oryx dammah; assembly: GCF_014754425.2. Classification (NCBI taxonomy): domain Eukaryota; kingdom Metazoa; phylum Chordata; class Mammalia; order Artiodactyla; family Bovidae; genus Oryx; species Oryx dammah. The sequence goes on along the minus strand of NW_024070185.1, from coordinate 39,890,204 downwards.
AAAAAACCCAAACATTCAAATGATATCTTTGGTAGGAAAAAAAAAAAAAAAGCTTCTGACAAGAGGGAAGGGTATGAAAATATTTTCAGAGAACTTGTTTAATCGCCCAGCAATGTCTTCTGTTCCATTTAGCCCTCGAATCTGAATAATCATGACAGATGGCTTTTAAAAAAAGTTAGCTAAATTTTCAGATAACACAGCCTTCTGTCGTTTTCTCCTACTCTGAGGTTTACGCGGTTTGTTTAGCAGGCTCTGAATTGCAGGCTGCTCATTGGTGATCAGCTTTCACTTAGTATCTGCAGAATTCACACCACTTGATACCGTATGCTCAGGACTCCAAGGGGTAGAAATATTGTCAATTCAGATGACAAAAGATCTTCACAGGCCACCCCTCCTCAGCTCAGATATTAGATCCACATTTTACGCACAAAACAATGCTGGAAATGTAAAGGGCCAAGAGGCGAGCTCTTGGCCCCATCAGCTAGGCCATCTCTTTGTAGCAGAATAAACTCATGTCTGATGCTATAATTACAACCCTAATGGACACACTTAATTTATTTTAGAGAACTGAAGTTGATATCCACTAGTGCTATTATTAAAAAGACTAATGAGAGCTGCTCAGTAAGAAAAGAAAAGATTTATTGAATTCCTTTTGGCACCCGGCACAGCTTAGCAATTTTGAGAGCCCATCAAAACAGCAGATATATACCCTGCTCAGATGTGCTGTACGGGATGTGAGCTGGGTTTCAGATTTTCAATAACAAATCTGTCACTCTGATTTTAATTAGACGGCTTAAAGCAGCTACATCAATAATGGCAGAATGACGGCTTAGTTCAAAGATCATAGAGATGTTACTCTACTTTAATAGTTCTTTTATACAAGTACATATTTCAGAAGTTTGCAAGGCATTCATCTTGACTACCCCTTTCACCAAAGAGAAGACAAAAAAATATTCCTAATTGAATTGAACCACAAACACTAGCAGTCATCACCATTTCTACGCCAGGCTGTTGCATCCAGCTGGTTAGGAGGTCTAATTTCACACCATGCAGCAATGAAATGCTGCTAACTTTTATTTGTGAGTATAAAATAGTAATATTTCATGACCACAAAATGCCAGTTGACACCGCTGGGTGCACCCTCCCTGGTCTGAACCTGAAAGACGAGTGGCTCTCTTGGTTGAGTACTAAAAACTGGACCTTCCTTGTGAAAAGCTCCCAGGATGGGGGGGCCTGGGAGAGGGCAGGCGGAACCCCTCCAGAGAAGTTCACACGCAGTTGGGAATACTTCTCAGCCCAAGAGAAGGTGGGAGGGATAACCTCAGAGAGAAAAACTGTTGGAAAGGTCCAGCCGTTTCTTAAAGGGGTTCTTGCGAGTGTGTGTGCTAAGTCGCTTCAGTCGTGTCCGACTCTGTATGACCCTATGGACTGTAGCCTGCCAGGCTCCTCTGTCCATGGATTTTCTAGGCAAGAACACTGGAATGTGTAGCCATGCTCTCCTCCAGGGGCTCTTCCTGACCCAGGGATCAAACCCACATCTATTGTCTCCTGCACTGGCAAGCAGATGAGGTATATATAATTATCATTGTATTTCTTTACACTAATTCTTATTACATGAATAAAAATGTACTGATTGCCTAAGTAAACACTGTTAATATATACATAAACACTTAATATAGTGATGTATGTCCTTCTGTATTTTATCCCATGGAAATAAATATTTTCTACATACACACACACACACACTTCCCTTATAAAAGGAAGTCATATATATATATACTGTAAGTTTTTTTGCTTAATAACAATTATTTTTCCATATAAATATATCTCAAAATTATCATTTTAACAACCATGTAATATTCCATTATGAATTACCCATATTATTTAATCAGTGTCCTCTTGGACATTTAGACAGTCCCCAATTATTTTGCAATTGTGTATATGCATATATACTATTAATAATGATATAGAGTACATAAACATGTTCTCTCCATACATGAACATATACTATATGTACACATATATAATTGGATTATGATGTTAGAATAAATTATCTTAGGATAAATTCTTAGAACTGGAACTCCTAGGTCAAAATATCTTTATTAAAAAAAAATTGTTTTGAATACATGCTAGCCATTGTTTTAATGCCTAGACATGGAATATTTGTTTTAGAAGCAACTTCTCCTGAATCAGATTCTGACAAAACCCCAGACTTCCTACTATCATTTTTTCAGAGTCATACAAATGCACAATTTCATCTCTCCCTCCCCAACAATGCTGTTTATCACTTTCCAGAATAATATGAACTTTCCCTGGACCCAAACCCTATAAGGAATCTTGTTCTGATCAATCTTCAGTGATGTACGCATGGTTGTATTAACTCCCCATTGGCATGACTAAAGTCCTGAACCTGACTTCTGCAGCTTCTAAATCTGACATGTTCAGAATTGATACCAACACTTTTTTACCAGTGCTATCTCACTACTCTGAATCAGCTCTGCCACTTTTCAGTTTATCTGACCTTGGGACAAGTCTCAGTTTCTTATGTGATCAGGTTTCCTCCTCCAGGAAGCCTTCCTAGACCTCCCATGTCTGGGTTAGAAGCCTTTCTTTGTGTCCCCACAATACGTCACACTTCACCCAGCATAATATTTAACCACACAGTTCAGTGGTTGCCTGATGACCTGTTTTTCCCCCAACACTAGACTATCAGAGCAGGAACCATATGTGTCAATATTGACCACTACTTTTGCACCATTCACTGAAGAAAGTGATTGTTGAGTGCTTACCTTGCTCCAGGTACCAGGGATACCTCTTTGCTAGAGATATAGCAGAGAACACAACACATGACACGTATTCCAGCAGGGGAAGAGCAAGCCAATAGCTCAACAGATCAATATGCTCTATGGCAGATTTGGTAACTGCTATGGAGAAAAATAGGACTTAAGTAAGGGGAAAGGAATGCCAGAGGTTAGGGGTAGACTGGGGAAGCCTTGGCACTTAGGCAGAATGGGGTCTGAAGAGGCCTCCTGAAAGGTGACATGTGAACAAAGGTGTCCAGAGCTGGGAGAGGTCATTCTCCCTGGTTTAAGCAGCCAGCTCCTTCTGTTGGTTTCAGACACAAATGCCCTGCATAATATTTTGCTTAACAAAAAGTATCTGCTGCTTTAAAAAGAATTTGTTTTTCTAAATATATCCCCCAGTATAATCAGCTCTGTGCTAGGTATTACAGAAAGTAACTTTTAGGCTAGCACTGAAACAATGAAAGCTTCTGATGGAAGCTCTAAGTGTTTTAGGATTTAAGTGTTGAGGGAACTGACAACATACACACAAACCCAATTCATGCTGTAAGTGGCAAGGCTGGGATTAAAATCCTTCTCTGCCACCTCCAGAGCCCACATCTCTCTATTCCACCAGAGATGAGTAAGACCAGCAGGCTGCCAAGTCATTTTAGTTCAAATTTGACAGGACTCCCACAGCACTGGCATTGCTTTGTTTGAATGCCTTTCCCACATGACCTTGCTGTGTTTAGACACCTTTGACAGCCCACACTGAACATAACCTAAAATGATCTTCACTTTAAGAGTTCATTGATTGTGCCTCTGTAAGTTCCAAGTGGTGATTTCCTAAAAACTGTAAGGCATTTAAACTGAGATTTCTTCTCAAAAATGTAGATAATTCTAACAGTTGACACACAGTGAGTGTTTTTTAAGGATGTGCTTAGAAAGTATTGCTCCTGGCCAACTACCTACATCAGATCACTGTCCAGTTTTGCCTTCTGCTCCTCACTGCCTTTCTTCTGTTTTCCTGCTTGCTTCCTACTTCCAGCTGCCAGCAACTCAGATAATTAAATGCCAAAGTAGTGACACTTGGCATTTCAATGAGCACTCTGTATTTACTACACAGTCTCTCTCAACAGCCCTCCTGCTCAGCATGCGTGTAAGCTCTATGCTGCTCTGCTGAACTGAAGCACTCCTTTGTTGCAGACCTGGATGAACTGAAGAAAGATGAACTCGGGCAGCAGCCCAGAACTGAGAGGAGGGAGGCAGCAGACTCCCCGGTTTCTCTCCTTGCCACCTCTCAGAGTTTCTGTCCTCAATTCAATTAAACAAGCATTTGTTAAGACCTTAGCCCTCTGGGTTCAGTCCTCTGCTGGGATACTTTTTAATGAATTTTGTATTAAACAGGATAGAACTTTAGGTCTTTTCATTTCAACCAGGTATTGGCAAGAAATTGTACTGTACATGATTGCAAAGTGATTTCACCTTGATGGCTCACCTGATTTTATTTGAAACCTATTAGTGAGGACAGAAGTAGACAGTGGATATAAAAGTCTGACTCTAGCTTCTAAAGCTGTAGTTTATGTCTTGGAATAACTAAATTCATTCAAAAGTTTCCTCTTCCCCAAAGATATCATTTGTTCAGACCGCAGCTTAGCCATCATCTCCTCCTGGAAGCCTTCCCTGACTCAATGAGTCTGGGATAAATATAAGCCTAGATGCTGTAACATAGCCAGTGCTTCACACAATTCCAGACCATAAGCTCAGAGGACAAGAACCAAGTCTACTGATTGCCATGGCCCCAGTGTCAACCACACTGACAGAAGTAAATCAATGGTGCAATACATAATTTCAATTAAACTGCTTTGCAAGTGAGATAGAAAATTATCTTCAACTCCCTTCAAGCCATACTGAGCTAAATATGGTCTTAAAATCATCAATATGATTATTACATTCACAGATAACTTTTATTCATTCAAATAATACATATTTACTGAGTACCTTCGATTGGGTTGCCAAAAAGTTCATTTTGATTTTTCCATAATCTTTTATGGAAAAACCTGAACAAACTTATTTTGGCCAACATTGTCCAAACATTGTTCATAAGACTTGCTAGTCAAATGTTATCTTCCTTTCTTTTTAAAAGCCTTTGTTTTTCTCATTCAAAATGGCAACTCACAGGGTATACGCAAAAAAATTGGCTCATGAGTGTTTTGGGGGAAATTTTCAATCAATGACCACATTATGGTTAGTCTGAGGCAAGAGCCATCATATCACTCTTTATATCGTGGGTGTCTTGCAGTACATATGGTATCCAGTAGATGCTCAATTCGTATTTGTGAAAAGTGAATAACTGAGGAACCCAAAATATGCTAGCCACTACTGCATTTAAAAGAGGGAGGAAGGAAGGGAGGAAGTAAAGATGGAAAAATGGAGGGAAGGAAGTTGTACCAACCCACATGAAAATAATTTACTACGGGAATTTTATTTTTGAGTGAAATCAGTAACTAATATGCAAGGAGACTATAAAATCCTTGAGTGGTACCCTCTTCGTATATGTCACACTTTTCATTAATTTACAGTCAAGATGGACTAAAAGGGACAGGTTTACTATCTGACCTGAAATACACACACACACATGTATCCCAGACAAAATATATACAACAGACACTTTTCCAGACACCGGACACCAGGCAATGAAAAGTAGGGATTCCTAAGATAAAGAAGAAATGAAGTGAGGCCTCCTACTGCCCCAGCTGACTGCTTTAAGAAAATTTCTGGGTTGCAGCACCGGGAAGAAGGTCCCATGCAGAAGGCAGTAGACTCTCTAAGTTGGGGAAACAGAGCAAGTGGATACGAGGCAGCTAGAGTTTACAGGACAGAACAGAGAAATGTACAGAGAAGAGGACGGTCCAGAAAGAGATTTGTACAGGGTCCCCTCAAGTGTTCAGCTGAGAACTGATAAGTAAACGCATGCATGTGAACAAACTGAGTGCGAAGGTAACACCGAAGGGTTAGAGGAAGCAGTGCTGGGAACTCTCAGAGGGCCCCTAGTATGCCTGCCACTCAGACAGAAAGCTTAGAGTTCACTGGATGCCGGGTGACAGTGATGACTCAGGACAGTCATCCTCAGCTGGAAGGAAGAGTCAGCCCGAGACGGAGCACTGCTGCAGGGCTACCTGAGAAAACAAGACTGGAAAGGACCACACTATTTGCAAGCGATTCAACTATTCCCCGGAGCAGAGCTCAAGAATATTTACAGGAATGAAAAAATATCACGCACCCAATGAGATAAATTTACATTGTCTGGCCTCTGATCAAAAACTATAAGGAATGCGAAGAATTAGGAAAACGTGACTCATAATGTGGAAAAAAATCAATCTGGCTTTGATATATTGATAGATGGTACAGATGTTAGAGTTATGAGGCAAAACCATTACAACTATATTCTTTATATTAAAAGAGTTAAGAAGAGACATGGACGATATCTAAAAAGGTAAACTTCTAGAGATGAACATTGCAATGTCTCATAAGAAAATTACACTGTAAGGGATTAACCGCAGACTTGACAAGGAAGAAGCAAAGACTAGTGAGGCTGAAGACACAGCAATAGAGAATATCCAAAATGAAACATAGAGGAAAAAGAGAATTTTTAAAAAATGAACAGTGTTTTTGATGGGGTGTCAGATGTGCCTGGCTTCAGAGCCTGTGTTCTCCCCACTCTGTCATGATCCTTCTAGCTGCACAGGATCAACGACGCCCTAACTACAGCAATTTGACTGCTTCACTGAGGTGCCTATTCAGGGTGTGAAGTGCCAAGAGTGGGGGTGAAAGTGTGTGGGAGTGTGCATGTGTGGGGGGGCAGTCTATATTCATGACCTTCCCTGTAAAAATATCAAATCTGGATGCAAATACATGAATAGATGTTGTGAGGTGTGCTGAATAAAAAGCTCAGCCCCACATGTGTTGCTTATGGCTAAAGTGACTGGGTACTCAGAAAAACTACAGTGGAGCAAAGAGCTGCTTTTACACAATAAATCCTTGTAAAAACCCAACAAGTTCCGAATTTACTCTTCACATATTAGTATGGCCCAAGGGCATCTGAAAAACCAGCATTTAATTAAAAATAAAATAAAGTTTTTACTATGGCCCATTGCCCCACACATAAATTTTTTTCCCCATGAAAATAGTTTATATTAATATGGTGGTTAGCTCAACTACCTTTTTTATTTTTTAAGGAAAACAGGCTTGGCTTCCTGTATCCTTTCATGTGGTGGGCTCTCTGGACCCAGGGTGTGGATTCAGCCTCGGTTCCAGCTGCTGGCACTGGACATTTGGCATGGACTCAATCACGTTAACTCATTCCATCACTCAACCAATGGCACAGAATCATCATGTAACAAAATCCCACGGTTGGAAGGGATAATAACAGATCATCAATTTATCATTTTTAGCTGCCCAATATTCATTCTCCCTTTGCAATTCACCCCAGCTTATTTTAGGAGAATTAGTTCTTCATCATGAAGTAGTATGAGTCCAAGGAGAAATCCAGGAGCTGGCCACTCTCTAAAGAAACCACAGGGACCAGTTCAGCCAGGGGTTGGGCATGTTATCTATTAAAATTTGGGACAATATTGGGTAGTCTCCCCCGGGGCAATGCACTTGAGTAAGAGATTCAGTTGTTATAGAATTGGTTGGAGATTGTTCGTCATAGGGAAAGTGTACTGACCAAAATTAAGAATGATTCACAGACTGAAAGAGGTTTCATTTATGTTTTTGGCCATGCCACATGGCATGTGGGATCTTAGCTCCCTGACCAGGGATTGAACCTGTGCCCCATGCAGTGGAAGTGCAGAGGCTTAACCACTGGACCACCAGGGAAGTCCCTGGAAGATGTTTTAGATTCCACTCAGTCCTGAAGCTCTCTTTATCCTGTGAGCACCCTACTATCCTGCTTTAGTGTGAAGACCTTTGCAATACGGTTAATAATAGTTCCTACCTCCAAAGGACATTATAAAGGGGAGTCAGTACATGTAAAGAGCTTAGAGGAGTAGCTGGCAGATAGCAAATAATAAATGTTAGCAATAAACAATAATAATACTGTTATCATTGCTATTATTTTACATCTATTAAATGGGACAAATAAACCTACCACATGAGTATATTTCAGATCAAATATTATAATATATGTCAAAGGTATCATTAACCATACAGTGCTAAATAAATTTACATAATGCTTATCAGAAATTTGAACTCTCTAGGTTAGGGAAACTGATTTTTATACTCCATGGATGGAATTCAGAGAATCCATAGATCTCTTGAAATAGCATACAAAGCTGTGTGATTTTGTGTGTGTGTGTTAATTTGGATCTCTGTATTTGGGGATAGGGTAGGAGGAGTATCCATAGATTTCATTAGTCCCAAAGCCATCCATATCCCCAAAGGAGGCACGTCATTGTTTTAGAGCTTCTGGTAAAAGATGTAAGGTCCCTTTTGACCTTAACTAGTGCTTTTCCAAAATTTTGAGACAAGGCTTACAATAGAAAGAGCCTTCAGAGTGGCAGTTGTTCACGGCCAATTCCTTGAGCTTGCCCAGGAAATTCAAGAACTTGCAAGATCCAAGGTCAACTTGGGAGCCAATTTTAAGGGGTTGGTGGCTCAACTAAGGGCTTGCTGGCAGAAGAAGGTAGCCAGCTCTGGCTCCAGGGTGCGCCATCAGCTGTGAAGGAAGGGGACCACATAGCTTTCTTCTCTTTTTCATTCTGCCAGAAGTGGCCACTTTGGGGTTGACTTTGAAGAAAAGCAGTGTGAGGAGATGCATTTCTAGTATCATGATGGCTCCAAAGTTATTTATAGATTGACTGAAGTCCTGTTGGCATCTAAGGATATAGAGATAACTTCACTGTTAGAATAATATGAGGTGAGGTGGGGTCAGAAGACAGTGGGTGAGAAAGCCTTGCTTGCATCAGTACAGGGTTCAAAGGGAGAAGTACTTTGGAATTTTTTTAAAGTTTTTTTTTTTTACATGTTCTCTTGAGAATCTGAAGATAGAAGATCAAGGCTTTGTTACATTCAAATGTTCTTTTGCCCTCTGTGACTTGGTTTCCTCATCTGTCAAGTCAGGTATATATGACAAGTTCTCATGGTTCCTTCAGCTCTAACATTTTGAAAATTAGTGGAAAAAGGACAATTTTATACACAAAAGGCTAGACATTTTACTCAATGTCAGTTACATTTGCCAGGCTTAAATTACCACAAATCTAAGGCAACAATCCAAATTAATGAAGTTTTACAGAATAAAATACAGCATAGACCCATATTCTGACCATGATTCTAATGGTTGAGCGGAACATTGAACCATGCCAGTGGACACTAACATAGACATTTTCAAACATGACAGGGAAGGCAGAAATGGAGATCATGTGATGACAGATTTAAAATGATCACTAGATACAGGAGAGAAAAGTTGAGAAAACTAAAATTTCACTTGTAAATAAAAAGGGGTTATTTCATTATAAAAATAACATCTGCAAATTTTAAAGTAACTTAATATGAAATTCACTTCCCTTCTTAATTAAAAACCCAGACTATGACACATGTAATTTTAACATGTAGGGTGAATGAAGAATATGAGAGAAAAAAGAGAACAGATCCTCTTCTGGGGACAGTCTGGTAATACAACTTATGTCCCCTTAAGTTGGCAAGTGTAACTGACATGGAGTAAAACATGGAGGGGTGAGCTGCTTGGCTTTGGGACTTTGTAGCACTTCATATACCATACTGGATCTTGAAACTGCCTAACACTTGAGTCACAGATGAAGCCCAAATGTTTTTCCTACAGAAATCTGCCCTTTTGTAAACCAATCCTCAACTCGGTCTAACCCACTGTTCTCTAGTTAAAGGTGGCTATTCTGCAGTGCACACACACCCCAACTATTCTCCCAATTTAGGTTAACACAAAAATAAACAAATAGTTAACTACAATTAAAGCTTCATTATATAGTTACAAGTTCTCTCAACTAAATCAATTAGTAAATGGATTATACACTTCTACTCCTGCTAAGATACAGTGAATGTCAGAAGACAAAAAGGCATGAAAAAATGCATACAACATAATCCCTACCTGTATGGAGTTTACAATCCAATGGAGAAGGTAAGAGTGACAGGAATTCACAGACTGCAAAGCACTTATAAGGAATAGAGGGTTTGAGAGGCAATGCTGGTTTTTCTCCCATATAGAAGGAGAAACTGTTTGGGGGTGGTGACCAACTGGTATGGACAAGAGGGAGACAGAAAAGGCAGAGTTTCAGTAAAACTGGAAAAATTAGTAAAAGAAAAGAGTGTTTTCATTAATAAGATAAAAAATATATATATATGGCAAAACCAATATAATATTGTAAAGTAATTAGCCTCCAATTAAAATAAATAAATTGAAATAAAAACAAAAATTAAAAAAATAGAGGAGAATGGAGAGATGCAATCAGGAGACAGGAGGTTCTATTTGGAACTTTCTGTTTTTATATACCTATGGGGAAACCAAGAAATCTATTAGGCAGGGAGTATGGTGGGGGTGGGGTAGACAATGGACTCTTGCTTTCAAGAAAGATTGAAGGCAGGAGGAGAAGGGGACAGCAGAAGATGAGATGGTTGGATGGCATCACTGACTCAATGGACATGAGTTTGAGCAAGCTCCAGGAGTTAGTGATGGACAGGGAAGCCTGGCATGCTGCAGTCCATGGGGTTGCAAAGAGTCAGACGTGGCTGAGCAACTGAACTGAACTGAACTGAGACAATGGACTCTAGGGTCTGAACCCAGGGTTGAAGCCCTGGTAAAACTATGTAGCTTTGGGGGCCTCAATTTCCTCATCCATACAATGAGGATAACATTAATATTTACATGGTAACTCTGCAATAAAAATATATTTACATAGCACCAGTGGGATTCTTAGCATAGTGCCAACTGCACAAAAAACCTCAAATAAATTCTGTCAGTCTTGCAGCTGAAGGAAAAAATTCAGATTCCAAGTCCTAAGGACTAAAAGGGGTTGCAAGTCATAGCTGACTACAGCTCCTGCAACCATTCTAAGTATCTGACCTCCTACAATGAACACAGTGTATCTCCCCAGATAAAGGTTCTGACCCAGCTTCTCCTAAGTTCCTCTCTACCTTGTCCCCACCTGCATTCCCCACTGCCACATAACACCTTGGTTTTTCAGCATCTCCTACACTGGCTGCATGATATCTCTTACTGTCTTTGGTTTCTTGCTTGCCATCGGAATTCCCTGAAAAAAGTATGTGATTCCATTATTTGACTACTTTAAAAGGCTGCATTTATCTTCATTTCTTTCAGGAGAAAGTCTTGAGGCAAGCACATGAAGCTGGCACATCCCACTCACCCACCCCTTGCTGCCATGATCTTCTCTTTTAGGCACCCCAACAGCTCTTTCCTACAGATATTGCATTTCTGTGCTTTACCACATACTGCTCCTTCTTGCAGAGAAAATTCTTCTTGTCCACCTCTGTGCTCTGAGCGTAACTTGCATGTCCTCAAAGATGCAGCACAAATGTCACCCCCTCAACAGAGCCCTTCCTGACACATTGAACCAACCACTTCCCCCTAATTCCAGATCTCATATGGGTTATGACTTGGAGTGCTAGTGCATTTAGAAGCAATTATGCTTGATAGAGAAGGCAATGGCACCCCACTCCAGTACTCTTGCCTGGAAAATCCCAGGGACGGAGGAGCCTGGTGGGCTGCAGTCCATGGGGTCGCTAAGAGTCGGACACAACTGAGCGACTTCACTTTCACGCATTGGAGAAGGAAATGGCAACCCACTGCAGTGTTCTTGCCTGGAGAATCCCAGGGACGGGGGAGCCTGGTGGGCTGCCGTCTACGGGGTTGCACAGAGTCGGACACGACTGGAGTGACTTAGCAGCAGTAGCAGCAGCAGCAGCAGTAGCAGCAGCATACTTGATAGAAGTTTCAGAAACTCATCAAGGAAAGCCAAAAAAAGGCCCTATTCCTCAGAACAAAAGATCTGAAGTGACTAAAGCACTGCTACATGAACACAGTTCCCTCTCTCTACAGAGAAAACTGACATTGAGCTTACAGATGTGCTATGGGTTATTATGATTTTTCATAATGAACATGACATAATTTCCCATCCTGAGCTTTCCTATGTGGAATTGTACACTAAATCAAATCACTTTGATTGTTACTGGGAGCTAATTCAAGTAAGGCAGTGGTGGAAACTTGTTTGGCTGAATTCCTAGGTCCAGTTATATAACCAAGGCTCACCTTTTCTTTATCGCTTCTTCATAGCCTTCATTTTAATATTCTGTTTGAGCTTTCATTTGTGATTAACATCATTCTTCTGCAGCGTAATATAACCTATCTCTCTCTTTTTTTTTTTTTGCACACATTTCTGTAACATGCAGCATCCCAATAACAAGCACCATCACACTCCTGCTGATTAGACCTGATATGCTATTATTTGGCAAAAATTCTAACAATTTACCCTTGGAAGTGTATTAAGAGTCTTAAAAAAATTGTATGTCATCATCACTATTTAAAAAATACAATGAGACCATAGAATTAAGCCTCTCAATCAGTTACCAACAACCAGTTCCAAGGTTAGAGATTTACATATGAGGCCAGTTGGCCAGAGAAGTACCTCCAGACTCCAGGGAATCAGAGCTGCTGTTGTCTTTCGGCTCATTTGCAACACTTGTGCTAACAGTGTGCTCTGGGTGGACTGACTCCCAGCATCCCCTGCTCTACTGAAATGGAGACCACAGGAAGCTTGGCTTCAGTGCTGCCACAGCCTGCAATGAGTGTGAGATGTTTCTGTGGAGCAGGCTGTGTTAAAGATGCTGCTTGACAAGGTGACGTCAAAGAGGCTATAAATATGCCATTGGTTTCTGGGGCTGGAAAATTCTTCCTGACATGAGTATGGTGTTTCTCACTGATGCTGAGAAAAAAGCACTTCAGATTAGTTTAAGGCCGGTCGAATCTTGATGAATCTCTCAGTGAAGCTCTTTAGTAGAATCCCCCACTCTTAAAATACTCTCAAAGCACCATTTTACTTTTCTTTTGTGACTCAACTCATTTTAAGTAAATAAATCTGTATTATATTAGTCTCTCTCAGAGGGCTGTAAGCTCCATAAAAGCAGAGATCTTGGGTATGTTAATTATAGTTGTACTACTCCTAGTTACTAGAAGAGATTCTGACACATAGGAGACATCCACTATCTCTCTATAGGATGAAAAGTTCTGCAAAATACCCTTTGCTTTTCTTACCCCAAACTTCCACTTCCTCTGTCCTTATCTCCTCTCTGTCCTGTTCCTTAAAGTGAAAGTGTTAGTCATTCAGTTGTGTCTGACTCTTTGTGACTCCATGGATAGTAGCCTGTCAGGCTCCTCTTTCCATGGGGTTCTCCAGGCAGGAATACTGGAATGGGTTGCCACTTCCATCCTGATGAGCTCCAGGCATCTATTGCTGGTTCCAAAATTGAAAAACACGATTTGAACACTCATCTTGATGGCATATTGAACATAAAATCAGCAGTTAGTGACAGTAAGAGACAGTATACTCTAAATATTTCTGCATTCACAGGAAGAGCAGTGAGTAGTGTTAGGGACAATGTACAATAAAAAGGCAGGTCATTACTCTCACAGAATTTACAATTTAGTGGAAAAAGGTTAATCTCAAAAAAGTATACTCAATAAATATGGCCACATATAAAAAGTACTTAAATAATGCATAAAGAAGGAATATCTCAAGAATATTAAGATATGAGATGTAAAAATTATTGGTCCAGGTGTATCTCATTAAAAGTTGCCTTGTGTAAGGTTGTTTTACATGAGAAATCTTCATACTTCAAAGTGATCAAAATTAATTCTGATGAGTGAGGTACAATTCAATTCTAACCTTAGATATCTTGAATTTCCAGGCAGGTCCAAGAATTTATCTCTTCATTATTATTACTTCGTTTCTCTCCAGGGCCTCCAGAGAGATTAGGGAGACAAGGTCAAATTTACGTGTTGGTTCCTCTTCTTCATCAATACAGGGGCTCTTTGGAGGCATGAACTGGGAGTAGACAGCAGATCACAATGATAAAACCAGTCAATCCTAAAGGAAATCAACTCTGAATATTCACTGGAAGGACTGATGCTGAAAAGCTGAAGCTCCAATACACTGGCCAATACTATGAGTGAAGAGCCGACTCATTGGAAAAGACTGATGCTGGGAAAGATTGAAGGCAGGAGGAGAGGGGCATGACAGAGGATGAGATGGTTGGATGGCATCACCAACTCAATGGACATGAGTTTGAGCACACTCCAGAAGATGGTGAGGGACAGGGAAGCCTAGTGTGCTGCAGTTCATGGGGTTTCAAAGAGTCGGACACAACTGAGCAACTAAACAACAACATAAGGATCACGGAGCAGTTAGGACTAAAGAGGCCTTGAACAATTTGTTAGGGCAGGGAATAAAAGAGAAAGTTCACCACCCTGGGCAAAGGCAGGGCTGAGCAGGCACTTACAGTGTGCATGGGGTGAGGGCAGGCTGAGAAGTGGCCTAGTTGCAGTGGAGGAACAGGGGACACAAGTTGACCTTACAGAGTAGGAAGTCATAGGAAACCTTTAGGATCCTCAACAGCGAAAGTTGGCCACTGTGGAATCATTTCTGGAAAGAAACACCTCCTAGTGTCCCTGGGGTCTTGACTTTCATTTCCACTTGAAAGAAAAAGATTAAAATGCAAGTAGTAGGAGGCAACACATGGAAACTATGTGGAATAAATGCTTGTCAGTCGAGAAGGCAAATGGGCTGGTGTCAGAGTCGTCTTTTGGAAAGGGGCAAATAAAACAAATGGCACTGGATTACTAGAGAACAGAAAGAGCAGCAGGCAATGGATCAAAATGCAGAGATAAAATGCAAAGAAGAGGAGGGACAAACAAAAGTCAAATTCCAAAGACCTGCTGTTTTGCCCAGGCTCACCTACAAGTGGCTGAGACAAAGCAGTGAAGCCAAGGAGATTTCTGTCCTGTTTGCCTGGGTGCAATTCTGCTTCCTTGGATGTGTGAAGAGCTGTTTGTCCATTTTAGGGATGGTTTGAAGTCATACACTTATCACTTTGTCAGTTTATCAGGATATTTATCATTCTGGAAATCAAAAAAGTATGTAGAGACTAACCTTACATGTTCTTTTGAAAATGTGTCTCACTGATAGTTAATGGGTGTAGTACTTTCGGTGGGGGAGAGCTAGAACTCTTTCTTTGGACACTAACAGAGCACTGCAACAGAGGTGACCTAAGAGTAAACTCCCAGGCTGTCTGTGGCTTCTGATTGACTTTAATAAAGTTAGTACAAAGATCTTCCCAACACTCTGAATGAATAAGGAATTCAAAATTCAGTGGATGGAGGATTGGGTAGATGGGCAGATGGATAGAAGCTAACATCAGGCCTTTGGCTAGCATGTTCATATTTCTTGGAGGTTTTCTAACAAGAGACTCTGTAAGAGAACCTGGCTATCCATGGTTTACAACAAACCTAGGTCCACCCCAGGAACCCTGGCTAGGTACTGTGACTTGGCTGTCTGGTTTTCTGGGCCTGTGGGAGGCATCACATAAGCTAATCCTTGTCATGAGATGTCTTCTATCATATCCCCTAACCAGGCAGGGCCAGAAGACATCCTTCCCAGGTGGAGGCCCAGCCACTTGCTGGTAAATTCTTTCACAGAAGGACATTCAAAACCCAGAGAGATATCTCAAAAGTTTCTAGAGGTTTCCAGTAGGCTCTGAGCTCTGCATTTTTGTCACAGAGGGAAGGAGGAAATCATGGAACAACTTTAATCTTATTCTGCATACAAAGTAATTGCTTGTACTTAAAAAGAAAAAACCTGGATTGGTCTGTCTGATTTTATTAAGGCTTTCAGAGTGGCACGTTTTAATTCCTTTGCTGTTTCCATGTAGTGCTATTGTATTTACTTGCTAAAGCAGAGAACAGAAAAGAACACGACATTCCAAAATATACTCTTTCCCATGATATGCCCTTCCTCTATCAGCATGGGGTACCTTTACTTCACTTCTTTCCCCTACACAGCTGCATAAATTAAGACAGGACTCAACTGACTACACTGCCTCTTTTTGTCTCTTTTCTCCCTCCTTCATATTAAATATGGCTCCTATCCAGGGTGATCTTGGCATGGAGACTTCATCTCCCCCCCAGGTCCCCTACCCTAGTAAAGTCACGGTTACTCTGCCAGGCTCCACACAGCTTGTTACTGCTCTAGTCATTCTGACTTGTAAAGATCAAATGTTCTGCTACATATTACAATGTTTATATGTCTGACTGCATTCCTCTTTAACTAGTGGCCCATGACAGAAAACAAAGGAGAAGTTTCTTGTTGTTTTTTTTTTTTCTTGCTGATAAAGTGGGGTCCTTTATGAATGCAGGAAAAGATGCTTTATAAATTTAATGTCTAAATAGGCACAAACTAATAAATATATAAGATTCTTTCATGTTTTGGTTAGACAGAAAGGCTAAGCCTGTCAAAAATAATCTATATCCACTGACATATTTAACCAATGGATAGTTTCAAACTCTTTTCTTTATCAAGACTTCTCTCAAAAACAGAAAGGAAACTGGCTTTCATCCTAACTTCCCTTATTTTTCCTGTCATCTATAGAAGCCTTCAGGTAGCCAGCCAGAAAGAAGGTACAACAATCAAGGCCTGGGTCACTATCGGGTCACTGGCTCTTAAATATCATCAGGAATGAAACAGGAGCCAAACGCTCCTAAACTAGAAAAAGTCAGAGTCAAAATTAAGGTGAGGAGCCATGACTAAGGCTCTCTTAGGCAATAAAAAGCATTCTCTTGTAGTTGGTACACTCCCTACACATAGAGCTTAATTCACTCAGAAAATTCTTCCTCAACATTTTAATCAAAATTAAATATAATTCTTGTGTCAGAAAAAGAATTTCACAATTTTAGGGATCATTAATTGCAAGGCACTAATTTCTGGTACATGGATGTTTGAGGCCAGAAGGCAAATGTATGTTCTTCTGTAGAATATCATCTTCTACCACAGATTTTATGGATACACATCAGCTACCACCAGGATCACTATTCTTTTTAATAAATTATGTCAACTAGTAACAGCAAGAGATTTTTCAACTAATAAACATTTTAGCAAAGAGAAAGATTTGCTTTTCTGTAAGGAATCCCAACAAAGTTTGTGTGGAGTTTGTGTGGATCACACCAAAGTGTGGGGAAATTCTTAAAGAGATGGGAATACCAGACCACTTTACTTTCCTCCCGCAAAACCTATTTTCAGTTCAAGGAGCAGCAGTTAGAACCCAGACATAGAACAATGGACTGGTTCCAAATTGGGAAAGGAGTACATCAGGTTGTAAATTGTCACCCTGCTTATTTAACTTATACGCAGAATACGTCATGTGAAATGCCCGGTTGGATGAAGCACAAGCTGAAATCAAGATTGCTGGGAGAAATATCAATAACAAATATCAGTAATGCAGATTACACCACTCTTAGGCAGAAAACAAAGAGGAACTAAAGAGCATCTTGATGAAAGTGAAAGAGAAGAGTGCAAAAGCTGACTAAAATACAACATTCAAAAACCAAAGATTACGGCATCTGATCCCATCACTTCACGACAAACAGATGGGGAAACAATGGAAACAGTGACAGACTTCCTTTTCTTGGGCTCTAAAATCGCTGCAGATGGTGACTGTAGCCATGAAATTAAAAGATGCTTGCTTCTTGGAAGAAAAGCTACGACCAACCTAGATAGCATATTAAAAAGCAGAGACATTACTTTGCCAACAAAGGTCTCTATAATCAAACCTATGGTTTTCCGAGTGGTCAGGTATGGTTGTGAGAGCTGGACCATAAAGAAAGCTGAGTGCCAAAGAATTGATGCATTTGATCTGTGGTGTTGGAGAAGACTCATGAGATTCCCTTGGAATGCAAGGAGATAAAACCAGTCAATCTTAAAGGAAATCAGTCCTTGGAAGGACTGATGTTGAAGCTGAAAGTCCAATATTTTGGCCACCTGATGTGAAGAGCTGACTCATTTGAAAAGACCCTGATGCTGGGAAAGATTGAAGGTGGGAGAAGAAGGGGACAACAGAAGATGAGATGGTTGGATGACATCACAGACTCAATGGACATGAGTTTGGGTAAACTCCGGGAGTTGGTGATGGACAGGGAGGCCTGGTGTGCTACAGTCCGTGGGGTTGCAAAGAGTCGGACACAACTGAGCGACTGAACTGAACCAAACTGAACTGACTGGACAAGATGCCATGATCTTAGTTTTCTGAATGTTGAGTTTTAAGCCAACTTTTTCACTCTCCTCTTTCATTTTCATCACGAGGTTCTTTATTTATTCTTTGCTTTCTCCCATAAGGGTGGTGTCATCTGCATATCTGAGGTTATTGATATTTCTCCCAGCAATCTTGATTCCAGTTTGTGCTTCATTCAGCCTGGCATTTTGCATGCATGATGTACTCTGCATATAAGTTAAATAAACAGGGTGACAATATGCAGCCTTGATGTACTCCTTTCCCGATTTGGAACCAGTCTGTCGTTCCATGTCTAGTTCTAACTGTTCCTTCTTAATCTGCATACAGTTTTCTCAGGAGACAGGTCAGGTGGTCTGGTATTCCCATCTCTTGAAGAGTGTTCCACAGTTCGTTGTGATCCACACAGTCAAAGACTTTGGCATAGTCAATAAAGCAAAAGAAAGTCAAATTGAAGTTGCCCAGTTGTGTCCGACTGTTTGTGACCCCATGGACTATAGCCTACCAGGTTGCTCTGTCCATGGGATTTTCCAGGCAAGAATACTGGAGTGGGTTGCTATTTCCTTCTCCAGGAGATCTTCCCGACCCAGGGATTGAACCCGGGTCTCCTGCATTGTAGGCAGATGCTTTACCAGTTGAGCCACCAGGGAAGTGTATATTAATAAAGCAAAAATAGATGCTTTTCTAGGGAGAAGGAAATGGCAGCCCACTCCAGTATTCTTGCCTGGAGGATCCTGTGGACAGAGGAGCCTGGTGCGCTGCTGTCCATGGGGTTGCACAGAGTCAGACATGACTGAAGTAACTTAGCAGCAGCAACAGATGCTTTTCTGGAACTCTCTTGCTTTTTCGATGATCCAGTGGATGCTGGCAATTTGATCTCTGGTTCCTTTGCTTTTTCTAAATCCAGCTTGAACATCTGGAAGTTCACGGTTCATGACTGTTGAAGCCTGACTTGGAGAATTTTGAGCATTACTTTGCTAGCGTGTGAGATAAGTTCAATTGTGTGGTAGTTTGAACGTTCTTTGGCAATGCCTTTCTTTGGGATTGGAAAGAAAACTGACCTTTTCCAGTCCTGTGGCCATTGCTGAGTTTTCCAAATTTGCTGGCATACTGAGTGCAGCACTTTCAAAGCATCATCTTTTAGGATTTGAAATAGCTCAGCTGGAATTCCATCACCTCCCCTAGCTTTGTTCGTAGTGATGTTTCCTAAGGCCCACTTGACTTTGCACTGCAGGATATATGGCTCTAGGTGAGTGATCTCATCATTAATCCACCGTGTGACCTTTCATCTCCAACAGCATATGTACCATTGAGTTTCCAATTAACATAAGCTAATTCTCACAGCTAGCTATATTTTGAGGCACAAGATGGGTCTCCCAATGAAATATAAAGTAAATTTTGAGATAAGGCTCAGTGTTCAATAAAATGTGATAACTCATCAATAAGGTAATGCCTCTTGCATAGACCAGGAAGGGACAACTAATACACCTCACTCAGGCTGCACTATGGCCTGGGGGAGAGTTGCCGGTGAGCAAACAGGACCAGATTCAATAGCACACACACAACCAAAGGCACCGTAGGCTGAGTTAGCAGATCATTACACATCAAGCTGGGTAAAGTCCTGTAGGCCTAATGCTACTTACTTAACCCAACACACAACTAATTTCAATGAAACTTTAGCGCCGATAAGAAAAGGTGAAATGAGGCCCAGAAATGCATTAAGAACTGTGATATCAGCACTTATAATAAAGAGACAAAAAAAGGAAAAAGCTTTAAGAAAGAGACTATTTATATGCTTTTAAATTAATACTCAAGTAGGCAAGTGGAACCAGTAAGAGGGATCCAGATACAGCAAGTGATCCGATCTGGAAATCCTCTTTGTCCCCATGAGGCTGATACTCTCCTCTTCTACTTGGAAACACTCATAGGGGAAACCTACCACACACTTCCCCCAGTGAGAGACATCTGGTGATGAAACTTTTTCTGCCCCTTAGGCAGAACTGACAGGGACCAGTGGGGGCCTCCATGGCACCAGGTAATCTGAGCCAAACAAAATAGCACCACAAAGGCACAAAATATTACACTTTGCCTATTAAAGTAGGCAAACACCACATGCTAAACCTGAATAGGGTGACTGCTAAAATAAAAGACTGAAATAGAATCCAGAGTTTCCAAACACCATAGACAAAATGTCCCTGATTTAATAAAAAAAAAAAAAATCACCTATCAATCCAGAAACGAGAAAATCACAACTTGAGTAAAAAAAGATAAGCAACTATTGCCAATACCAAAATAAATCAGATGGATCAGATGCTGGAATCATCTAAAAAGGATTTTAAAGCAGTTGTCATTAATATGCTTTAATCAAAGTGAAAATTTAGAAAATATCAGGAAATAAATAGAAGCTATAAAAAAGAATCAAGTGGAAATTATAGAAAATGCTATATTAAAAACAAAGTAACTGGAATTTAAAAACGAACTGGATAGACTCAATAATAGAGACAATAGAGGACAGAATCAGTGAACTTGAAGACAGAATAAGAGAAGTTACCCAATCTCAACAAAAAGAGAAAACATACTGAAAAAAATAACCAACAGAGTCACAGGGATGTGTCGAACAGTAACAAAAGATCCTGCGTTTGTAGCGACAAAGTTTCAGAAGGAGAGAAGGAGAATGTGGCTGAAAGAGGATATGATGAAATAATGGCTGAAAACTTCCCAAATGTAGAAAAATACACAAACCCACAGATCCAAGAAGCATAGTGACGTAAAGACAATTGACCTAGAAACATCCCACACTAAGACACATCATAATTAAAAATTTGGAAACTAAAGATAAAGAAAAACATATTGAAAGCAGCCAGAGAGAAAGAACATACTACTTACACATGAATATCAGTTTAACTGACAGTGGATTTTTCATCTGTAACTATGGAGGACAGAACAAAGTGGTTTCTAGTGTGAAATGAAAGAACTGTTGACTAAGAATTCTATATCCAGAGAAACTATCCTTTAGCAATAAAGGGAAAATAAAAATCATTTTCAGATAAAGAATAATGAAGAATTTGATGCTAGCAGACTTTACCCTTTAATGACCGACTGAAGACATTTCTTCAAACAGAAAAGAAATATTAAAAGAAGGAATTCTAGAGCATTAAGGAAGAAGATACAATGGAAAAAGAGAAATATTGTTATATACAGTAGATTATAATTTATTGATGGGTTTTACAATTCACACCTGATGATTAAAACAAAAAATATAATTCTGATCCTAAGACAATGATATTTGAAAGTGGGGAAAGTAACAAGACTTAAACAGAAGTGAGATTTCCATATCTCACTCAAATTTTACAGGAAAGGCACAGGCCCTAGAAAAGTTAAAACAGTCTTAACAAAGAAAAATAAAAGAAGAATCACTCTATATTAGGCTGCAATAATCACTGCATAGCTGCAATAATCAAGACAATGTGATATTGATGAAAGGACAGACACATTGATCAATGGTATACAATGGAAAACCCATAAATAGGACCACACAAAATATGTTCAACTGATATTTGACAAAGGTAAAAAAGCAACTCAATGGAGGAAGGGTAGCCTTTTCAACAAATGGTGCTGGAACACCATAGACAAATGGGTATCCACACAAAAAAATGAATTTTGACCTAAACCTCATACCTTTTACAAAATTAACTCAAAATGGATCATAAGCCTAAGTGTAAAACATAAAACTACATAACTTTTAGAAAAAATCCATAGAAAAAGAATGGAAAGACAAGCTATGTTGAAAGAAAATATCTGCCATTGCATATTCAATGAAAAGTTAATAAAAGCTTATATAAATATTTTTAAAACTCAAAATTAACATAATAAATAATCCAATTAGAAAATGGGAAGGGATGTACAAATATTTCACAAAAGATGGCAAAGAAGCACGTGAAAAGATTTCAACACCATTAGGACCAGGAAAGTGCAAATCAAAACTATAGATATCACTACTTGCCTATCAGAGAGGTTTAAAATTTAAAAAGTGGTAACAAGTGCTGACACAACTATGGGGAAATTGGATCACTCATATATTACTGGTAGAATATATATATAACATGTAAAATGTTATAGCAATGGTAAAAAACACTTTAGTAGTTTCATATAAAACCAAACATAGAGTTGAAATTGTACAGTTGTTTATCCAGAGAAATGAAAACTTATATCCAATACAGAGTGAAGTAAGCCAGAAAGAAAAACACCAATACAGTATACTAACACATATATATGGAATTTAGAAAGATGGTAATGATAACCCTCTATGCGAGATAGCAAAAGAGACACAGATGTATAGAACAGACTTTTAGACTCTGTGGGAGAGGGAGAGGGTGGGATGATTTGCGAGAATGGCATTGAAACACGTATACTATCAGGTAAGAAATGAATCGCCAGTCTATGTTCGACACAGGATACAGGATGCTTGGGGCTGGTGCACGGGGATGATCCAGAGAGATGATATGGGGTGGGAGGTGGAAGGGGGGTTCAGGATTGGGAACTCATGTACACCCGTGGTGGATTCATGTCAATGTATGGCAAAACCAATACAGTATTGTAAAGCAAAATAAAGTAAAAAAAAAAATAAAAAAAAAATAAAGAAATACAGGAACCAAAAAAAAAAAAAAAAGGAGAAATTGATGCAAATGTATAACAAAAATTTTGAGAAGGAAAGAACTTAGAGTTGGGGATAGATAATTTGCTGTATTATATGTTGTTTAAGAAATTTGTTTGATTGTAGTATAGTTGAATTGTGTGCATGTGTGCTCAGTTGTTCAGCTGTATCTTACTCTTTGTGATCTTATGGACTGTAGCCCGCCAGGCTCCTCTGTCCACGGGGTTTTCCAGGCAAGGGTACTGGAGTGGGGTGCGATTTTCCTTCCCAACCCAGGGACCTAACTTGTGCTTCCTGCATCTTCTGCATTGACAGGTGAATTCTTTACCATTGAGCCACCTGGGAGCCCTATAGTCGATTTATAATGTAGTTATACAAATATATACATTTGTGTATATACATTTTTCATATTCTTTTCTATTATGATTTATCACAGGATATTGAATATAGTTCCCTGTGCTATATAGTATGACCTTGTTGTTTATCCATTCTATGAATAAAAGTTTGCATCTGCTAAAAAAAAAAAAGGAAAACTTATATCCATACATAAACCTGTATACACATGTTCATAGCAGTTTTGTAATAGCCCCAAACTGGAGTCAGTCTAATTGTCCTTCACCATGGAAATGGTTATAGAAAGTGTAGACTATTATACAGTATTATCCAGAAATAAAAAAGAGTAAGGTATTGATGCACGTGCACGTGTACATGCTCAGCCATGCCCATTTCTGTGCGACCCTATGGACTATGGTGCCTATGGGCGTCCCTGGTGGCTCAGATGGCAAAGAATCCACCTGCAATGTGGGAAACCCAGGTTCCATCCCTGGGTCGGAAGATCTC
Organism: Oryx dammah; assembly: GCF_014754425.2. NCBI lineage: Eukaryota > Metazoa > Chordata > Mammalia > Artiodactyla > Bovidae > Oryx > Oryx dammah. The sequence continues at coordinate 39,866,609 of NW_024070185.1, read as the reverse complement.
TGGAGAAGGGAGCAGCAACCCACTCCAGTATTCTTTAGGACTTCCCTGGTGGCTCACACGGTAAAGCGTCTGCCTGCAACGTGGGAGACCAGGGTTCGATCCCTGGGTCAGGAAGATCCCCTGGAGAAGGAAATGGCAACCCACTCCAGTACTCTTGCCTGGAAAATTCCATGGACTGAGGAGCCTGGTAGGCTACAGTCCATGGGGTCGCAAAGAGTCAGACACGACTGAGCAACTTCACTTCACTTTCACTATGGACTATAACCCACCACGCTATATAGTCCTCTGTCCATGGGTTTCTCCAGGCAAGAATACTGGAGTGGGTTGCCATTTCCTCCTCCAGGGGATCTTCCTGACCCAAGGATCAAACCCATGTCTCCTGCATTGGCAGGCAGATTCTTTACTCCTGAGCCACCTAGGGAGCCCTTTCATGCACACAAAAAATTAAATGAATTTTCAGTGAATTACACTGAGTTAAAAAAGCCAACCCAAAGAGGTGACATGCTGCATAACTGCATTTATGTAACATTTTTAGCTGAAAAAATTTCTAGTAATACAGATTAGACTTCCCTGGTGGGCCAAGTGGTTAAGAATCCTCCTGTCAATGCAGGTGATAAGAGTTCAATCCCTAGTCTGTGAAGATTCCACATGCCTCAGGGCAACTAAGCCCATGCCCAGCTACTGAAGTCTGCACGCTCTAGAGCCCATGGTCTGCAACAGAAGAAGCCACCACAAATGAGAAGCCCGCACACCTCAAGTAGAGAATAGCCCCTGCTCCCTGCAGTGAAAGTCCACACACAGCAGCAAACACCCAGCATATTCAGAGAAAGAATGAAACAAAGCAAGAAAAAAAGAAATGAAAAAAAAAGAAAGAAGACAGATTAATGCCAAAAAGGTTAAGGATAGAGGGACGGGAGGCAAGAGTATATGACTACAGAGAGGAAATAGGAGAGAAACTTGGGATGTTGTAAATGCTCAGTATCTTGACAGTGGTGGTGAATACAAGAACAAGCAGTACAATTATATACAAACATACACACACACACACACACACACACACACACACACACACACACGGACATTTCTGCATTATTTCTTACAAGTGCATATGTATCTATAATTACCTCAAAAACATTTCAATTTAAAAAGCCTGAATATTGTCACAATTTGAATGATGAAAGCAGGAAATATTTCTACTATGCAGTTAATTTTCAAACTAGGCATGTGGCAACCAAGGCCAGGTGTATAGCATGGAAAGGGCCTTGGGCAAACTGCCTTCATGCATAGTTTTTCATCAGTTAGTTAACCATCACTGAAAAGCCACTGCTTTATAAGAGAAAGAGGGAGGGAACGTTACATTCACACAATATTGGGATCAGTCAGGAGGAAGACAGATGCTAGTAAACATTCTATCAGTCAATTGCCAATTACTGATAGCAATTAAATCTTAGATTCCAGAGGGTAATGACACATCTGTTTTATTTGCCAAAGATTGATTGGCACCTGGCAGAGCCTCTGACTCCTGGTAGGCACTCAGTAGGGTTGACTGCTGAACGAAAAACAAATACATGCCCAACACAGTGAGACTAAAACAGAAATTCCTGCTAACTAGGAGTTCACAATATTCTGGCTCTGTAGGTCCAGTAGGAATTTCCTGGCACTTTTAACAGTTGCCTAAGCCTGTGCCTTCAGAAGATTGAAGGATATAACCTGAAGCTGTCCAGCCTAAAAGTCAAAATTAGTTTTCACATATCCAACCTTATCCACGTTTCTTTTAATTTGTTATTGAAGTATAGTTGATTTACAATGTTGGGGTCCATATTTATTTTAATATTTCAAAACATATTAAATTTTATACAAGTTAAATGACAGAGTAAGCTTACCCTCATCCCTTCCAAATAAAAAAAGTTTCATCCTTAACACTGAACCCCCAAATTTAAAAAAGTAGGTCCAAAGAACAATGGAGTTCTTTGAAGTATGAAATGTCAAAATGAAACAGGTTTGTTTAGCAGAGAACCAGAATGATGTTTCTGATGTAGAAAATGAGGGCTATGGAACCTGACAAGAGTCTCCTATTATCTTTATTCTAACATGTTCTTAAACAGAAGTAGCTCCTATCATAACAGCAGAAGCACCCAGTTCCTACAACAATTTGGATAAAGGGGCTACTGCAAAGGAATAGCATATCACACATCTTGCAATAGCAAATTGTGTCAGTTTTTAAAAATGCAAAGTATTTATTGAGATGCCTTGAAGACTAGTATACAAACTGGTACATCAGCAGCTTTCATTACATCAAGTGTCCATTTTGACTGTTACTTTTACCTCCCCCAGTGAAAACCTTCTTAATGAAAATGCCAAAGAGTTTCAATGGATGGCACTGGGCTCAAATTATTATATGCAAGGGTTAGCAGAAGTAAAACTAATGAACCATGTAGTTTGAAAACTCTGGATATAATTGAAGTTTGGATTTGCCTGAAGCTTTAATATGCTGGAAACACAAAATTACACAAGTCCTGGAGTCTGTTCACTCTATTCACAATATCTTCATTTGCCATACTTCACAGAGTAATAAATGGAATTATTAATACTTTCATTTTTGTGCTAATTTAATTACATTTTTGCATTTTAACTGTAGCTTACCTTGGGAGTTAGCAATATTTTATTATTATATAGTCTGTCATGACTTCATGTGGGTTGAATTTTTAATTGAAGCTTTATTGTAACATAAAGGCCAATTACTTCGAGAGGAACTGAAGTCTGATTTTATAGTATAAAGTCTATGAGAAAATAGAACACCCCCTTGAAAATGTTGCTTTAGGGCAGCTTTGTCTGTTCATGTCACAACCACAACTAATGATGTCAGAATGTGGACATTCTGAAGACAAATACAGAGGCATTCGCTTTAATCTTATATGCTGCCTACACTAATGCTTAGCATTAAAAACAAAACAAAACATGTTTTCCAGCAGTTATTTTAGGGAGAAAATGTGATTTTTGTTTTCAGCTATTGAAAATGTTAAAGTTCAAAACTCAACAAAAGGGATTAGTAAAATTTAGTACTCTGTTTTTCTTAATGTTACTTGCTTCTTTGAGAAAGTGGGCAACAAAGAAATCTTTTTCTCTGTTAAAGTTTCTGCTGAGAAGTGTTCAGAGAAAACTCCATTGTGCCCTTTCCCCACAGGTAAATGATGAATGTATAAAGATTCCAAGCCAAACCCCTCTCAAAGTAAAAGAAAAAGTGCTCATTTATGGGATAGAGTTGATAAGACTAATAACTCAGAAGCTCAATATAAATATATGTTTTTCCATTATTAGGGAGTAAATATGATTTTAAAGCAAGGTGATAGGCATTTTCATTATAACTATTCTTTGTACTTTTAACAATTTTTGTGAATTTCCATAATAAAAGTTAAAAAAGAGGACAACAATGAATTTGCTGTTTGTAAAGGTATTCCTAAATCTTTGAACATCATTTTAGATTTAATTTGGTCAGTGTAAAACAAAAAACCAAACAGTGTGATATCCAATAATCTTTCCTCTGACCAGTTCTGATAAGGTCACTTTTATCCCCTAGGAGGTGGTAGACAAAACTGTCTTAGTTTAGTTTGATGTGTGTGAAGGTTTTCTTTGGGAATAAAATCCTTAGCAAAGATTTCCCTGTGTGACATGAAGCCAACTAGCTAGGGCTCAAAATAAGGCTGGCTGCCAGTGTAAATCATATCTTTCTTGGCTTCACACGTGAGCCAGATGTTGGGGATTTTCTGAGCAACAGGATCATGGGGAAGAAAGTTTTTGCATTTCCTGTGTTCTTATTCCATTTCTCCACTCTCAGGATTTAAGGGCAGTCAACAATGTCATGAATGGACCTGAAAATATCTTCACAGTAAAATCCACTGACAATGCGCCTCACTCTGCCATGGCCTCATACATACCATCTGTCAGATCATGCTCTCTATACTGGTTCTTCCCCTAACTGTTTCACAGAAGGGCAGTGAGGCAAGTGTAGTCTTTAGTCTTCTGAAGCCTGAATGGCAAGCATACAGTATAGGTAAAAATATGGGTATATGTAAAAACATCACATATTCTCATTATCTATGAATACCAACATCATTTTCATGTATTTCCAAGTAAGGAATTCCCTGGGGTCCTGATGAATGTCTACCTATGCCATTGTAAGCAAGTATGTTTGTGTGCACAAGCAGACATGTATTTAAGCATTCTATTATCAGGATTTTCCTCATTATTAAATACTCTTAAATAACTTTAATGACTGCATAATTTTATCAAGTGTTTACAGCTAATTTATTCTACTAGTACTATATTGCAAGATAATGAGTTTACTTCCACATTTTTTGTCTGTTATAAATAATTTGTTTAGTCATGTTTTGAAAGCATTTTGAAATTGGAAAAATCCAATGTAAATGGATTGCTTTCTGAATCACTTCCTTTCTGTTTCAACCCCAGCCTTCCTAGGGACAGTAGTTTTCAAACTCTAGTATGCATCAGAGTCATCTGGAAGGCTTGTTAAAACACAAATCTCTGGGCCCCACTTTCAGAGTCTCTGATCAAGAAGGTCTTGGGGGGACCTGAGAATTTGCATTCCTGACAAGTTCCATGCTCTGGACCACACTTTGAGAAATATTGTGCAGAGATGCACCTGCTGGATTTATGAAACTGATAGAGCAAGAGTCTTATCATTAGGGTGTCATCTCTTTTTACCCTCCCATTGAGAAATAAAAAGGTGTTTCAGTTGCACTGTCTTACAACATAGTCCATGGCCTGACATGTGCTCAGGTATCCTCTTTATGTTAAAAATGTTTGGCAAATAAGCAATATTGGCAGGAGAGATTGCAATTTGACACCTGTTCCTCGATTTGGGATTCATTTTTCTCATCAAAATTTGGCAAGTATATGTCTTCCTTAAGGTTAGGCTGTGAAAATACACTCTGACTCACAAACCTAGTTTAAAATACCACAAGTGGTAAATAACTATCTTCATAACTGAGTATTAAATATCTTCATTTTGAGTTGTTTAACATGCTTTGCTTGTATAATGAGATCTAAGTATTTACACAGAATTTGTGCATTGTTGTGTGAATAAATCAGAACCAGAAACTTTCTCCCTGTGTATAGCCTCTCCCTGCTGTCAGCCTATGCTCAACCCTACCACCTACATATCTTTCTAAAAATCAAAACTGATTCCCTATTTACTTCTGGCCCTAGCAATATGGCAAATGAGATGTTCAAAGAAATCATTTCTGAGGCAGCACATCTAAAAACACTGGTGAAAAATTTTTAAAGAACAACTTTGAAAATAATTTATTTTATATTGGAGTATAGTTGGAATAAAAACTGGAGGTCCGTTTTCCATCCTAACTCCAACGAAAGGTAGTGCTAAAAAATGTTCAAACTACCAGACAATTGTGTTCACTTCCCATGCTAGTAAGGTTATGCTCAAAAACCTTCAACCTAGGCTTCAGCAGTACTGGAATCGAGAACTTCCAGATGTATGAGCTGGGTTTAGAAACGGCAGAGGAACCAGACATCAAATAGCCAACATTCCCTGGATCATAGAGAATGCAAGGGAATTCCAAAAAAACCTCTACTTTTGTTTCATTGGCTACTCAGAAGTCTTTGTGTAGACCACATCAAACTGTGGACAATTCTTAAAGAGATGGGAATATCAGATAATCTTATTCCCTCTTGAGAAACCTGTATGCAGGTCAAGAAGCAACAGTTAGAACCTCACATGGAACAACTGACTCGTTCAAAATTGGGAAAGGAGTACATTAAGACTGTATATTGTCACCCTGCTTATTGAACTCATATGCAGAGTACATCATGTGAAATGCCAGGCTGAATGAAGCACAAGAAGGAATCAAGACTGCGATTGCCGGGAGAAATATCAATAACCTCAGATACGCAGATAACACTAACCTAATGGCAGAAAGTGACAAGAAACTAAAGAGCCTCTTGATGAAGGTGAAAGAGGAGAATGAAAAATGTGGCTTAAAACTCAACATTCAAAAAATGAAGATCATGGGTGTCTAGTCCCATCACTTCATGGTAAATAAAAGGGGAAAAAAATGGAAACAGTGACAGACTTTATTTTCTTGGGCTCCAAAATCATTGCAGATGGTGACCACAGCCATGAAATTAAAAGACGCTTGCTCCTTGGAAGAAAGACTATGATAAACCTAGACAGCATACTAAAAATAGACATCACCTTGTTGACAAAGGTCTGTATAGTCAAAGCTATGGTTTCTCCAGTAGTCATGTAGGGATGTGAGAGTTGAACCATAAAGAACACTGAACGCTGAAGAACTGATACTTTCAAACTGTGGTGCTGGAGAAGGTTCTTGAGATTCCTTTGGACAGTAAGGAGATCAAATTAGTTAATCCTAAAGGAAATCACTTATAAATATTCATTGAAAGGACTGATGTTGAAGCTGAAGCATCAATACTTTGGCCACCTGATGGGAAGAGCCAACTCATTGGAAAAAACCCGATGAGAATGATGAGATGGTTGGATGGCATCTTTGACTCAATAGACATTTGTTTGAGCAAACTCTGGGAGATAGTGAAGGACAGGGAAGGCTGGCATGCTGCAGTCCACGGGGTCGCAGAGTCAGACACAACTGAATGACTGAACAACAACAACAAATAACTATCTTTATGTTGCTTCATATTTGTAGAGATGTTTCATCAAGGTAAACTTTCAGAAGTGGAATTGTTAGGTCAAAAGGTAAACAAATATGTAGATTTGTTAGATATCATGAAATTGCCAATCATGGAGGTTGTAATCATTTTGCATTCTCATTAGCAATGAATAAGAGGGTTTTTTCCTAGACTCTCTAACAAAGTGCATTTTTAAAAGAAAGGTTGCAATTCTAAACACCAGCAATCAATAATTAAAATGTAAATTTTTAAAGTTATCATTTGCAAAATCAACAACAAAAATATACAATATATGATAGAGGAAAAAATAAGAATTGTATGAGATTTTTAGGTAAATGAAGTATAAAACTTAACTGGAAGACCTTAAAGAAGATATAAATAAATAGAGAGACAAGACATATTCATGGATGAAAGACCTACTATTATAAATATACCAGTGACCTTATAACTTAACTACAGATTCAGTATGACTTTTTAAAAAATCTCAACAGGAGTTTTCAAGAACTTTGATGAGCTTACTCTAAAATGTATACAGAAGAGCAAGCAGTCAAGAAAGAGAGGACAAGACAGGCTTAAAGAAGAAGTAGGTCTGAGTACTTGCTCTATCAAAACATGATTCAGTCATTAGGTAATTCAATATTTCAACATGGAGATAGAAAAATACACCAACTGAAAGAATAGAGATCTCATAAATAGAGACCTATACATATATGGAAACCAGATACATGACAGAGGTGGCATTGCAGATCTATAAGGAAAGTATGGATTAGTTTAAAAGGTTGCCAGAACAAATGATCATAGAGAGGAAAATAATGAAAGTAGACTCCACCATTTAAAAAGCTCTCAAATAAATCAAGAACTTAAAAGTGAAAGACAGTAAGTTAACATGTTTAGGCAAAAAATAATAGGATAATACTTTGAAGATCATAAGGTAAGAAAGGTATCTTCAGTCAGTTCAGTTCAGTTGCTCAGTCGTGTCCAACTCTTTGCAACCCCATGAATTGCAGCACGCCAGGCCTCCCTGTCCATCACCAACTCCCGGAGTTCACCCAAACTCATGTGCATGGAGTCGGTGATGCCATCCAGCCATCTCACCCTCTGTCATCCCCTTCTCCTCCTGCCCCCAATCCCTTCCAGAATCAGGGTCTTTTCCAATGAGTCAACTCTTCACATGAGGTGGCCAAAGTACTGGAGTTTCAGCCTCAGCATCAGTCCTTCCAATGAATACCCAGCACTGATCTTCTTTAGGATGGACTGGTTGGATCTCCTTGCAGTCCAAGGGACTCTCAAGAGTCTTCTCCAACACCACAGTCAATTCTCTGGTGCTCAGCTTTCTTCACAGTCCAACTCTCACATCCATACATGACTACTGGAAAAACCATAGCTTTGACTAGACGGACTTTGTTGGCAAAGTAATGTATCTGCTTTTGAATATGCTATCTAGGTTGGTCATAACTTTGCTTCCAAGGAGTAAGCATCTTTTAATTTCATGGCTGCCATCACCATCTGCAGTGATTTTAGAGCCCAAAAAATAAAGTCTGACACTGTTTTCCCATCTATTTCCCATGAAGTGATGGAACAAGATGCCATGATCTTAGTTTTCTGAATGTTCAGCTTTAAGCCAACTTTTTCACTCTCCTCTTTCACTTTCATCAAGAGGTTTTTTAGTTCCTCTTCACTTTCTGCCATAAGAGTGGTGTCATCTGCATATCTGAGGTTATTGATATTTCTCCCGGCAATCTTGATTCCAGCTTGTGCTTCTTCCAGCCCAGCATTTCTCATGACATACTCTGCATATAAGTTAAATAAGCAGGGTGACAATATACAGCCTTGACGTATCTTAGATGAAACATAAAACACAAACCATAATGAAAAAAATAATATTGGACTTAAAATCAAGAATGCTAATCAAAAGATCTTAAAGGGAATAAAAATCCAAGTCACAAACTGGAAGATGATAATCACCAAAGGATATTACCTAGAATAAATGGAAGACTCCTACAAATCATTAAGTTGAAAAGAAACAACCTTATTTCAAACAGGTAGAAAAATTTGTATTTCACAGAAGAAATACAAACAACCAATGAATATATGAAAAGAGGTTCAATCTCACTAGTATATAGGAAAATGCAAATTCAAATTCTAGTGAAAGAATATTTTATATACAACAATGGGGCAAAGATTAAAAAGTCTGACATTACCAAGTAAGGATCTGAGGAAAGAACTTATACTGGTGGGAGTATAAATTGATAGATTCTTTGGGAAAAAGGTCATAACTGAACATGTACATATATGATGTTCCCATGATTTCTCTCCCAGAGAAAATCTCTTATACATGCCTCCAGTATAAAAATAATTTAAATAGTACTATTTATAAAAATAAAAATTTTAATAACTTAAATATCCATGATGGTAAAATGGATAATTAAATTTTGTATAATCATCTAATAACTATTAGATATCTGTGCAAATCAATGATCCATAAGTCTACAAATCAACATGTATATCAAAAGCAATGTGGAAAGAAAATCCTAGAAGAAATTCATTCAATATGATTCTATTATACAGATTATATAAAAGCAAGCAAAACCAAACAACATATTTTTAGGGATATTTATATTTGCAGTAAAACTTTAAGTAAAAGCAAGAAAATTATTAATACAATATTAAAATGGTAATTTCCCCTGATGGGGAGAGACAGGATGTGATTGGTAAAGGGAACACAGAAAGATTCTAAGAGGAAAATCATCCATCTCTTATTAGAATCATCAATGTTATTTTATTTATTACTGTTTTCATTTAAAATAGACACATATTTATATTCACTCTCTGGTAGACAAGGTTCATTTCACAATTTCAAAAAGTTTAATAGAAAGAAAAGATAATTTTCTTAGTTCTTTACCTAAAAGCTTCTAGTGGTTTCCTGTTGGCTACAGGATAAAATCCAGCTTCCTAGTAAGAAAGACTATAGGCTCTCCCTCATCAGTCCTCCAACTAATTTTGCAGCTCCACCTCCTACCAGCTTCCCCCTCACCACCCCATGACTCACCTGTATTCTAGTGACACCTGAATTATCAGATCCACAAAGCACACACCTCAGCTATGCACCTGCAGTTCCATTTCCTGACATTCACCCCTGCTGTCTCACTCTAGCCAATTTCTGTTTTCAAACTAGGTAAATGCCAGATACTTAGTAGAGTCTTCCCTAAAAATTCTGATGGATATTTTCTTCTGTGCTTTCACAAAGGTATAGTTTAATTTATCTGTTTATATGTCCCTCATTGCTTGCCTGTGAGATCTCTTATGCAGGGACTATATTTTCAATTCAGTTCAACCAACATTTCCTGAGTGTTAATTTTACGTTGTAGCTGCACTAGACACTAAATTTATCAGCAATAGGCCTTATTTCCTACTGCAAAGAATTTGAAATTTAGTTACACTCATGTCAGTACTCTTTATGTTGATTGCAGTGCCTGGCATATTGCAGATTATTCAATTATCTCTGATGAATCAATGAATGAATCACTCAGTGAATACACAAACTAAGGGACAGAACTTTTCCTATTTAAATAAACAATCTTCAGGCAATGAGTCATGCTTTCAATGGGTTTACAAATCCATGACTTTTAAAGGCTGTAAAGTGTATATATTTAAAGTTTATCTAAAAGGAGAAAAATACCAGAAATGTATCCTAAAGGAGATTATTAATTATTAATTATTCTGATTGGAATTTCCAGAACCAACCAATTAAAACTTGGATTCTCTATACAACACAATACCAAGCAACAATACAAGTTGTGTGTGGAACTGGAAAATATTAATGAAAGTATTCCTTTTGGGCTCTCCCAAGGGAAGTTCTGTTTGTAAACATGTTAACTTGCTGTTTACTTTCTTTAAAAGGAAAAAAATTCCCAAGAAAGGGTCCAAATCAACATTCTTTCACTGTTTTAAAATTTCTAAATATAGCTTTAGGCATCTAAGTAAGCAGTCAGTCTTCAGATCTGTCACTTATGAATATTACATGCCAAAGAATATTGAAAATGATGCATTTTGCAGATCCTAGCTTTCAAAAACCAAATACAAAGAAGTAAGCAAAGTAATCTGTATGATATGGCTATGCCATCTGAATGCTTCCTTCTCCCTTCCTTGGTTTCTGTTCTTTGGTAGACAGATGCATTATCATTCTCAAAAGACATCTTATTCTGGCCCTCCTGAGTAGTTCTCACTAGCTTCACTGTGGTAGACAGAATAATGGTGCCTCACAGACATGGCAAAGTCCATGTCCAATCTTCAGAACCTGTGATATGTTACAAAAGTGAAAGTGTTACTCGCTTAGTCATGTCCAACTCTTCATGACCCCATAGACTGTAGCTCACCAGGGTCCTCTGTCTATGGAATTCTCCAGGCAAGAACTGGAGTGGACTGCCATTTCTTTCTCCAGGGGATCTTCCTGACCCAAGGATTGAACTTGGCAGATTCCTTTCTATCTGAGCCACCAGAGAAGCCATGATAACTTATGTGGTAAAAGGATCTGGCAGACTGATTAAATTAAGGGTCTTAATCCAAGAGATTCTCATAATGTAATCACAGAGTCCTTATAAGAGAAAGGCCGGAGGAGCTGAGTTAATAGTGGTAGATGTGACAACAGAAGCAAGATAAGAAGATGTCATGAGCAATGAAGAAGATAAGGAAACAGATTCTCTCTTCAGATTCTCCAGGAGGAACCAGCCCTTCTGACTTTTACCCAATAAGCCCACCAAGACCCATTCCCTTCCCCTGACATTATCCTGGGCCCCACATAACATTCAATTGTCTCATTTCTGAGACAATCATCATGTTTTACTGCTTTTCTCTTTGTGATCTAGTTTGATTTGTATTAACCTGATACTTGTTTGTTGCTTCTAGCAGACATTGTTGATTAATTATCCAGAAACTACTTCAAATTCACTCTCCCTTGCTGACTTATACTGCAGTGGCTAGAAAGTCAAACACTCTTTCTCAGTCTTTCTTGCAAAGAGGAATGACAAGATAACTCAGTTCTGAAAAATGAAGCATATATTGATGTCTGCTTGGAGAAAGAGAAAATTTAAGGAAAACTTTTGCTTTCTTGATGAAAAGGGAAGGTGTGACCAGTGTGATCATTTTCCTTTCTTCCTACCTGGAATATAAGTGTGATGTTTAGAGCAATGATGGCTGTTTTGCTACCATGAACAAAAAGCAAAGAGAACCACAAAGACAGGGGCTCTGATATTGCTGAGTCATGGAGCTAATAGTTGCCTACCTCTGGAAAATTCTGGTTTTATGAGAACAATAGCTCCCTTTTGTTTAAGCCACTGTAGTATGGTTGGTATTACACACAGCTTGAAAGCATGCCTAATACATTACCTTTCTCTGGTAGCTCCCATTGTACCATAAGCAGCCAGATCACTGAGAGTTTGGAATACGTACAGAATCCACCTTAGCACACAGTTTTATACATTGGTATGTATAGGAAAGAAAGAAGGAAAAAGAGAGAGGGAGGGAGGAAGGAAAAGGAAAGGGAGAAAGGGAGGAAGGAAAGAAAATGGAGATAGGGAAAAGAGAAAGAAGAGGGAGGAAGGGAAGGAAGAAAGGAATTCCAAAGCAAACTTTAGTTATTACTGCTGCTGCTAAGTCGCTTCAGTCGTGTCCGACTCTGTGCAACCCCATGGACGGCAGCCCACCAGCTTCCCCCGTCTATGAAACTGCAAATTGAAAAAAGAAATGCTGAAGAATAGATGCATCCACCTTCACTGGCTCAACCTTGCAGAATATATGCTATAAATACACATTGAAGAACTTGAAATGACAGTCAAGTTGAAACTTCCAAGCTCCCAATCACTCCTTCTAACATCAATGTACTTAGTTCCTAACATCACCATTCTGCAAACTCAAAACCAAATTAACTCAAAATATTACTATGCCAAAAATATATGCCATTTCCAAATAAAGTACTCCAGTGTGCTGGAGACAATACATAAAACTCCCAGAGCACTAATAAAAATTGTAGTGAGCTGTCTAGAGGAAATCAATGCTGAAGAAGATGGAAGCTTATTCTGGGAATGAAACTATATCAATTTCATAAAATTTTCACATTGGTGCTCATATCATTAATTGCCTTATAAAATTTGAGGTTTGTTAAAATTCTTTGGTAAATCTTTTGTGGCAAAGGCAGAGATCTAAAACAGGCTTTTTCATTAGAACATTCCATTTTTAATGACTAGTACTGTGGAGTCCCAGGGCATGAAAACATTCAGAGGCTGAAGTCAAACCCTACTCAATGGCAGGCCCAAAGCTAGAAATAGAGACAAAGAGAAATTACAAGTCTTACCCTTGTGAAGCTTAGATTCTGGATAAGTAATAGGCATTAACAAGTAAATATATGTTGGTGGTAGATTAGTTGCTAAGTCTTGTCTGACTCCTGTGACCCCATGGACTGTAGCCTGCCATGTTCCTCATCCATGGGATTTCCCAGGCAAAAATATTGGAGAGGATCATCATTTTCTTCTCCAGGGGATCTTTCCAACTCATGGATCAAATCAGAGTCTCTTGCATCTCCTATGTCTGGCAGGCAGATTCTTTACCAACTGAGCTACCAGGGAAGCCCAAATATATGAGTTGCAAAATCAGAATTATAAATTCTTTAAGAGGAAAGAGGGAATAGATTAAAAACCCTCTGTTTTATTGATTGGAGAACAGAGCAAGGGTGGTAAATAAGAAAAAGACTCCTTGATATTTGATAGGTCAACAGAGCAGGACTGTTTCAAGTTAAAAAAAAAAAAGACTAGATGGAAATTATGAGGCAATGGGAGGACTTTAAGACCCAAATTACACAAATCCCTTCACAAATACCAAAAATGTCTTTGGAGACATGATTGGAGAAGGAGTTAACAGCTAGTAACAAAGTCATTCAAATGATGAAGGACTGAAAGAGGATACAGACAGATATGGTTGTGTGAATGCTACTTGGAATATTTGGAAGACCTTAGAAGGATGGTCAGGATAAGAAGTTTGGGCAAGTTCAATATAACTGAGCATGTCTTTGGCACCTCCAGGGGCTGCTATTCATTGCACGGGATCTACTTGTTTGTGGGAATACTGGAAAGCGGAACATGGAATTAGTTATTTGGTTTCACAGAACACCAAAAGGGATGGAGACCAAAACATTTGCTGAACAAATACTATGTTGGTTCTTACACATTAACTCATTTAATCCTTGCAACAACCCCATGAGATACCAGTTAGTACTCCCATTCCACAAGACTTAGAATATGGATTTTACACACATTTAAATTTGACTCCTGGCTCTAATATGTATCATTTATTAATATCTGTGATGACATAAATTTAAAATGTGGTTGAAGAAACGAAGTAAAGTAACTTTCCCAAGGTAATCAAGATTGCCAGGAGAAATATCAATAATCTCAGATAGGCAGATAATACCACCCTTATGGCAGAAAGCAAAGAAGGACTAAAGAGCCTCTTGATGAAAGTGAAAGAGGAGAGTGAAAAACTTACTTAAAGCTCAACATTCAGAAAACTAAGATCATGACATCTGGTCCCATCACTTCATGGCAAATAGATGGGGAAACAGCGAGAGACTTTATTTTAGGGGGGCTCCAAAATCACTGCAGATGGTGACTGTAGCCATGAAATTAAAAGACACTTGCTCCTTGTAAGAAGAGTCATGACCAACCTAAACAGCATATTTAAAACTAGAGATATTACTTCACCAACAAAGGTCCACTTGGTCAAAGCTACAGTTTTTCCAGTAGTTATGCATGGATGTGAGAGTTGGACTATAAAGAAAGCTGAGCACTGAAGAATTGATGCTTTTGAACTGTGGTGTTGGGGAAGAGTCTTTGAGAGTCCCTTGGACAGAAAGGAGATCCAAACAGTCCATCCTAAAGGAGAGATCAGTCCAGAGTGTTCATTGGAAGAACTGATGCTGAAGCTGAAACTCCAATACCTTGGCCACCTGAAGCGAAGAACTGACTCACTAGAAAAGACCCTGATGCTGGGAAAGATTCAAGGCAGGAGAAGGGGACGACAGAGGATAAGATGGTTGGATGGCATCACCAACACAATGGACATGAGTTTGAGTAAACTCTGGGAGTTGGTAATGGACAGGTAGGCCTGGCGTGCTTCAGTCCATGGGGTTGCAAATAGTCTGCCATGACTGAGCAACTGAACTGAACTGAACCTTTCTAAAGCAAAATCAAAGTAGGATTAATATTTGCAGCTCCTTAGTTTACAAGCAGTGACCTAACCCCTTGGATTACAATGCCCTCAGTGGTGAACTCTCTAGTCTATTCTGAACTGTTCAAACTTCAGCTCCTACCTTCATATTTTTTGGTGTCATTTCTCTATTCAGTATTTTCTGTGGTACACAGCAGTGGAAAATATGTCTTGAAATAACTGTTGTAAGAGAGTAAATTGGTGCATTCTATTTTGGGGGGTGGGAGTAGAACAGGCACTTTGGCAATTCTTCTCCAAATTTCAAATGCACATCGCCTTTACATAACAATCCTACTGCAAAGAATTTAATTTACTGCTCTACAATAAAAGTATTTCCTGTCATTTAAGTATGGATGTATATAACATACATCCACAAATACACACATACACACACAAAAGGCTAATAGGAGACAGAGTAATGTAATGAATAAGCATATGGCCTCAGGAGCTAAACCTTATGAATTCAAATCCTGCTTCTTTCTGTTTCTACTATTTTCTAATTGTGACCTTAGGTCTCTTGGATCTCTATTTCTCAGTTTGTTCATCTACGAAGGTGGGATAAAAATAATATCTACTTTGTTGAGATGATTAAATCAACTATATGGGCTTAGGCTAACAAGTGTAAAGTACTGTACAAATGTTAGCTGCTTTATTATGATTTTTACTCAAATACTATAATAGCAAAAGAATCTGAAAATAACCTAAACATCTGCCAAGAATAGGATGGTTGAATTCAAAGAAAATGATATTAGCACTGAAGATATTGAAATATATCTGTATCAGCAGCTTGTCCAGAAGAGAAAAAATACACGTGTCAGGCAAATGATTTTATCCAGAGTTCTGTGGGATTTTCCTCTCTCAGTTGTCTCCTAGCCATATGCTAAATTAGTAGAGGACTGGTGGCTCAGAGGGTAAAGTGTCTGCCTGCAATGTGGGAGACCTGGGTTCAATCCCTGGGTTGGGAAGATCCCCTGGAGAAGGAAATGGCAACCCACTCCAGTACTTTTGCCTGGAGAATCCCACAGACGGAGGAGCCTGGTAGGCTACAGCCCACGGGGTCGCAAAGAGTCGGACATGACTGAGCGACTTCACTTTCTTTTCTTTTCTTTCACCATGGTCTGAAGTGCTTCAGCATGAGGGGAAACATGAGACAATACAAAGATGAAATCTTTACAGTCCTTCCTACCTGTTGATTCACTTCAAGTTGCAGCTCTCATGGGAAGAAAACACATGAGCCACTTTCCTGTTGTCTCTGCTTACAACAGACTTTCCACAAGAGCTGCCAAAATAATTGGGGAGAATACATGTTCTCTTGCCTGTATCTACAGTATTAAGCTCTTTGCTGTAAATTCTCTTTCACACTCCTTGCCTGACAGGTAAATAGCATGAAAGCTCCCTTAACAGATTATTCTGAGCACTGGTTTTAACTAAAGTTACTCATATGGTTCAAAAACACTGGAGTATTTCTAAATCACATTTAACCATCCATATGGAAATTTTGAAAATAGAGTGAGGGGGAAAACCAGCAGATGAGAATGTAACTTAGCTGCAGGCCTGGTTATAAAAAATGTGTCATCACTGAATTCAAGTCATGCCTTCAGCATTTAGAGACAAGGAACATTTGAAGACCTAGGATGGGACTGTGGGTGAGATGCAGGGAAAGGAAGAGAAACTAGGGAGTTTCCTGACTAACAAGTTCCTGGTACTTTAAATGCCTTAAGTAGTCAGAACAATCTTATGAATTACAAGTCATCATCTCCACACTGTAACTGAAAACACTGAGGCTTAGAGAGCTTAAAAGTCTAGCCCAAGGTTATTTAGCAGGAAAGTGATAGGACTTAGATTTAAAAACCAGGTTGACTGGTTCTAAACTGTACTTATTCTTTTAAGGCCCAACATTTTGGGGTAGGAAAGGGAAAATGTAGGAATAGACAGAAGGTCTATCAAAAACTCCTAATGGTGCTCTTTGACCCAGACAAACCCTGGGAGGTGACAGATGTTTCAGAAAGTCCTGGATCCAAGCTGCCCAGGAAAGAGGCAAATGCTAGCAACCAAGGCTCAATCTTATTAATGTACTTCTTTGTGAGCCAAAATGAAATGATAGTACACTGGTAATCCACAGCATTTCTGGGAGTCACTTGGAGGTTCTTGTTTATGGGTTAGAAGCCTTGAGACCAAGAATCTGACTCATCTTCCCAGAGAAACAGACTAGTGGGAGAAAAGCACAAGAAACCAGCTGCAAATCCATACACTGAGCAGGATCCCACAATGCTTGCTTCAGCCCTGCTTGAGCCTGGTAGGTATTGTCCTGCCTCCGGGGCCCCTAAAAGAAAGGGGATATCCAACGTTTAAGGTGAGCAGTAACAAAAATCCCTGGCTGTCTTCTTTATGACTGGACAGCAAAAGAGCCAAGCTCAAAGCTTTAGATGGTGTGACCCTACCTTCCACCATTTAAGCTAATGTGAGATGTAAAGTCCAACACTCTCCATGACCCTCTCCCTCTTCCTGCCTCATGAGCTCCTTCCTTATTCCACTGCTGTCTGCACTCCTCACCTGTTTTGCAATCCCTACTAAATGCCAATTTATAAAAGAAATATGATGCTAATAGTCCCAGGGATAGTTGGAATTTCAGTAGGGATTTATTAACAATTTAAGGAAAAATTCTAAAGAAACTAAAGGAAACAAGAATCTAGTGACGGAATTTCAGAAACTGTGAAAAACTGATGATATACAAAAATTCTTACATGCATACATGGGCACATGTACACACATAATAAATATAAATATATAAAAGAAAGATCACACACATACATAATTTTTAAAAGTATATCCATAAACTATAAATCAAGAAGTTCCTATGTGTGCTCTTGATTTGGAGAGATAAAGACTTGGGTGGCAATCAGAAACATTCTTAAGACTATTGTGTGCTCAGTAGCTCAGTTGTGTTTGACTATTAGTGACCCTTTGGACTGTATAGCCTACCCGGCTCCTCTGTCCATGGGATTTTTCAGGCAAGTATTGCCTAGCTTCAAATGTTTCTATGTACCCAATGCCAAGATAATGCACTGGTCATAGCAAACACCCTCTTCCAACAACACAAGAGAAGACTCTACACATGGACATCACCAGATGGTCAACAGTGAAATCAGATTGATTATATTCTCTGCAGCAAAAGATGGAGAAGCTCTATTCAGTCAACAAAAACAAGATCAGGAGCTGACTGTGGCTCAGATCATGAACTCCTTATTACCAAATTCAGACTTAAATTGAAGAAAGCAGGGAAAACCGCTAGACCATTCAGGTATGACCTAAATCAAATCCCTTATGGTTATACAGTGGAAGTGAGAAATAGATTTAAGGGACTAGATCTGATAGATAGAGTGCCTGATGAACTATGGAATGAGGTTTGTGACATTGTACAGGAGACAGGGATCAAGACCATCCCCATGGAAAAGAAAGGCAAAAAATCAAAATGGCTCTCTGGGGAAGCCTTACAAATAGCTGTGAAAAGAAGACAAGTGAAAAGCAAAGGAGAAAAGGAAAGATATAAGCATCTGAATTCAGAGTTCCAAAGAATAGCAAGAAGAGATAAGAAAGCCTTCTTCAGCGATCAATGCAAAGAAATAGAGGAAAAGAACAGAATGGGAAAGACTAGAGATCTCTTCAAGAAAATTAGAGATATCAAGGGAACATTTCATGCAAAGATGGGCTCGATAAAGGACAGAAATGGTCTGGACCTAACAGAAGCAGAAAGATATTAAGAAGAGATGGCAAGAATACACAGAAGAACTGTACAAAAAGGATCATCACGACCCAGATAATCGCAATGGTGTGATGACTCATCTAGAACCAGACATCTTGGAATGTGAAGTCAAGTGGGCCTTAGAAAGCATCACTACGAACAAAGCTAGTGGAGGTGATGGAATTCCAGTTGAGCTATTCCAAATCCAGAAAGATGATGCTGTGAAAGTGCTGCACTCAATATGCCAGCAAATTTGGACAACTCAGCAGTGGCCACAGGACTGGAAAAGGGCAGTTTTCATTCCAATTCCAAAGAAAGGCAATGCCAAAGAATGCTCAAACTACTGCACAATTGCACTCATCTCACACGCTAGTAAAGTAATGCTCAAAATTCTCCAAGCTAGGCTTCAGCAATACCTGAACTGTGAACTCCCTGATGTTCAAGCTGGTTTTAGAAAAGGCAGAGGAACCAGAGATCAAATTGCCAACATCCCCTGGATCATGGAAAAAGCAAGAGAGTTCCAGAAAAACATCTATTTCTCCTTTATTGACTATGCAAAAGCCTTTGACTGTGTGGATCACAATAAACAGTGGAAAATTCTGAAAGAGATGGGAATACCAGACCACCTAACCTGCCTCTTGAAAAATCTGTATGCAGGTCAGGAAGCAACAGTTAGAACTGGACATGGAACAACAGACTGGTTCCAAATAGGAAAAGGAGTACGTCAAGGCTGTATATTGTCACCCTGCTTATTTAACTTCTATGCAGAGTACATCATGAGAAATGCTGGGCTGGAAGAAACACAAGCTGGAATCCAGATTGCCAGGAGAAATATCAATAACCTCAGATATGCAGATGACACCACCCTTATGGCAGAAAGTGAAGAGGAACTAAAAAGCCTCTTGATGAAAGTGAAAGAGGAGAGTGAAAAAGTTGGCTTAAAGCTCAACATTCAGAAAACGAAGATCATGGCATCCAGTCCCATCACTCCATGGGAAATAGATGGGGAAACAGTGGAAACAGTGTCAGACTTTATTTTTTGGGGCTCCAAAATCACTGCAGATGGTGACTGCAGCCACGAAATTAAAAGACACTTACTCCTTGGAAGAAAAGTTATGACCAACCTAGATAGCATATTCAAAAGCAGAGACATTACTTTGCCA
Organism: Oryx dammah; assembly: GCF_014754425.2. Classification (NCBI taxonomy): domain Eukaryota; kingdom Metazoa; phylum Chordata; class Mammalia; order Artiodactyla; family Bovidae; genus Oryx; species Oryx dammah. The sequence goes on along the minus strand of NW_024070185.1, from coordinate 39,846,767 downwards.
ACTAAGGTCCTTCTAGTCAAGGCTATGGTTTTTCCAGTGGTCATGTATGGATGTGAGAGTTGGATTGTGAAGAGGCTGAGCGCCGAAGAACTGATGCATTTGAACTATGGTGTTGGAGAAGACTCTTGAGAGTCCCTTGGACTGCAAGGAGATCCAACCAGTCCACTCTGAAGGAGATCAACCCTGGGATTTCTTTGGAAGGAATGATGCTAAAGCTGAAACTCCAGTACTTTGGCCACCTTTTGCGAAGAGTTGACTCATTGGAAAAGACTCTGATGCTGGGAGGGATTGGGGGCAGGAGAAGAAAGGGATAACAGAGGATGAGATGGCTGGATGGCATCACGGACTCGATGGACGTGAGTCTGAGTGAACTCCGGGAGATGGTGATGGACAGGGAGGCCTGGCGTGCTGCGATTCATGGGGTCGCAAAGAGTCGGACACGACTGAGCGACTGAACTGAACTGAACTGAATGTACCCAATGTCCAGTACTCTTGCCTGGAAAATCTCATGGACGGAGGAGCCTGGTGGGCTGCAGTCCATGGGGTCGCTAAGAGTTGGACATGACTGAGCAACTTCCCTTTCACTTTTCACTTTCATGCACTGGAGAAGGAAATGGCAACCCACTCCACTGTTCTTGCCTGGAGAATCCCAGGGACTGGGGAGCCTGGTGGGCTGCCATCTACGGGGTTGCACAGAGTTGGACACGACTGAAGAGACCTAGCAGCAATGTCCCTTGGGGTGTCACACCAGGTGTCTGTAAGGCAGCTTAGGCTCTGGGACCAAAGGCCATTCTTTCATCAGTGTGTGTTTCTTGTGTACACCAGGGCTGCATGTGCCAGCTCCCTCTATACCTAATCTCTCACTTGCCCAAAAAGAGCACAGTTTTCAAATTATATCTAAAAATGCCCCCAGTCTTTGGAACGTCTGTTGACTATAAAGGGCCTGGGAGTGGCTGAGAGAAGGCTTGGCCTCATTTTTTACATGGCTCAGAAGGGTATGCTCAGAGATTCCTCAGGATCATTTCCAGAAGCCCAACCCAGAGCACGTTGCTTGGCTCACCGTGTGCCCTAAAATTACATTTGTCCACTGGCTCTGAACAGCTTGGTCAGGACAAGTCCATCCTTTCATGTGGGCTCAGAAGTTGCCATCAGCTTTCAGCATGAGCCCTGATCCCACCTGCAGAAGACAATGGCACCCCAGTCCAGTACTCTTGCCTGGAAAATCCCATGGATGCAGGAGCCTGGTGGGCTGCAGTCCTGGGGTCGCTAAGAGTCAGACACAACTGAGCGACTTCACTTTCACTTTTCACTTTCATGCACTGGAGAAGGAAATGGCAACCCACCCCAGTGTTCTTGCCTTGAGAATCCGAGGGGCGGGGGAGCCTGGTGGGCTGCTGTCTATGGGGTTGCACAGAGTCAGACACGACTGAAGCGACTTAGCAGCAGCAGCAGCAGCAGCAGAAATGGCCAGTGCCTTTCCTTGCTCTCATTCTATTCCTAGGTGAAGAGGCAGAGAGATGCTGTCTAAATGCTCCCAGTGTATTTCAAAACCTAGCCCCCCATAATACCTCCGTGGATGAAAGAGTCAGGGCCTGCAAAATTCTATGTAGCTTACACTATCTTCTTTTATCCTTAACCTGATGTTTTTCCACACAGGGGTAAGGATTGATGTGGCCAGGGATGACTCTCAGAGAACTCCACATTCATCTCTCCATCTAGAGCAATTCACAGAGGACTGCCTCCACAGGTTTGAACTCTAAAGCTGGAAGAAACTTTAAAAGTTATAATGTTCCAATATCTACATTTTACAGGGAAGGAAATTATGATGAGGAGAAATGAGGTGATATAAACTGGGTCATGAACTTGACTCAGTTGTCATAACTCACAGCCCAGTGCCCTTTCCACCACAGCATCAGACTTCTTCATGGGTTTGTATTCTGCCACACAGAAGAGGTGTTCCTATTACTCATAAGAAAATGGATGCAGCTATAGATGAAGCTCATAAAATCTAAGTTAAAACACTGAGTCAGTCTCTCTCCCTCTCTCTCCTTCCAGAGCTGTTCCAGAATACCATGTGTGAGAGAAAACAACAGAATGGAAATTGCTCATATGGAGCAGGAGGAGGCTGCCCACCGCCCTCGCACAGCCCGTGTGCAAAGACAGCCCCTCAGCTGTGCTGCAGACACAAGGTGGCTCATGTGCATTGTTTATTGTGACAGCTGACAAGCCAGCTGGCATGGATCACTCCTCCCTTCCAACAGATACATGCCACCAGGACATGTGCGACAGGTGCCAGCTGCTGCTCAAGAAGATGGGTAGTGTCCTTGAGGGCCAGCAAGTGCCACCCATGGCCCAAGCCCTGGGTCCTGCAGCCCTCCACAGACTTCCAGGCAGAGAGCAGAAGTGGGACTGGCTTTGTGCTGGCCATTTGTGGGGCAGGGTAGTAGCACACTCATGCAGGCCGGGCAGCTGGGACCGTGACTGGAGCCTAAGTTTATTCTAAGGCTCCCCATGGGTCTGTTTTATATTTGGCAGTGGAATGACAATCCTGGAACAAGAGGAGCAAAGGAGGAAAAGGAAGAGGCAAAGTGTTCTATATGAAAAATAATGCTCTAGGTACCACCAAAGATGAGGACCAAACACTAGGCCATCTGACAGTTTCTAGAACAGGAGGATCTCCTATCCTCTGATCTCAGCCAGGTCCACGTGCCAAGAGAGAAGTAGTCCCTTGTAGAGCTGAGGAAGGGGGAGGGTCTGGCCACCCCAACCCAGGGCACAAGATGCCAAAGAGCTTCTCAAGAGGTAGACGTCAAACAACAGGAAAAGCCCCTCTGCTCCCTCTCAGCATGTTGTAGAAAAGGGCCTCACACTGCTGACGTTTTGAGAAGCTAACTCTTCACTGTACGAAGCCGCCCTATTCATCGTAGGATGTTCAGCAGCATGCCTGGTTTCTTCCACCTAAACACCCTCTCCCCAGTTGTGGCAATCAAAAATATTTCTAGACATGTCCCCTGTTCCCTAGAACAGCTCCAAATTGAGAACCACTAGGATCAAGGTGAAGAGGACACACTCAAGACCCAGACTGCCTGGGCTCTTAAACCCAATTCTGCCACTGACAAAATGGGTAACTTTGGCTATGTGATTTGATCTTTGTGCTTTAGTGTCCTCGGCTATAAAATGGGAAAAACAATAACAGAACTCACCTTATAAGATGGCTCCAATATTAACTTAGTTCATACATGGAAAACACTCAGAATGGTGACTGGCCCATAGTAAGCATTCTTCTCCCCCAGAGGAGCCAAGGAAATAGTCTATTCTTCTAGGATCCCAACCAGCAGGGTTCCAGCTTTAGAGCCTACCAGTGAGAGGCACTTTGTGCAGTTTTGGAGACAGAAGAGGAGGAGCCATGTTCCCCTCTAGGAATGGCAAACAGAGCCATGTGCGAGAACAGACTTGAAATTTGCCTCAGATTCTGGACCTTCACCTGCAAAGTCCCTGCTTTGCTACTCTAAATGACTGAGGTCATCTATGACTCTTTCTTTTGCTTTCTGCATCCTCTTGATCTTTGGGAAGCCAGATGCAGTTCCCCAAGCCTTTCTCCACTTACCTGTCCAATGGTTCTATAAGACATAATTTCCTGTATTAAATCCTTTCCTCCTTAAAATATCTAGGGTGAGTAGGTTATGTTTTCCAGGCCAAACTCTAACTTATGGACCCATTAACTTAATCAAGATACTAGAAACCTACTATCAGGAAAGTGTTCTTCTGCATCTAATGATGCACTGGTACGGAAGTATGGATGAAGTATGGAAGTATTGTATATTTATTTATGTATTTATACTAGAATCTTTATTTGCAGAGAAATCCCAAAGTAAAAAAAAAAACAGGCAAAAGTGGAGCTTCTCAAGACAGATATGTATTGAGGGAATGTGGTATCCAGTTGACTTACCACTTGCTCACACTTTTTCCCCACACCTGCAGAATCCTAAGGCTCTGAAACACTGCTTGCAAATACCTGTAGTCAGAGAAGAATCCTAAAATGCACACCACTGTTGCTTGATTGCTCTAGAGAATCTGATTTGTAAGGTGCACTATGCCTGGCCCTGGAGAGAGAAAGCACTCGGAAAGAAGTAGAGTCTCTATTCTCAAGATTTTCATAGTCAAATGGCAGCTGAAAACAGAAGCAAGGCCCAGAAGATGCAGAAAGTAAGGTGACACATCTTAGTGAGAGGCACATGGCATTTGGTGGCCTGTAAGTGTCTTTGAGTGTTCACTGGAAGGACTGATGTTGAAGCTGAAACTCCAATATTTTGGCCACCTGATGCGAAGAGATGACTCATTGGAAAAGACCCTGATGCTGGGAAAGACTGAGGGCAGAAGGAGAAGGAGATGACAGAGGATAAGATGGTTGGATGGCATCACCGACTCAATGGACGTGGATTTGGGTGGACTCCGGGAGTTGGTGATGGACAGGGAGGCCTGGCGTGCTGTGGTTCATGGGGTCTCAAAGAGTCAGACAAGACTGAGTGACTGAACTGAACTAAACTGAAGTGTCTTTGGTGATATGAGCAAGGCCTCAGTGAGCAGACACTGGGCCGTGCAGCACAAAGTGCTCTCCCAGAACACAGGTCTGAGAAGTAGTCATTCACAAAGGGTCTAGAACATAAAGCTGTCCAAGTAGAGGAGGGGCCCAAAGACCTAGCATTCTATCCATCTGCTGAAAACACACTGAACTGCTGCTCTCTGTCTGCCATCTCTAGTCCAGCTGCCCTCACCATTTTGGAGGGAGTTGCTGTATAATCATTATTTTTCCAATGGATTTTGGGTAGATTGCTTTCATCTGGTGAGTTGATGAAAGTATCTGGTGGGACAGATACTTTGTCCCCATACTTCAGTTTTTAATTTGCTATGACTTTTACAAAATTCTAGCTATTAGGAAACTGGGCAGATCTGCTTTTAATGTTTTCTTAAAAATTGTTTTGATGTACCCACCAAGATATTGGTCTCTCTTTCTAGCACTAATTTCAAAAGCCATATTTTTATGGTTGAGAATTAGCATTAAAAATAATTACTTTCGGCAGCAAAAGTCAGAGAGGTGACAGGAGAGAGAAGTACTAGCGGCTCTGCGCATTTTTTTTTTCTTTCACTTGCAGAAAGGCTGCCGATGAAACAAACATCATGAGGAGAATTCAAAAAGCTTGAAAATATAGCAAAACCCCTTATAACATTTATTTATGTTATTTCATAGCAATTCCATAAGTATAGGGGCCAAACCACTGCCCCATCACCTGTTCATACCTGAGGCAGTAAACCCCTTAAGCACGAGCAGTGTTTTCTGCAATGCCTGGCATGTAGGAGCATTGATAAATACCCATAAATAAACTAAGCAGTGAGTTACTAATAACTGTCAGAAGAGTGTAGATTAAAGCAGTCAAAACCGGGGTGGGGGGGAGGCGGCTAGAAATCTAGGTAAAATAGATCCTGTGATAATTATTTTATTTATCCTTTCACCTATGTCATGAGCAAAAAGAAGAAAAGGTTGATGATCATTCCCAATTCTCCTCAAATAATGCTCCAAAAGAACTGAACATTTAAACCCTTCTTGATGGTATTATTTAGATATTTATACAATTTCTTGAGGACATCAAGATTCCTGTTTCTTTAAATACCACGTGAGACACACTCTTCCTTATATTTCTGTGGAAACTACTATGTACCTTTATGATCTGTCAGGAAATGGGGGCACCTGGTGGACCCCATCCACCATTTCTCTTAAACTTTGCTTTCTTCTAATCCTTTTCACATGTTGGATCTTCATCTGTCCCATTTCTTGGACAGGAATAGAGCAAAACTGTGACTATCCTTTGGGAATCTTTAGCTCTCTGTGGCAACTGGGATCACAATATGGTGATGCCTACAAACTGAGTTACATCCTCTGGTAGCCCATGATGTCCCATGTCCCAATTCTCCAAACACCAGAGCACACACTCCTCAGAGGATGAACCAGGACAAACGTTAAGACAGCCTGTGAGTTTAACAATCACTTCCATAGCAGACTGCATTTCTTCTTTCTATATTTTCTGTTTTGATGGTTGTTGTGATATTTATTCCCAATATCGAAGGAAGTCATAACAATTCTGTTAAGGTTCAAAGTAGAATTTCTCATGCTCTAATACATTTTCTGTCCTTAGAGATTGTTTCTTTTGATGATTTCTTCATTTAAATATGTTACTAGGAACAAGATGCATACTCTGTATACACATTTGGACATTTATAACAGGTATATAGAGCCTGGCATATAGCAAGTCCTCAATAAATGTTCATTTATTAAATAGAGAACACAGGAAGGCTTGAGATCTACTATTAATAGCTTATTATTTTGTGGGAATGAAGTATTAGGCCACCTTTACCTTCAGCTTTTAGTCAGTGTTTGATCTCTTCGTGGCAAATGTTTTGTGTTAGGATAAAAGAGACTCTGAGGATTAGAATAGTGACAAGCAGGACAGACAGACAGATGCAAACCTGGATGACTCAAGCGTGAAGGGGTAAGGCAAGGGAGAGGAACAAAAGTCCAGGTAGGCATTTGTCAAACATTTGGAGAGGCCAAGGCCTCAACACATGGTTAGCCAGTTGTATTCAGCACAAATATGCCTGGAGAAAGGGTAATGGGAGCTGAAATCCCAAACAGAGGGGACACCTTTTACTTTTTCATGCAAAGGTACCATATGGGCATAACATAATTCTGAGAGAGCCAAGGGCAATGAAAGGTAGACAGATTTGAAGAGAGAAGCAACATGTGGCCTAAGAATCAAGAAATATAGACTTTATTTGGACTCAATATTTCCTATCAGCCAGTAAGCTCTGATATATTCCCTGCTGGTGGCAATACCAGCTCCTGGATTTTGTCTCAAATCAGCCTAAAACATTTCTAAGACTAGCATGAGGAGAGTAAAGCTGTGAATATGAGAGAATGGACTCACAGAAGGCCAAGTCACAGAATCAAAAAACTGAGCAGGGGCTCTGGAAGATATATTGGGTTACACAGTGTCTCCGCAAAGTTCATGTCCACCCAGTGCCTCAGAATGTGACCTTATTTGGAAATGGGGTCTTTGCATATTTAAAAAATTAGGATGAGGTAACACTGGAGTAGGGTAGGCTTTAACTCCAAGATGATCGGTATCCTAATAAAAAGGTGAGAGACACAGACACACAGAGGGAAGAAGGCTATGTAAAAACAAGGGCAGAAATCAAAGAGATGTAGCTACAAGCCAAGGGACACCAAAGACTGCCAGCAATCCCTTGAAGGCAGAAAGAGGCAAGGAAGAACTTTTCTCTAGGACCATCAGAGGGGGCATGGTTCTGCTAATGCCTTGATTTCAGACTTTTAGCCTCCAGAACTGTGAGAGAATAAATCTCTGTCATTTTTAAGCCACCCAGTTTATGTTCCTTCATTATTGTAGCCACAGGAAACTAATAAAGAAATCATGTCGTCCAGCGCCTTTGAAGGACAGATGTACACACTGAGACCGAGAGAGATTTGGATAACTGACCCAGTATGACAAGGCTGAATCCTGGCAGAGCTGGGACAATTCAATCATTCACTCACTGTTCATTCATTCCTTCAGTAAATATTCATGGACTGCTTTTACACTTAGAAGAGGTCATTGTACATTAGAGAACACATTGATAGACCTCTCCTTCATGGAACTTCCATTCTAGTATATTTGATAGATAATAAACAACTATTTACACAATCAGTTGTTAAGTTACAAGTGGGATGAAAGTTCCTCTACAGAGAGAAAAACAGTATCTGATGATGAGACAACATGATGGGGATTCTGAGCTACACTGGAAATTAGGCAAAGGCTTCCTAAAAGTGGTATTTGAGAGGAAATATAAAGAATAAATTAAAGCTAGTTTACTGTGTCATGGAAGGGTGGTGTGGGGAGATGCATGATATAAGGGGTTTTTGAGGGAATAGGAGGCAGAGTTGGAGGAGAATATTCCAGATAAAAATTCTGGCCTTTTCATCAATCTTCTTTCCACCATACTTCCTTTCCTGGAAACTCATACAAAAGCAAGATAATGTCATTGTCCTATCAACCTATGTTAACCACAAAATACTTACAGCCTAAAAAAAGACAAAGGGAATTCTCATTTGCAGCATGCATTACACTATACATACCTACCCTATAAGTATTTTAGTATTCTATCTAAATTTTTTCACTTTTTGCGAAGTCAAGAATATCCCCTCTTCAATCTCTATCATCCAATATATTGTTACATTTTTCCTGTCTACAAAGCAGTTCAACAGCAGTAACAAAGACTCTTCTCTGTAATAACTGGCTTATTCAATCTGGCCCTGATAAATAAGAATTTGGTAAATACTATACAGCTGACAAATTCTGTATCAATTACACATACTTATCAAATTCAAAGGTTATGTCGTGGTAGGCTATTAAATGCATGGTTCAGTTACAATCTTCTCGCACATGACATTTCTTCGCTGGTTAAGGCACCAAAGGCTAATTCAAAAATCGGCCCTATTTTCTACTAGAAGTTTTGCATTCAAAGTAACTGAATGCAGTGAATGACTGGCTGACCCCAATCACTACTCACCTAGAAAGTCAATGGCCATGCAGCACTGTCATCCAATTAAAAAGCTTCACATATCTGAAGCTATTTACATGGAGTCAACCATGAAGTCAGGATGTATCAGAAACTACTGAAATTACCAATGTTATTGAAAAAGAGCTCCTGGTCAAACTCTCTCATTTTCTTTCTACAGTGGGAACTTAAGTTCTGTGATTCCTTTATTCTCTTATTTCCACTTTACACTAAATAAATATGAAGAATCATATATTCCTAAACAGAACAAAGGGACTGAATGAGCTCACCAAAATACATCAGGCCAGAAACTCCAAAGAGGCATTTTAGAAGACTTCATGCGAAATGACAGTGAGAGTCCCTAATGCTGAAAAAACAATGCAACTCCTCTGCCTTGAGATTTCTGAACTTATTTGCAAAAAGTGCCTTTGCCCACCCATACCATCTCACTGGGGGAAGGCTCTGATGTTTTTCTGAAATTGATCTGCTCTGATGTTGACTTGAAAAAACTCCTACACATGGATGCACTCAATCACCCAGCATTAAATGACACATCTAAGGTTCCTGCCACTCACCATGTCTGTCATGTTTTCTCAGCCTTTTGAGGACTCCATTGTTGTGCAAAGCCACTACAACCCCATTACAAGCTGGCATATGATCAGATGATAACCAAAGTGAACACAAACACTTAAACTGCACAAGGAACTGCTGAGATCTCACTCTTGGGCAATGCAGCCCAAGAGATTTTCTGACACCGATCCGAAAGCTGAACAATCACATTGCTAAATGCTTTCAATGTCAAGGAACAACCATTCAATCGGCCATCATGTGCCTGTCATCTGGTCCTGAGTGCTTCTGCAAAAGACAGCTTGGCCTTTATTACCCTCTGAAAATCTTTTATCTTTCAGAAACCACTAACTTGTTCCAGTCTTCTTCCCAACACACCATCACTTCAACGTTTGCCAAAACCAGTTCTTATTACAGGCTAGCCTTACGCTTGTCACTGAATAGTGGCAGTCATTTGCTTGGAAAAATAAAAAGAGATGCTGGTTTAGTTCTAGGTTAGTAACTATATCCAGTCCAAGAAGTTGTTTACACCTTGACTAATCTTCACTCTGCAGCAGGGAGTATCGGGTGAGATATACTTCTTCACCCAACAGATGATGGAATTTGGGCTCTGGATGCCATGAAAAAAAAAAAAAAAAACAACCCATAAGATATGCTGTCTCTACTTGCAAGAAGTCAGCAATCTATCTGTGGAGACAAGCACACATGCACACATATACACACACAAACTAGTAACACCAGGAGTATACAAATATCACATGAGGGACAGAAAGAGTGAGGACAATGGTCTGGAGAAGGCATAAATCTCTGCCTTCAGACAGTCCCAGAAGTCCTTCCAGAGTAAAGATGATCTGAAGGAGGCTGTGAAAGGTGGCTAGGGTTCAGCTGCAAAGATTTGAAGTTTGTAGGGATTCCCAGTAGGGGAAGTATAACAAGCAAAGACAGAACTCTGAGAATGAATAGTCTGGTGACATAATGAGCCAGGGGAGAAGTCTGAAAATTAAAAAAGGAATATATATACACTTCTCAAACAATATGGCAGCAACAATATTTAAGGATGGGTGCTACAACTGATGAAAAAAATTCAGCAGAAATTGGGATTGCAAAGGTCAGTCAGTTCAATATGCCGTTGGAACATTAGCAGTAAGACCATGATGTATTGACCAAACTGGCTGAAAGTAACATTATTTTTTAACAACAATGGGGCAGGCCTTGTCCCCTGAGCCCAGCCCCACTCCCAGAAAACCTACTTCTAAAACAAAAATATGGCTACATATCAAGGCTGTGGGTATCTTCATAACAGCATGATTTTTGAATGCTTGGACTGATAAAGAAGCAAAACTCTTCCTATAAAGTTGTAACTATATCTTGATAGGGAGGAAAGAAGAGAGGGAAGGAGGAAGGGATGAAACTGAAATAAATTTGGCTACTTGTTAGTGGCCTTTGTCCTCTCTTGATAGGAGGAATGTTGAGTATGAGCCAGGACAATTAGGTTGAGGTTTAGAGGTAAGTTCTTGGCTGTGCTTTCTCACCTTCCCTCCCCAGTTACACAAGAGTTGGCTCGGGAAGCCCTGGGGATGATGCACGGACCTATGCCCAGAACCCACAGTTGAAAAAGAAGTCACTAAGGAAGGAAATAAGATGAATTGCTTCTCTTTCCTGGTTGCTTTTTCATTAATTAAAGGAACACTTGGGATGTTCTTTCTAAGTCATAGTTTATTATCTTTGAATTAAATTAAGCCTGCAAAACATTAGACAAAAATATAAGGGACTTCACAGATTCTTAGATATAATTGACTGGAGTTAGTGGGCTCAAAGAAGGGAGAAGTGAGAAGGATGGCTTAGTAACTTTCAAATCAAAAGTGCAATAGCTCTCAAACTATCTTTAACCTACACCCATAGTCTCCTAGTCAATAGCTGTTGTCAACGATGCCCAATCCCCAGGGAGGCAGGTGTACACACTTCGGGCAAAAAGGGTTCCCAGCGACACCGGCACACGGCTTTCAGGAGTCACTATGACGGGGGACAGAGCCCAAGTGACTCCAAGCTAACAAGGGGCTCCCCTGGGGCTCAGCGGTGAAGGATCTGCTGGCCAGTGCAGGAGACACAGGTTCGATCCCTGGGTCAGGAAGATCCCCTGGAGAAGGAAACAGCAACCCACACTGGTACTCTTGCCTGGGAAATCCCATGGACAGAGGAGCCTGGCAGGCTACAATTCATGGGGTCGCAAAGAGTCAGACACGACTCAGTGACTGAAACACCCCACCACAACAAGCTAATGAGACCAATGTTCCCTGACTAGAAAAGAAAAACCATATATTCTTGCTTAGAGGAAAGAGCATGAAGAGTCTGTGAATGACGCAGGCTGAAGTTCAAATTCCAGCCATCCTACTTACTGTGTGCACCCTTCTGGGCCCTTAATCCATACTACAGATGAGGGAGCAGCAGTCACTTCACACAGTGGTAGTGAGGAGCAAAGAGGTGACTTGAGGAAGGCACCCAGCGCAGTGTCACCTAACAGGCAGTCAATAAATGCTAGTTTCATTCCATTCAAAGCAACACGAAGGATGATGGTTAAGAATTTGGTGAAAATAGAAGAAAATCCCGGCTCTTTGGAACATTAAGACTCAATAATACATGACCAAAGTTTATACAGGATGTTTAAACAGTGCTATCATATTTGTGACCTCTTTTTCCCTCACAAGCATTTTCAGGGATGATTAGGAAGTAATGGTTGCCCAGAAAGTTAAGCTATTTGCCTGATATCATGCATCTGGCAAAAAATTCAACAGTAGGAACAGACCCTATCTGCACATCTCTGGGATTACATCAGACAGCCTCAGGACCTGGCAACCTTACCACCCAAGATAGATATTTTTTTTTCCAGTATGGTAAGCTCATACCATAAATTCATTCATTTAGCAAATATTTACTGAGTGTCTATTATGTGGCATTTAGACCCACCCATGAACAATGAACAATACAGCAAAGAACTCTGCCTTCAGGGAGAGGGATGGGAAGAAAAGGCCAACAATAAGCTGGAAACACGAGTAAGTAAATTCTACAGCATGCTGGAAGTTGGTAAATGCTATAGTAAGAAAGAAAACTTAGAGCAGGGAAAGTGTGGGCTTCCATTTTAGATCAGATGCTAAGGTATTAACAGATCTCATGAGGAAGGTGGCATTTAAGCAAAGCCTTGAAAGAGATGAGAGTTAGTAGATGAGGTCAGAGGGCAGTTCCTGATAGAGGGAACAGCCAGTGCAAGGACACTGAATCAGGAACGAGTCTTGTGTGCAGGACTGGGGCCCCTGTGGCCAGCGTGGGGTGAGAAGGGGTGGGGAGCAGGTGAGAAGGTCCATTTTTCTGTTTTTAGAACTGGCATAAAAGAAGCTTTGTTTGTGGGTATACTACAGATCTTCCTAGCAAGGACTTGAGTTGTCAAGACCCCTCTCAAACCAAGCATGCCATTGTCTGTTTACATTTATATCATACCCAAACATCTGGTCAAGTTAAGGTAAATTTCACTAATCCTTTTCTGAGTATTAGAAAAACCTATTTTTTCTTTTTTAAGTCTTTGGGGCTATATTTGTCAGCCTTTACACCAATCAGATTGGCTTCATGTGCAGACTAAGATCTTTAGTAAGAGTCACACACAAAAACGCTTATTTAGTAACATGGATTCTGCCACCAGGCTTTTCACCTTGGTTTTAATCGTGAGATTTAATAGCTTTTCCAATAAGCCTGAGCTTCCAGCTAGGAGACAGTTTTTAGATATCTCCCCACTCATTTACATAGCATCAGATTATAAATGTCTGATACTGTGAGAATTAGTGCCGAGCTGCATCAAAAAAAGTAAATAATTAGCAGAAGCACACATGGCGGACTCATTTCAAATTCTTTATTGCTATCACCCTGATATAAGCAAATGATACTGGTCACGCATCTCCTGATCATAACCACAGTAACACTCAACACAAATCAACTTCCACCTGCTCGCAGAGCCAAAAATAGAGCAGCTCAGAGATTTCTGTGTACTAGAGAAAGTAGTGGGTCTGAGAGATTAAAAAAGACACAGGTCTGATGCAAAGCTTTTTCAAGAGTAACAAGTACTGAGCATTTGCAATTCTTGGACAATTCCCTGAAAGGACTTGAAGGTCTCTGAGGCTGCTACCTATCATGTGTGGTAGGTACCATACCATAATTTCTATACAGAGTATATATCCTATATTATACTATATTAAGAAAAAAATCAAGTTTGGAGGATGGTTCAAACTGGATAATGTAGACGATCAAAGAATAAACCTGAATTACTAATTCATATTCACTTTATTTTTTTATTATTTTACTTTATTTTATTTTACAATACTATATTGGTTTTGCCATACGTCAACATGAATCCACCATGGGTAATAATTTCTATCATTTTTCTTGTGGTTTTGATACAACTGAATAAGAAACTTATCTCTGATCTTTGCAAAACCCCTCATGACCAAACTTATCTGGCTGATGCTTAGTTTAGGGAGTTAATGTCACCAGCAGACAGAGACAGGATTTTATCCTCTACACAGCAAATGTCACAGAAGACAACGGCTATGGTGGATTCTGATCTGCTGCACATGAGGTACCTTCAGCCTTGGATAACTTTCCATTATTCATTTCTGCTTTAAAACACAACTTCTAAAAAAAATAAAAAATAAATAAATAAATAAAACACAACTTCTGTTGTATCCCAGTCAACGTTCCTGTTCAACAATTTAATACCGTTAGAATCTCATTTTTAATTGATATAATGTAACACTGCATTTAACATGAAGAGATTCTTTTCATATTTCTAACAAAAATACACCTGAGGGCCTAGAGGTTTTCCCTGAGCTCTAGGTAGGTTACAGTTTTCTGTCAGAAGCAAGCTGAAGAAGCACTCGCCAATCTGCCTTCCTAAGCAAGCAATGCAAATAGAGGAAAACAATAGAATGGGAAAGACTAGAAATCACTTCAGAAAAATCAGAGATACCAAGGGAACATTTCATGCAAAGATGGGTTCAATAAAGGACAGAAAAGATAGGGATCTAACAAAAACAGAAGATATTAAGAAGAGGTGGGAAGAATACACAGAAGAACTACACAAAAAAGATCTTAATGATCCACATAACCACTATGGTGTGATCACTCACCTAGAGCCAGACTTCCTAGAGTGCAGAGTCAAGTGGGCCTTAGGAAGCAACACTACGAACAAAGCTAGTGGAGGTGACAGAATTCCAGCCGAGCTATTTCAAATCCTGAAAGATAATGTTGTTGAAGTGCTGCACTCAATATGCCTGCAAATTTGGAAAACTCAGCAGTGGCCACAGGACTGGAAAAGGTCAGTTTTCATTCTAATCCCAGAGAAAGGCAATGCCAAAGAATGCTCAAACTACTGCAAAACTGCACGCATCTCCCACAATAGCAAAGTAATGCACAAAATTTTCCAAGCTAGGATTCAACAGTACGTGCCCCAAGAACCTCCAGATGTTCAACCTGGATTTAGAAAAGGCAGAAAAACCAGACATCAAATTGCCAACATCCCTGGATCACAGAAAAAGCAAGAGAATTCCAGAAAAACATCTACTTCTGCTTCATTGACTATGCTAAAGGCTTAGGCTGTGTAGATCACAACAAACTGTGGAAAATTCTTAGAGATGGGAAAACCAGACAACCTTACCTGCCTCCCATGAAACCTGTATGCAGGTCAAGAAGCAACAGTTAGAACTGCACACGGAAGAACAGACTGGTTCAAAATTAGGAAAGGACTGGTTCATCAAGGCTGTATATTGTCACCCTGCTTATTTAACTCATATGCATAGTACATCATGTGAAATGCTGGGCTGGATGAAGCACAAGCTGGAATCAAGATTGCCAGGAGAAATATCAACAACCTCAGATATACAGATGATACCACCTTTATGGCAGAAAGCAAAGAACTAAAAAACCCCTTGATGAAGGCAAAAGAGGAGAGTGAAAAGGCTGGCTTAAAACTCAACATTCAAAAAAAAACTAAGATCATAGCATCCAATCCCATCTCTTCATGGCAAATAGATGGGGGAAACAGTGGAAACAGTGACAGACTTTATTTCTGGGGGCTCCAAAATCTTATGGATGTTGACTGCAGCCATGAAGTTAAAAGATGCTAGCTCCTTGGGAAAAAAAGCTGTGACAAACCTAGACAGCACATTATAAAAGAGAGACATTACTTTGCCAACAAAGGTTCATATAGTCAAAGCTATGGTTTTTCCAGTAGTCATGTATGGATGTGGGAGTTGAACCATAAAGAAGGCTGAGTATTGAAGAATTGATGCTTCTGAACTGTGGTGTTGGAGAATACTCTTGAGAGTCCCTTGGACATCAAGAAGATCAAACTAGTCTATCCTAAAGGAAATCAATCCTGAATATTCACTGGAAGGACTGATGGTGAAGCTAAAGCTCCAATATTTGACCACCTGTTGTGAAGAGCTGATTCATTTGAAAAGACCCTGATGCTTGGAAAGACTGAACACAGGAGGAGAAGGGGATGACAGAGGATGAGATGGTTGGATGGCTTACCAACTCGATGGACATGGGTTTGAGCAAGCTCAAGGAGATGGTGAAGGACAGGGAAGGCTGGAATGCTGCAGTCCATAGGGTTGCAAAGAGTAGGACATGACTAAGTGACTGAAAAGCAAACAACTGTACTTTTTCCTGAACTCAACATGTGACCAGCTGGGCATCACTTGGATAATTCACAAAGCACCTCTTAAGTCTTCAGTTTATCTGGAGCAACATGTCTCTACAATTTGAAACTCCTAATGTAGTCATTTTTATGCTTTGCTAAGTCAAAGAACAGAAAGGAGATACCAACAATCACCAATGAAACATGCTGAATTGCAGTTGAATTTGTTTTTGTCTTCAATGCAGCTGATACATTTCTCAGATGGTTTCATTCAGATACCATCTTACATACAACTTAGATGTCAACAACTTAATATCCAAAGACTTGCTATGCCTAGACATTATACTAAGAAGACCACTAGAGTTCCTCATTTAATTTTTATGGCAATTTTCTAAACTCTCATTCCACAACTATCATCCCCAATTCACAAATAAGCAGGTAGAGGCCTTAGAGAGGCTGAGCAACTGGTGAGTGTTACACAACTAGGAGATGGAGGTTCAAGCTCCAGGTTCTATGCTTGGCTTGATAACCACGTGATTAGAATTCACTCTATTGATAGCTCAGTTTTCCCTGTTCTGAAAGTCCTTTTTTAAGAGCATATTTTGGCATGCATTTTTACAGAAAATCCTTACTTTCCCACAACTTGGTTCTATCCATTCATGTATAAACATTAAACTTTCTATGTTTAATGTTTATGCATTGCTTGGTGGCTGAACTTAGAAAAAATGCTCTATCCTGATTTCTTAAAAAGTTAAACATATACCTACCATATGACCCAGACATTTTACTCCTAGGTACTTGCCCAAGAGAAATGCAAATATATGTCCACGGTAAGACTTGCACATAAATATTCATGGCTATTTTATTCACAATAGCCAATAACCAATTCAATACCAATAACCAATTGAATACCAATTCAACAGGAAAGTAGATAAACAAAATATGTTATAACCATAAAATGAAATACTACTCAGCATTGTAAAGGAATGAACTACTGAGACACAATGTGGATGAATCTCAAGACAGGTACAGTGGTGAAAGAAGCCAGATACAAAAGAGTACATACTGTAAGCTACCATTCATCTAAAATTCTAGAAAATGTAAATTAATCTATATGACAAAACCTAGAGCAGTGGTTGCCTAGAATTGCAGGCAGAAAGAAGATCAGATTGCAAAGCAAAATGAAGAAACTTCTGAAGGTGATGAAAATGATCTATGTATCCTGTTTGGAGCAATGATTTCATGGGCTTATACAGGTGTGAAACAATGTGCATTCTCTCTTTAACAGGATATAATTTATTGTACATAGATTGTATCTCAATAAATTTGAAATAAATTATCTGGTTTCTAAAGAAAACCATATATATACTGAATTCCAGTTGTCAAAACTTTTTTAAAACATACTCAAAATTTTATGAAACTGCCCAGTCCTTATCTGACATAACATATAGTTTGAGCTTTCCCCACTGTTTAGATTCTAAACTCCTGGTAGCCAAGAATAAATTTGCATTTTTAGCTTAAATTCTGTGCAGCTTAGAAAACAGCACTGGGCATTGCAACTCTTCAGAGAATTGTGTCTAAATGTAACTCCATTATGCTGTTTTTCATTGCTTTTCAAAGACATCCTGGAAGCAGAATCTACAGTGAGCCTGCTAGCTTGTCCATAAGCCTTAAAAAAGTGTCACCAAGGAAATGTTTGCATTTGTTCCTAAACAAAGACAAGTATACCTTAGAGATATTGTGGGCTCAGTCCCAGACCAACTGAAATAAAGCAAATATCACAATAAAGCAGGTCACAAGAATGTTTTGGTTTCCCATGCACATAAAACTTACATTTGCACTATACTATAGTCTACTAATTGTTGTTACTGTCAGTCGCTAACTTGTATCCAACTCTGCAGCACGCCGGGATCCTCTGTCCTTCACTATCACCAGGAATTTTCTCAAATTCATGCCCATTGAGTCGGTGATGCTACCTAACCATCTCATCCTCTGCCTCTCTTCTCCTTTTGCCTTCAATCTTTCCCAGCATCAGGTTCTTTTCTGATGAGTCAACTCTTTGCATCAGGTGGCCAAAGTATTGGAACTTCAGCTTCATCATCAGTTCCTCCAATGAACATCTGGGGTTGATTTCCTTTAGGATTGACTAGTTTGATCTTCCTGCAGTCCAAGGGACTCTCAAAAGTCTTCTCCAGCCCCGCAGTTTGAAAGCATCAATTCTTCAGCACTCAGCCTTCTTTATGGTCCAACTTTTGCATCCGTATATGGCTATTGGACAATATATAGCTTTGACTATACAGGGCTTTGTCATCAAAGTGCTGTCTTTGCTTTTTAATATGCTGTCTAGGTTTGTCATAGCTTTCCTTCCAGGAGCAAGTGTCTTTCAATTTCATGGTGGTGTAGTCACCGTCTGCAGTAATTTTGGAACCCAAGAAAATAGCATCTGTCACTGCTTCCAATTTTGCCCCTTCTATATGACAGGAAGTGATGGAACTGGATGCCATGATCTTAGGTTTTTTAATGTGAAGTTTCAAGCCAGCCTTTTCTCTCTCCTCTTTCACCTTTATCAAGAGATTCTAGCTCCTCTTCACTTTCTGCCATTAGAGTGGTATCATCTGCTATCTGAGGTTGTTGATATTTCTCCTGGAAATCTTTATTCCAGCTTGAGCTTCATCCAGCCCAGCATTTCTCATGATGTACTCTGCACAGAAGTTAAATAAGTGAGGTGACAATATATATCCTTGATGTACACTTTTTCCCAATTTTGAACCAGTCTATTGTTCCATGTCTTGTTCTAATTGTTGCTTCTTGTCCTGTATACTGGTTTCTGAGGGGACAGGTAAGGTAGTCTGGTATTTGTATCTCTTTTAAGAATTTTCCACAATGTGTTGTAATCCACATATTCAGAGGCTTTATAGCATAGTCAATGAAACAGAAGTAAATGTTTTTCTGGAACTCTCTTGCTTTCTCCATGATCCAATGAAAGTTGGCAACTTGACCTCTGATTCCTCTGCCTTTTCTATACCCAGCTTGTACATCTACAAGTTCTCAGTTCTTGTACTGCTGAAGCCTAGCTTGAAGGATTTTGAGCATAACTTTGCTAGCATGTGAAATGAGCTATTAACTGTACAAAATCATTAGGTCTAAGAACATAAAGACATGCCTTAGTTTAAAAAGTACATTTTGCTAAAAAAAAAAAAAAAGCTAACTATCATCTAACAATTGACGGTTGCCACAGGCTTTCAACTTGTGAAAATTGTAGTATCAATACAAAGAACAATCAAGTAGAGCACAATAAATGAGATATGCCTGAAAGGACTGATAAAAACTGAGGACTCTGGGTGAAGTACACTGGCAAGTAAGTCTCAGAACTCCTCCAAAACCCTCCTTATGTTGAGAAACACGTCTCATTATGTGGGCCATACAGGTAGTATCAGCTTTGAAAGCCATGGCAATCCTGAGCTTGAATTCTAGGTTTTCTACAAGGCAAGGGATAAGGGGAAAGAATATGAAATAGAGTTTAGCCCACAAGAGGTCAGAGACTAGAAAGTTCTGTCAGCTCTGGATGTGCTCCCACCTCACTGCTCTCTCACTGATACAGAAGCATTAGGATTACCAGTGCTGGTCACAATCTATTTGTTATTGACAATAAGTACAAAAACTGGGAGTTTCTATACTTACAGAAACTTTGCTATATAAACTCCTATATAGAAACTTGACACTGTTGTGATATGTAGACTCAATTTTCCCTGAACAGGGTATAGACCAGATCCAGTGCTGTCAAACACGTCTGGTGAATCCAGCCATGAACAGGAGGACCATGTTCCATTTATAGTGGCTTAAAATGCAAAGAGAAAAACTGACCCTCTTCTACACATCGTTTAAGAAGTACAGTTTTATAGCACATCTTACTCAGTGAAGGTTAATTCTTCCCTAAGTGATTGTGGCAAGAGCCAGAAAGAGGTCATTCTCTTTCTTCAATTAAATCCATGCAGTATCCAGCCTGGCTGTAGGTGTTCAGGCTGAGATTATATAGAGAACTTAAATAAAACTTCTCAAAGAGAAAGTGTATCAAAAATGCTATATTTCCATTTATAATTAGTATCATAACAATCCTAGACAGCTAATTAAAAAGCAGAGACATCACTTTGTCAACAACGGTCCATATGGTCAAAGCTATGGTTTTTCCAGTAGTCATGTATGCATGTGAGAGTTGGACCATAAAGAAGGCTGAGTGCTAAACTCTTTCGAACTTTGGAGCTTGAGAAGACTCTTGAGAATCCTTTGGACTGGACTGCAAGGAGATCAAACCAGTTGATCCTAAAGAAAATCAACCCTGAATATTCATTGGAAGAACTGATGCTGAAGCTTAAGTTCAAATACTTTGGCCACCTGATGGCAAGAGCTAACTCACTGGAAAATACCTGATGCTGGAAAAGATCAAGAACAGGAAAAGTGGGTGACCAAGTATTAAGTAGTTGGAAGGCATCATCGACTCAATGGACATGAGTTTGAGCAAAATCTGGGAGATAGTGAAGGACAGGGACACCTGGTGTGCTGCAGTCCATGGGGTCGCAAAGAGACACAACTGACTGAAGAGCACTCACATACGAGAAGAGAGAATCAGAGAAGGATAAAACGCACACAGCTGATAAAAGCGGGGGCCGGATTCAAAGCTGGGTCTACCTGACCCCAAATGGGTTCCCAGGTTTTGAGGACATACATTGGTGTGCCACACCAGACAGACGCCTGCAGGGTAGGTGGGGGCCCTTCAGCAGTGAGCCCCCTTCAAATCTCAAACCAGCCCATCTTTCTCTCAACAATAATTACAAGTCCACCAATCTTTAGGACACAAACTCACTCATTAACAGTCCACCAGGATACAATTTTAGTAACCTGGCTAACAGCACACATCTATTTAATTGAACAAACATTAGTCCTTTCCAAGTCACTCAAATGACTGCAGAAAATTCTGAAAGATTTATCCAAACAGGTCTAAAAGCCACACACACAAAAAAGAATGTAATTCAGCAGTTGTTCACAGCAGGAGTTTTGCTAAAATAACTCACAACAGGATACACTAGAATGCCTTTCCCATTCCCACAGTTGGTAAAGGACAAGCAGCATTTGAGGACTGAAATATTTTCAAATTGCTCTATAAAATTAGAAATATTTCTTCAATCTTTCTCACTCTGGCTCTTGCTTTCTTTCTCCCCCTCTCTCTCCTCTAAATTTGAGGCTCTTTCTTGTCCTTCAAATCTATTGTTCAGTTAATTTGTGCACGCTGGAATATTCTAATTTAAATCCGAGTCTGGGACATTCTATATTTTGTTTCTAGCTGTAAGAGTGTGAATGCCATAAATAACATGTACTGTGCTGTTCACTGTTCCTAAACAGTCTGATAAGCTCATATTGAAACAATTTCAGCAATCACATTTGACAGCTCACCAGGATCCTGTTCAATCCAGCCTCCCAACCAGTCCATTACTCTTGCCAGTTTCCAGGAGGAGGAGGCATTCAGACACCCACCTTTAAATGAGAAGAGTTCTGGTGGAACCCTCATAGGAGAGGTATACTCCAGCTAACAGGCCGTCAATCTGTCAGTATCTCTTAAGATTCCTTAGCTCTGTCCGACTGAATGTCTGATTCAGAGCTGAGAGAAAGGGGAACCCAGTGGGTGGGGGTCCTGTCAATTTCATTTCCCAGGATCCATCTGCAAACTTGTGTCAGACCAAAGCAGCACAAACCAGATCCACTAGAGGAGCAACACGTACTTTCTTTCTCCTAATTAACTCACTCATCCATTAAGTAAATAGTAACTGAATACTTACTAGATTACAAAGACACCATGTACTGCTATAGAGAACTTTGCAACTGGACACCTCTAGGGCCAATTCTTGACTCCATTATACATAGCAATATGAGCCTCCCTAAGTTTCTTAACGGAGGGGTCTCGAAGAGTCGGACATGACTGAGCGACTTCACTTCCACTTTTCACTTTCATGCACTGGAGAAGGAAATGGCAACCCACTCGCGTGTTCTTGCCTGGAGAATCCCAGGGATGGCGGAGCCTGGTGGGCTGCCGTCTATGGTGTCACACAGAGTCAGACACGACTGAAGCGACTTAGCAGCAGCAGCAGCAAGTTTCTTAAGTTTTCAAGGCCTCGGTTTCTCCGTCTATAAGATGGAGATAACAGGGTTGCTATGAAGATCAAATGAGATAATGCATTATGTAATGTAATGTATGACTCCAAAACATCAACTTCCTTCCTGTCTTCTCCCTTTATTCAGCCATGAAAAGAATTGAAGTACTGATACATGCTAAGTGTGGGTGAACCACAAAATCATGTTAAGTGAAAGAGGCCAGACACCAAAGATCACTTGATCCCATTTATATTAAATGTCCAGAATATGTTAATATACTGCACACTGAATGGTTAATTATATGTTATGTGAATTTCACTTCAATAGTTTTAAATGTCAAAAAAGGATATTAAAGAAAGGAAAGAGGAAAAAAGGGGGCAAAGAAGGAAAAAGAAACT
The DNA here is from genome assembly GCF_014754425.2 of Oryx dammah. Lineage (NCBI taxonomy): Eukaryota > Metazoa > Chordata > Mammalia > Artiodactyla > Bovidae > Oryx > Oryx dammah. The sequence continues at coordinate 39,824,369 of NW_024070185.1, read as the reverse complement.
GTCATAGGTGCTGAAGAAAGAAATACCCATAGAGATATAAAGATGCTAAGAAAACAAGCAGTTCAACTGAGAAATCAATTAGAAATTGCTCCAGTGGTTCCAGTCTCTTTCTCTTCAGTGACACAATTGAGGTTTGAAATCATTCTTTTTAAACCTTCATTTTTCATGCCAATATACAGGAGCCTATACTCTAACTAGCCTAAAATTCCTGGCAGTTACTGAGTCTAGACAGACAGAAGGTTAAGTTCAGCAAAATCCAAAGAACTCACCAGACCCTCTCAACCTTGGCGGGAAGGGTGGGGTGTTCAGAAGATCAGACAGAGGCAGCACGGAAGCACTGAGCAACATGGGGTACCTGGGGAGATCACCATCCTAAGTGGCAGATCCTACGGGCCGTGAGTCCTGCTAAGAGTGCCTACTGCGCTGGGCCTGAGGGTTCTGAAACACAGATGCTCCCTGCACTCAGAAGGAGGTTTCAAACGCTGCAGATGAAAACTTAAAATAGAATAAGAGACGCTAGTTTCCATAGAAGACCCTTCACTCCTTTCACTTACCACTGGTCCTACAATCTATATCTATAGCTGGGAACTTTGGTCCTCAGTAGTCTAATCACCAAGAACCAACTTTTATTGAAATCTACCAAAATTCTAAAATGCAAATGCATATCATCTTATTTTCCTCACAGAATAAAAACATTTATAAGTAAATAATAAAAATTTTGCATTACCTTTTATCACTTAAAAAATCTTACTTTTAAAAGAATTTGTCTGCTGCTAAATACATTCAAGGATGGCAGAACAGCACATAAAACAAAAGTATAGAGCTAAACACTGTATAGCAGCATAACTAATATACATATTTCTAATGTGTATCAAGAAAAATAAATGTATCTAAAATACCAAATGATGACGGGATGAAGATGTCAATTCTTTAGGGTCATAAGACATTGTCCAGTTAGACCTACCCTAATATTTGTAGAATAGAGGCAAGAGTACAAATGGAGGCCCATAGATCATACGCTGTGAAGTGTCTGCTCACCCTATCCGATTCAAGATAGGCAACTCCTGTTCACAAGACCCCTAGCTCCTCCTGGCATTCTCCATTTAAGTTCCTCAAAGAACCTGAGGCTGGAATCCAGGTTGAATGTAGAATTCTTCAACTTCTCAGAGCCCTGCACTAGGACAGAGCTGTGCCAGGAGAGCCCCTCCATACTTTGACTTTCCCCCTTTTCCCCACCTCAGTTCTATCTTCCACCACAAGGGGTATCAAACACACATCCACAATACTGGCCCTCAGCCACCCCTCAGACCTGGGGTTCATCCACTTCAGGTGAAAGAACCTGAGAAGGTCAGAGAAGATCCTAGAATAAGGTGTAAGGCCATTAGGGCAGAGAATTCTAGGACTCCAAATATCCACCACAAGGTCTAGAAGGAGGGGGCCCAGGCTGTGAGTTGGCACATCTTCTTGGATCTGTGGATTCCGTATTTAACAGAGAAGGGAGAAGATAAAGAAGGGCCAGAGTGGAGTCCTTCAGAGCTATGCTCCTCAAAAGTGTGCTCCACCAACATAAGAGTGGATACCATCTGGGAACCTACTAGAAATACAGAATTCTAGGCCCTGCTTGGATCCACTCAATCAAAATCTCTAAGCAAGTCTCTATGTACACTGAAGTTCAAGTATGGGACTAGGATAGGGCCTCTTTTGTCCAAATCAAAGGGTGATGTTTTGCCTGGCAATTGTCAGCGCTTTAATATACCACTTAACCAACTTCAAAAGTGAAGTTCAGCTATTCCAGATGAAAGAACATTCCATCCAGGTGCATGACAACTGCTGCTGCTGCTGCTAAGTCGCTTCAGTCGTGTCCGACTCTGTGTGACCCCATAGACGGCAGCCCACCAGGCTCCCCTGTCCCTGGGGTTCTCCGGGCAAGAACACTGGAGTGAGTTGCCATTTCCTTCTCCAATGCGTGAAGTGAAAAGTGAAAGTGAAGTCGCTCAGTCGTATCCGACTCTTAGAGACCCCATGGACAGCAGCGCACCAGGCTCCTCCATCCATGGGATTTTCCAGGCAAGAGTACTGGAGTGGGGTGCCATTGCCTTCAACACAGGGACTTAATTCTCCAACACCTCAGGCAAAGGATCCAAGAAAAGTGGAATGATATGGGTCCTATCTATACTTCTGGGTTGAGACTGAGTCATGGAGGGTTTTTTTTTTTTTTTTTTACTTTATTTTACTTTACAATACTGTATTCGTTTTGCCATACATTGACATGAATCCACCACAGGTGTACATGCGTTCCCAAACATGAACCCCCCTCCCACCTCCCTCCCCATAACATCTCTCTGGGTCCTCCCCGTGCACCAGCCCCAAGCATCTTGTATCCTGCATCGGACATAGACTGGCAATCCGTTTCTTACATGATAGTATACATGTTTCAATGCCATTCTCCCAAATCATCCCACCCTTTCCCTCTCCCTCAGAGTCCATAAGTCCGCTCTACACATCTGTGTCATGGAGTTTTTAAAAATTGTAACAGATTTCCAGAAACTTTATTAATTCTCACGGCATAATATCATCAGAATATAAGTTAGACACCAAAGAAAATCTGGCTCTACAATTAAAAGTAGGATCCCACAATCTAATTATTATATTTTCAATTAAAGCTAGAGCTCCTGGTACATTTTCCCAGTGTTTCTTGAATTTTCAGAGATCTGTGAGCATGTTCAGAGCAGGAATATGTTAATTAGAGAGAGAATTTCCAATAAGAAGCTCAGTCCACACCTGATAATTAGGAATGTTGAAACAATTCACTGACCCTTTAGAGACTCTTCCCTAGTGTTGGCTGCCCTTAGGGATTCACAGAAGGCCACATCACGATTTCTACCACTTGTCACTTTTGCTGCTGCTTTTGCAGACTGTCGTATTTACAAGTCTTCAAGAAGCAGTTTGGTGAGCCAAGTGACACTGAAATCCTGGCACTCCCTTTTTCTACTGTCTGCCTTTCAGTCCTTAGGGCCACTTTAACTTCACCCAGAGCCCTTCTCGGTGGAAGATTTTAGCAATGTAAACCCTCACATCCCAGAGTGCAGGATCTTGCCTTCAGAACCTGAATGTCCCTTGGTATCCTAGAGTGTCTCTCCTCTTCACCGAGTGGTGAATGGGACCAAAACCCAAATGTGGAGGATTCTCATCTAGTAGCAGTGAGATCATACTTGATACTTCACCATGCTGCTGTGTGCACTATCATTGCTAGGTGAGCCGGGACACTGGGGCTCTGATTATGTTTTGAGAAACATATGCTTCCAATAGAACTGAGGATGAGACAACAGAGCAGAAATACAAAGAGAAGGAGCGAGACCAGTCTGAAAGTACTAGGAGTAGAAATAGCTCAGTAAGATTGCTTATGACGGCTACACGGTATGCTGTTTTCCAAATGTGCACATTCTCCCTCAATCTGCACTGCCCTGCTTATGGCAGATGTTATCCCCATTTTACAAATGGCAAGATAAAGGCTTGGATTGTTTATGGAAAATCACATAGTTAGTGAGCCATGATTCAAAACCAGGTTTAGCCAACCAAACTCAAAGTTCTGGACCAGTGCATCATACTGTAAAGAAACCAGAAAAGACTCCAGAAGATTCAGTCAGATCTCTGCATGTTGGATTACTTCAGTATAACCCAAACCGACCTCCTAACTTTCTCCTGTTGCACTCCCTATCTGTCTCCTAGTTAGCCTCCACATTTAAATTTTAGCTCCCACCGATTCTCCACTTTCTACTTTTCATTTCCATTGCCACTGGCCTAACTGGGGCCTGGTCACTTCTCTTCTTTGTTACTGCAACAGTGCTCTAACTGATTTCCCTCCATTCAATCCCTCACTTCTGTGACACAGCCTGATGTCAGAATGAATGTCCCCAAGCAAAATCAGGACACAGCCCTTCCATGGAAATCATCCAACTTCTTAAAAGGCACAATCTCATACTAACCTCCCTTGCTGTCTTGCCTTCCACACCACTCTTCTTATACTTGACCCAAATGATTGCCTCCCCCAAACACAAGACCATAACCTCAGTCAAGGGTCATTTCATTCCCCAGGGCTGGGATGCCCATCTTTTCATTCTCTTCGATCAAAATCAACTCCTTCCTTCAAAGCTCAGTCAAGAATCTCCTATCAACACCGGTCTTCCTTTCCTAAGCATTCCCACACGGTCTTGCCTTTGAGCTGCTTTTATTTTATGTCATAGGGTTCAGCTTGCCTGACTCATGTGCTACATTGAAAGATTCAAGGTCATCTTTATAAACACAATACCTACAATGCTTTTCACAGGGAATTACCATCTGAAATGAACCTCAAGTGAGAATTTTCTTTTAAAGGTTTTTAAACCTTTAAATTCATCAGTAAGAATTCTGAAATTCATTGCATTGCAGATTTTGTTTTTGTTCTTATTTGTTTCCCTCCCCCCTTCCCCGGCTAAAAAGCTAGAAGTCAAATCTCTATCATCAACTCTTGCCCTATTCTAATTTCTATCTTCTCTAACTTTATTCTCTACTTTCTACCTGTATTTTACTACTTTATGTTTCCTTTAATTTACCTCATTTTCTCTGGAACAAGATGGCATATAAATAAATAGTTGTATAAATAAAGACTAGATTTTTTAGAAATGACTGACAACTTGAATTGAAAATAAGATCCTATTGGGGGAAAAAGTGAAGAACCCAGCCTAAGTTTGTTACAGTTTCTGTCCATAGTCAAAATGGAAGGATACTGGACTAAAACAAGAAAGCAATGTGCTCTCTCAGACTCAAAGGGCGCTACAGTGAAAACTAGGGGTGTAAGGGGCTGTAGTACTCTGAAGCTATAGCCTTAAGCACTGAAGTCCAGATAGTAAACAAGTACCCAACAAACAGAGAATTATCTAAGAATTTTTTATTTACCTTTGACTTCCCAAATCCAGTCCCAACCATAAGTGACTGCTTGTTGTGCATGGTACAGGAGGTGGAGAAAACTATACTAGAGATTGGTGATATACCAGGAGAAATTGCAGGAAAGCTGGTTATTTAGAGGAACCCTCTTTGATGCAAAAATCCCTCCCCACTCGTTTCTCATTTCATTTGAGTGTAACTACTGACCCTCAAGGAGAAATGAAAGCCAGTGGAGGGGGTGAGAAATAAAAGGGGCAGACTGCAGTGGCCCCTGGTTCATAAGAGTTACTAATCCATTCAGCTAAGGCAGAGAAAAAACCAGGGCTGAAGCCAGGGGGCATCCAGGTTCCAACACTTGGTCCCCATATCTTACTAGCCAGGTGAGTTTGGAAAAATCATCCACTTGTCCAAGCCTCAGTTTTCTCTATCCTAAAATGGGAACAGCTATGTCTTCCTTACAGGGTACTTTGAGGATCAAATGAAATGATATGAATTTGCTTTATAAACTCTTGATTGACAAGAATGTTATTTTCATTTCAACAAATTTTTATTGAGAGAAGTAACAGCACAGGAGCATAGATTACAGACTCGAAAACCACAAGGCCTAGGATTTAAATTCCAGTTCTGGCACTTCCTAGTTTTATGCCCATGGACATGTTACTGATTTCTCCAAGGCTCGGTTTTCTCATTTGTAAATGGGACAAGAGTGACTATCGGATAGGCGTACCATGAGGAGTAAGTGAGTTAATTTTTTATCTAAAGAAGTATCTGGCATATCATAAATGTTATACATGCTTCATAAGTACATTGACTGTGAATATCCCATAAGCCAGGTACTAAGCTGTGTGCTGCACGTGCACCCCGGGCTCCCTCTCGTCCACCCCCAACCCTGCCACACACCACACACAGTAACAAGGGATCCCGTCAGACCTTTCACACACCTAGACACAACTTAACCTATGACCCAAGCAATTGGAGATAAATGATAAACTTCTCAGGGGCAGAAAATCAGGTGATAACCTCGACAGGGGGTTTATAACTGGAATTCTCCTGAATTTCAAATTTCAGATTTTCATCCGGTCCTTGTTGTCACTTAATTAATTTGTAGTCTCTCTCCATAACTTGCTCTGATTCACTTATGCTTGTGAAATGTTCAAACAGTTTTTTTTAATACCACTTTTTTAAATGAACTATTATTATGACAGCTGTGGAGAAATTTCACTTTGGTGTTGAGAAATGTTTTATACACACCTTTCAGCTTGCCCACGTTCAGGAAAGACATGAAATGCAGGAAGTACAAAAAAAATCACTTTATTGGATGAAACTTTTACAAGGTCTCTCACCCATCTTTATGAGTTTTGTAGCTTTTTTGTTTTTGTTTGTATGTTTATTTTAAGTTGAACATTAAAGCAGGAGAAGAACATCTTTTCCCTCTTCCTGTTTACCTGGCATGGAGGAGGTAACCCGATAAAACTTCAATGAGGCCAAGTAAATTTTGTCACTCTTGGATAATTCATTCTATAATTAATCAAGGGTTTTATTTGAGGATGATTAGTGTCCGGCCATATTCCAATTTTGACATTCTAAAAATATTATCCCATGATTGACTACTCTTTTGAAGTGCAGCAGAAAAGTTGTTCAACTCATTACCAAGCTCCAAAAATCCTCTGTTGACACAGAGGGAAACCTCTAATTACATGAGTCACTGTAGTTTTACAACTGAATAAACTGTTAACTAAGTTGGAAAAATTATCATCAAGATGATAAAGGTCATTTGGAACTCAATGCCAAAGCACTCCTGACTTATACTTTTCAGAGAATGACCACTTGTAAAGAGATTGATGTCTGGGAGATTAAAGGTGAAATCTAATATGATTTCCCAGGTCTCAATAGGCTGCTTTATACTGACTAAAAGGAAAAGGAATTTCCTGGGCATGTCCCTTTAGTGTTTTGGTCCTATGAGTATGTATGAGAATTCAATCTGTAAGTCATTGTGCTAGCATGTTATAAAGATGACTGGCCCTTTGTCTTGTGACATAGTTTGGTCATACATACTCAATTTTCCACTACTCTTTTGTTCATTATTTTCCTTCAAAGTTTACATTTGTACAGCTTCCTTAATCCTAATTTCTTAAAGGCATGGACCCAGCCTTTTTATATATTAAATGCTATGCATACAACTATTGTTATCTGTGGGAAAAATCTGGAAAAGTATACACTGGACTTCCTTACAACTATGATCACCTGCTTTTCTCCTCCACTGATCTCCAAGGCAGTCTAATTCACACAATTGAGGGACTGCCTGATAACCTCATCTTCTTTCACCATGAGCCACTGAGTAAAGCTGGAGAGCCTGCTACAATATTAGGAACCATCCCTCTCTTACAAACTCAGAGAAAGAAGAAAACCAATGGAACAAGCTTTGGCACCAGACCTTACTCTCATTCCTTCTTAACTTCTGGGGAGTTAATATTCTAAAGGACTCTTTTCACACCTAGGGTGCTTCCACACTCTACCTGCTTAACATGGAATTTAATAGGCCATTTAGTTATCCTTTCAAGAGGGTACAGCACATTCATTCAGTAGAGTATTTCTGCACATATTAAAATTGGTTGTGAGTACTAAAATTCAAGGCCTTGATTGAAAAAAATTTTCCTTTTTCCTAGCTGTTGAATGTAGGATTCTTTCAGTACTGAAGGGAAACACAGAGAAGCTGCCAAACATTCTCTGCTCATGTCTCTCCCTCTTCCACACAATGTATCACCCTGAGTTACTGACTGTGGAAAGAAGCCCATGCTTCACTGAAGCAGTTATGCTCCCATGTTTCCAGCCTACAGAATGTATAAATTCACATAATAATCACAGGATAGCACCACTAGAGAAGAGCTTACAGACTTCCTGCTTCAAGTCAGGATAGAAGTGATTTGTCCAAGGTCACACCACTAGTTAGTGCCAGAGCCTGGACTAGAGAGAGCCTAGTTCTGGCTTCCCAGTCCAATGCTAAACCTCACTATATTTCCTAAGACATATTTGTTTTCTTCCAAAATCCATCCAAATAGCATGTGCTAGAGTTGTAGAAATGCCTATGAGAAACTGACTCTGCAAAGCCAAAGGGCAAATACCAAATACAGAGCCAATCCATCTCGAACTTCTTGGGAAGATCTGTGGGTCAAGAGGCAAGATCATGGCAGGCAGCCCTGCTTTAAAGGATTCCAGGCAGCTGGTAACTGAGACTTCCTGTTTAATAAAATGACATCCTCTGGTCATCCTGCAGGAAACCCCCTGGATAGCCCTGGTACTTGACTAACCAAATATCTACTTATTAACACCTTCTTTATTTCTGAATGGGTAGTCATTTTAATGGGAGACATAAATAGGGAAATGTTAGTCATGGCTTTTTCTCCAGAGTTTGATACTTCTAAAGCAAGACAATCATGTTTTAAATAACATGTTTAAATTATGGAGCCTTGTGGTGTTGGAGAAGACTCTTGAGAGTCCCTTGGACTGCAAGGAGATCCAACCAGTCCATTCTAAAGGAGATCAGCCCTGGGTGTTCTTTGGAAGGAATGATGCTAAAGCTGAAACTCCAATACTTTGGCCACCTCATGTGAAGAGTTGACTCTTTGGAAAAGACTCTGATGCTGGGAGGGATTGGGGGCAGAAGGAGAAGGGGATGACAGAGGATGAGATAGCCGGATGGCATCACTGACTCGATGGCCATGAGTTTGAGTGAACTCCAGGAGTTGGTGAAGGACAGGGAGGCCTGGAGTGCTGCAATTCATGGGGTCACAAAGAGTCGGACACGACTGAGCGACTGAACTGAACTGTATCTAACAGGTTAAAAAAAACACCTGCTATATTGAATATATATACTTTGGTCACTTGATGCAAAGAGCCAACCCATTGGAAAAGATCCTGATGCTGGGAAAGATTGAAGGCAGGAGGGGAAGGGAGTGACAGAGGATGAGGTGGTTGGATGGCATCACTCAATGGACATGAGTCTGAGCAAATTCCAGGAGATAGTAAAGGACAAGGAAGCCTGGCATGCTGCAGTCCATGGATCGCAAAGAGTCAGACATGACTTAGCAACTGAACAACAATAACATATTGAATATATAGTCTTCTAATTCCAAAGATATTTTGTCAAAACGAATTCATTGTTTTAAAATCATGGTTACAATTTAAAAAAAAATGGGCAGAAGACCTAAAGAAGACATACAGATGGCCAACAGGTACATGAAATAGTTGTTCAACATCACTAATTATTAGAGAAATACAAATCAAAACTATAATGATATATCACCTCATACCTGTCAGAATTGCTATAATCAAAAAATTCACAAACAATAAATGCTGGAGAGGGTATGGAGAGAAGGGAACCCTCCTACACTGTTGCTGGGAATGTAAATTGTTGCAGCCACTATGGAAAACTAAAAATAGAGCTACCATATGATCCTGCAATCTCATTCCTGGGCATATACCCAGAGAAAAACATGATCTGAAAAACATGTACCCCAGTGTTCACTGAAGCACTATTTACAATAGCCAAGACATGGAAAAAACAGGGGAGTGGATAAAGAACATGTGGTACATATATTCAGTGGAATATTACTTAGCCACTAAAAAAGAATGAAATAATGACATTTGCAGATGGATGGACCTAGAGATTGTCATGCTGAGTGATGTAAGTTAGACAGAGGAGAAATATCATATGACACCCTTTATATGTGGAATCTAAAAAGAAATGATACAAATCAGCCTAATTACATAACAGAAAGAGACTCACAGACTTAGAAAACAGACTCATGGTAGCTGAGGGTGAAGAGATAGGGAATTTGGGATGGAAATGTGCACACCACTATAAGCAAAATGGATAACCAACAAAGACCTACGATATAGCATATGGAACTTTGCTCAATGTTATGTGGCAGCCTGGATGGGATGAGAATTTGGGGGAGAATGGATACATGTGTACATATGGCTGAATTCCTTTGTTGTTCACCTGAAACTATCATGACATTATTAATTGGCTATACCCCAATACAAAATAAAAAGTTTTTTTTTTTAATAGAATAAAATCATGGTTAGATTCCTAAATTAATCCCCAAAGTCTATTTCAAAAACAAAGTATCACAACATGCTACAATGAAAATGGAAGAAATCCCCACTGGTGGTATATCACCAGATAAGGACAATCTGAAGAGAAGTCTTTTCCTAAACTCTTAAAATGCTAGCAAATGAAAAACAGATTCAGTGAATAAGGGTATGGAAAGTGAAAGTGAAAGTCGCTCAGTTGCGTCTGACTCTCTGTGACCCCATTGACTCTACAATTCATGGAACTCTCTAGGTCAGATACTGGAGTGGGCAGCCTCTCCCTTCTCCAGCGGATCTTCCTGACCCAGGAATCCAATCAGGGTCTCCTGCATTATAGGTGGATTCTTCACCAACTGAGCTCTCAGGAAAGCCCCAAGGGTGTGGAAGGCATGTGAAATTTCTGAATATAAATTCTGAGTATTTCTGAGGACTACTAAGGTTGGTTACAATAATAGAGTACTTTCAATGGAACTATGTGGGCTGTGACTTATGAAAGATGGGAAAAGGAAAAAAACATGAGAAGATGAAAAGAAATAAAGTCTAGTGAAGTTTGGTAGATAGTTCCCAGTCTGACACTGGGTGGTACTGCTGACTTGGGACAGGTGGGCCACTGCGCCTCAGGTAGAAGGGTTGTAAGGATAGTCATCAGAAGTGGTTCTCAATGGTGGGTCCTCAGCAGCATCAAGACCACTTGGGAAATTTTCAGAAATGCAAACCATCGGGCTCCACCCCAGACCTAATGAATCAGAAAGGTTTCTTTTTCAACATCTAGCCCTCCAAGTGATTCTTATGCAAGCTAAAGTTTGAGAACTACTCACCAGTAATGTGGAATGAATAACAGCAAGAAGATGTTCATTAGGCAGGATATTGGCAAATCAGGCAATTTGGCCATATCTCACTAGTGACTGTACTGTAAAGGACTGGTTCTCAAATTTGGCTGCACGTTAAAGTCCCTGGGAAGCTTTAAAAAAAAAAAAAAAAAAAACACCTGATGGTCTAGTTCCACCCCAGAGATTCTGACTTCATTGACACAAAGGTGTGGCCAGGGCATCAGGATTTTTACAAGATCCCCAGGTGATTCTAATATGTAACATTTGGAAAACACTGGTGGAAAGCAATTCAATCATATTATCACTCAATTTATCAATAAAAACATCTTACTCTAGACCCTCTCCTCTTGGGTACATGGTTAAACTTGTGCTTTATAACGTACTTATCACTAGGAAACCATGATCAGTTGGGGTCTACTTCCCATAGGCCAGTAGTTCTCAACAAGGGGCAATTTTGTCCACTCAAGGAATGTCTGGCAATGTCTAGAGACATTCGTTGTCAAAATATGAGTGGAGAAAGTTCACTGCTGAAGTCTAGTGAAGAGAAAAGGCAAGCCCTCACAGCAAAGAACAATCTGGCTTCAGATGTCATTAGTGCTACTTCTGAGAAACTGTGCTATAGACAAATCAACTATTCTCTATTTTAACTCTTGTATCTTAGACTGGATGGAAGAAAGGTGGGCTTGCTTCATAAGCACAGCCATTTTGGCTCATTTCAGCCCTATCAGAGTCCCTTTTTTTGTGTAGATGTCTGTGTGAAGTTATCAGGTGCCTGCTCAGTTACTAATAAAAATAGTGCTTCATTTTCCATTCAAATATGGTTCTTGTTGCATACATTCTGTTGGCCAGAATCCCCAGAGGCAAGAAAGGATAAGTGGAAGGATTTAGGTATCCAAATCCTTTGCTCTAGCAATTCCCATGATTAGCCTTGACTTTTCATTTGCAACTGTCCACATTTTTTAACTTTTCAAGCTGAAGAGTAGGCAGAATAGAGAAGTGAAATGGGAACAGGGTCATATTCAGCCAAACATAAACTCAACCTATGCTCTCTGCATTCAGACAGATGCTGGGAGCTGCTGATGGTTAACCCTTGAGCACATAAGACATGTCTGCTGCTGAGAACAAACTCTGCTACAGAGCCCTACACACTTATTCATCTGTTTTCATTCTGGCTTCAAAAATCAGTAGAGCATAAAATCTTTTACCATCTATTGTGTTTCACCCCAAATCTTCAATATCCACAGTTCCAAAGATTTCCACACTGATTTGGAGCAATTTATGTCAGCCCAGGTGTTTAAAGTTCCAGGTTGAAACATTTGGTTAATTAACATCATGCTGAAAACACTCAAAATCACTTCAGCTGCCACTAGAACAGAACAAAACTCCCAAAAACAAAAACTGTGGGGAAATAGAAACAAATGGCGGTATTCTGTGAAAAATGATATATGATTTTAGTGACAATAAAAGCAGTAAGAGCTTTCTTGAATTAATACCATGTTCCTAAAAAACAATTTTCCAAAGTAAATTATATTGAATTTGGGTGAAGACTTCAAAGTACACATATTTATAAGGAGAATGCAGCTATGTACAGGATGCCAAACCATTACCACTTTCTTGAAAAGAAAAAAGGTGCAGTGAACAAGCAGGGCAAACCCCAAGAGTGGCAATCTTGGAAATATCCAAAGAAATAGCCATTCTTCTATTGAAAACCCCAAATGGCTTTCTCCCCTCATTTCAGAGCCACAGTGCTCTCAGCTATGGTTCTCTTTAGCCCCCTCCACCTCCCACAGCCCCACTCAAAGTCCCAGTTTAATGCCTGTATTCTAATTCTTTTAAACATTCACTTGTGCCTTTCTTCCCAATCATTTTCAGAAAAACTCACTTCTTTTGGAAAGAGGCCTGAGGAGGTTCTGTCAGAATTAATTTTTTTTAAGTATTAATATAGACTGTAGAGTGTTAAGAAATAAATGCAGTTCTCTTAGTTTTGAGGCAGGGGTCAGAGTGAGATACACTGAGTATTTGAAAGAAAGGTGGGAGGTGAGAGGGGAGCAGTTCTGGCTGAGCCTTGCTTGGACTCCCAGGTGGTATTTGGGTGTGGCTGGTCTGAAGTGACCGTGAGGCTGACAGCCCCACTACAGTGAGCGTGCAGGAAGGGCTCGCACGTGAGCTCCCAAGGGTGGAGACAAGTTCAGTCTCTAACATGCCTTAGCTGTTAGAGTGCTGGCAAGACACTGCCTGAACACGGTATTTTGTGTATTACTCAGACTACTCCCAGGAAAACCTTCTCACCCCACAAATCCTGGAAGCCATGGGCTTGTAAATAAAGCCCAGAGAAACAAACGCAAAGACCTGTTTGCCCACCGTGTCTGAGCTATTGGGAACTGACACACCTCTTAAGAAGAACATAATCAAGAAACATAAAAGGGAGAAGAGAATAACATTCAAGACAAAAACAAGATGCTGCTTCGATTCATCTGTGGTTCCAGAAATCCAATAAAAATCTGGTGGGCTGAGAGCTCGCAAAGACCCTCTCCTTAACCAAATGTTACACAGGCTCCTTCAAGTCCTCCTTCAACTGGGCTCCACCCTCGGGTCCTGTCTTCAGCTTGTCTAGTCCAGTTGTAGCAAGAATCGTGCTACGTCATGTAAGCAAGAAGTCCCCTACCCTTGGGGTCTCCTTTTAGTAATTCCCATCCACTGACCTGCTCATCCTGCTCCTTGGATATGAATTCCCATGTGTCTTTGTATCTAAAATTGTGCCAGGTCTATATTGGAGTCTCTTTTCCTCTATTACAATAGTTACTGAGTAAGATCATTCTTCACCACTTTAACTGATGTCAGGATCTGCTACTCAGAGAATCTGCGAGACCTCCTAGGCATGCCTGACAGAAAGGACATGAGAAAACATTTTGATCTGCTCAAGAAGACAATGCAGAGGAGAATGAACCTCCTCCAGCAGAATGAAGAGTGAAGCCTTTGAAACAGTGCATGGCTCCAAACCACCCACATCCTCCCTAGTGCCAGTTCTATAAAATGAAGTATTTCCTTAAGCAAGTGAGCATGTGGATCTGCTCAAAGACTGGCGGAGACATTGAACAGTCTTTCTCTTGCGTCTCAGGGATCTCTCTGAGGGTTTCCATCTTCTGAGCTCCTTTTTGCCTGCTCCTATTCCCATTTTTTAGTTAGGAAAGAAATTTCTTTTCAGAGAAATCTGATTGGCCCATTTCACCCTTGCGTGGGAAGAGCTTTTTGCTGGCCAGCCCACCGATTGCTGTCCTTGGATCACTCGTGCACCTGTCACCCAGTCAGCCACGTTTGGGCCAAGATCAAGTGGAGTAAAAAGCAGTTATCCTCAGAAAGAGACTGTGGGCCTGAGTGACAAGTTATTGCTCACAATAACTGTTACAGAGTTGGAAAATTAGCAAGTTTTCTCATATCTGATTGAAAAGAAAAGCAAACACCTGAGGAGTGTTCAAGGAGTGTTCAGTTCTACTAGGACAAATATAGATTATTTAATTTCTTGAAGTCTATGGTGAGATCTGTTCCTAAATTATTCCAGACAACATCTTAAAAGTCCTCCTGAAAAAAAAAGTCCTCCTAGACAAGAGAATGGGTAAGAAACAGCCCCAAAAATGCCAAGAGTGAGGCAAAATTTTGACTAAGTCAAAAACATGGTAAAACAAAAAAACAAAAACATGGGTAAATGCAAATTCCGAAGAATTAATAAACTATAGCACAGAATTAAAAGATAAAGCCAAGAAAGGAGCTGAGGAAATAGATAAACGAAGCCTGAGGTTAGCTCTAGGAAAGGAAGGAAGGAGAGAAGGGAAGGGGAGAAGGAGAGAGGGAGGCAGGAAGGAAGGGAGGGAGACAAGCAGGAGGGAGGGAGGCAGGAAGGGAGGGAGGAGGAAGTGGGCAGAAGGGAGTTGAGCCTGTCCTCACCATAGTGCTGGGGTGGAGGTTCAGTGAACTACTGCTGCCATAGCAGACTCCAGGTAGCAGAGTCCCTAGAGTTGGTGCTGATTTTCCAGTTCTAGGTTCTGGCCATTTTTGTTTGAACTTTCTAATTCCAAAGATCCATTTTTGCTATTATTGCCACCTGCAGCGCTATTACTTGAAGAAGCCCACTTATGAAAGAAATCTATACACACACTGGGCCTCGTGCATTTAACATAAGTAGAAAGTGGCATAAAGACGAAGTGTTCTGGACATTTTCTGCTATAAAAATGATGTTTTTTTTCTTTTGTACATGCAATGCAATAATTCAACAAAAGAAGAAATTCTGGTCTCAACAGTCAAGGCCTGGAAAAAATCAGACAACAGACTTAAGATGAAATTAAACATAGCATCAGAATCACAGCCTAGATATTATGAGTCCTCACAAAAGAGATCTCTAAAGCTCCAGCCCTGTCAGAATCTTTGAATAACTGTGGAAAATACAAGATGTGCCAACAACTGGGGGACTGGCAAATGTCATTCATGATTTCAAACTAAAGAATAAGATAGATTCAATAAACTGTATAGAGGTCACCTTGGGAGAGAGCTTGGGAAAAATCTGAAATGGTTTATTAAAAGTAATTGTTCATGAAAAGCCAGAAAGAGAAGCTGCAATCACCAGAAGGCAGCAAAATTGTACCCGGAATCGGCCATATCTGCCTAAGCATTTTTCCCTTTGATTACACTGAACTGTGGACTTCAACAATGCATTTTAAAAAGTCTCTTATGATATTATACATTATGGGGGGAGGGGAGGATGTAAAATTATCATAAACACAAACCATTCCCAAAGTTGACACCCATCACAAGAGAGGTTTCCAGCCGCTTGCCATAGAACCCTATCCTTGCCCCATCTAGCTGAACATTTTCATATGAAGTAGACTAAAGACAGTAATAATAATAAAGGCATACCCACAAAGTCCTGGGGCTTCCCTAGTAGCTCAGATGGTAAGGCATTTGCCTGCAGTGCAGGAGGCCCCGGTTCGATCCCTGGAGAAGGAAATGGCTACCCATTCCAGTATTCTTACCTGGAGAATTCCATGGACAGAGGAGTCTTGTGGGCTACAGTCCATGGGGTTGCAAAGAGTTGGACACAAATGAGCAACTCTCTCACACCGCCCCCCCCCCCCACACAATCCTTAGATGTCACAGAGCTGGGAAAGGTATCAGATACATCAAAACTAGAGAGGTTTGACGGGTGTTGAGAGATGGATAGGATGTAACATTTTCTACTTGGGTCTAAGTAAGCAATTACATAAATAGAGGCTGAGGGATACCCAGATTAAGTAACAGTAAAGACTACATTTTTGGCAAAAGACTACATTTTCAAAAATGGAAAGCTAAACAAGGTTCAGTGATGGGACAAGATCATCAATTTGTGTTTAATGTGCACATGGCTTCTGGGATTACAGAGGCAAAAAACCCTTTCTACTCTGGGCCATAGCTGAAATATACCTTTCAGTTCCAGTGATACATTCTTAAAGTAATGTATATTCACTGGAAAATAGTTAGAAGATAGTTACTAGGATAGTAAACGAGTCCTAAATCCTATCATATGAGGAACTGGGTATGTGCATATATAAGAGAGGCAATACGTTGTCTAGGTATCTCCAAGGGAGAACTTAGCAATAAAGCTATAGAATATATTTTAGCTCATTTGAAAATGGAATAGGCTTCCATGGCAGATGCTGGAAGGCCCCAAAACCACTAAGTTATACATGAGGGTCAACCTTAAGTGGGTGGCTAGATGAGGTAATCCAGTAAGGTCGTTTTAATCTTGAGTCTATGCTTTTAAAAAAAAATATTACTTTTTAAGTCTTATATTCCTTTTCAATCATGTTGTTTCACAAAATACACTATTGCTCCCAATTACAAATTGGCTTAAATCCACACCCTTAGACCTACCATTAAAAGACCTCTACCAGATGGCTTCATTTGCCTTTCATTTTAGTTTCACAAATATTTATTGATTACCTACTATACTGTGGACACTATTCTAGGAGCTCAGGATATAAAATCGCCAATGATCTTTGGCCTCAAGGAGCTCACAAAAAAGGGGAGAAAGAATTTTAACACAAAGCTGGCAGAGTGAAGAGACAGAGTGGGCTCCGTGTGCTACATCATTGGAGCACAGAAGAGGAGTCCACTAGCTAAGCCAAGAAGACCTTATGAAAGACTAAGTGGGCAATATAACTCTAGAGTCACATCCTGGACCTTTCTGTATACTCTTTCTGTTACATATTTGAAAAATAACTCCAAGTAGTTTAGACAAGGTCAATGAACTCTTATGAGATGAACTCTGTTGGGATAGAAGGGGTGTGGACAAAACCCTACTTTCCCAAATCCACATATCCAAGAAGGTCCTCCTTAGGAGACAGATTTTCTGTTTAAGGCTTCTGGTCCATCTAGCCATTCCCTAAAGAAGGAGATTGTGATTAACACTAAAGAAACTCTGACATCCACTGGATCCAGTTTACCAGGGAGTTAGTTATACACTCCACAACCAGCTGCTATTCAGTAGACCCAGGAAAGTCTTTGTTCGCTAGTTCCAATTTTTCCAGCAGTCTCCAGATGAGAAATCTGGGTAACACTCAAAATTCAGGCAGTATGGTAAGGGGCACCATGGTGTTCTGCAATCTAACCCATGAGCAGAAAACCCTAAATAAAACAGATACTTTGTTCTATTTACTGCAGATCTGTGTGTTCATGCTGAATTTAGCCAAACCCTGAAGAAGAGGGGTGAGTGGTAACATTTGAGCATCAAACCCTACTCTGACTCTCTAGCAGATTCTATCATACAAGGCATGTTAGAGTTAAACATAATATAATAGTTAAGTTGAACCATGGAAAGCATACAGTATTTTTTAACTCTGAATGATGTTCATGAGGATCAAGAAAAGAAAACATTGAGCAGAAGATGTAAAGGTACAAATCAAGCTGTGAGATGGTTCATACACTACAAGGGATCCTGCTGAAAACTTATTCCCCTGTGGATCTATTTAAATAGTCCACCTTAAATGCTGATATTATACAGGGCTATCATATAGTCACACCATGGCTCAGCATGTGCATAATATAATAAAAACCATTCTCATAAATAGAAAAAAAGTTAACTTGCACAGTGAGAAACAGCTTGCTTAACTACATTATAGTATTCAACTGTGTGCTTATTTTTAAATTGCCTTAAATCGCTCAGAAGGCAATGACCTAATCAAGAAAGAAGCATCTCTTCATGGAGTACATGAAAGCACCATTTAAACTCAGGATTAAAAGATGGCAGCATCTCTCCCAACACTGAAGATCTCTCTGTGGCAATCAGGTGTCCCAACTGCAAACTTCCTTAATAAATCCACCCTTCTCCAGTTCTTTCCCCTTCCAGCCACCCACTATGCAATCATGCTTAGCCTGTACACCCATTAGGACCCCGACACAAACACCTTACCAATGACTTTGTGACTTCCAATATTTCAACCCTTTCCTGGAAATATGCAACGTAGTTCTCCTGAAAAAAAGCATCTCTGGAGAGTCAGTGACTTTACTGCATCCTTTCACTTTGAAATAGTCACCAACAAGCAGTAAGATGACTTCAGAGCAAGCAAGGACTCATAATAGTTTTGTGTTCCTGATGTAGTCAGCAGACCTCTATTGTACCGAATATCATAGGTATAGAGACTGCTGAAGACAAATGACTGGGTTTTCATTAGGTAGCAATTTAGATGAACACCAAGGATGTTAAGAGCAAATTATCACATTAAGCATACTAGCTAAGAAGCAAACACCTAACAACAACAACCAGCTCTTCTAGATATCAAGTAGGCCAGGTCTTGACAGGAACCGCTTTACAGGCCTAGGATACAGAGACCTGCAGCTTGCATACTAGTTGTTGAAATATTCAAGTGTATTCATACTGGTTGGTAAATACCCACTGCCCTGATACCGAAGTTCCCCCTGCCACTAGGATGGCCACTTGGATTCCTCCTGGAGGACCCCTCCCCCACAACCTGATAGATAGAGGATGAAAACTTGGCACAAAATGGGCTGTCCAGGACTCTGCATCAGCACTATAGCTGACGTCCATTCCTGGCATGGGAATCCCATGGACAGAGAAGCCTGGCAGGCTGCAGTCTACGGGGTCGCAAGAGTCAGACACAACTGAGCGACTAAGCACCTAACACATTTCGGGCATGGATCAGTGACCACGCCAGGCCTGTTATTAAAGAGGGTGACTATCACCAAAGCCCACCAGCGCAGGAGTGCTAGCAGGAGTGTCCTGTGAGCATATTAATATTATGATTCTCTTTCTCATCTTTATAGACAACTCCCTCCCTCCAACACATGTATGGACACATAGGATTAAGCTCTCTGCATAAGAGTCCTCTGAGAATGTCTTAAAATCACAGAGTATATATCACTATAAAGAAGACACTGTGCTGGACTGTGCTGTGCTTAGTTGCTCAGTCATGTCTGACTCTTTGCGGCCCCTTGGACCATATAGCCCCCTAGGCTCCTCTGTCCATGGGATTCTCTAGGCAAGAATAGTGGAGTGGGTTGCCATGCCCACTAATGCTGGATTAGGAGTCTTTATTGTTTTCATACAGTTTTAGGGCGATTCAAACCTTTTAGTTGTGACTTTTTTCAATATTCAAATACCAAGTTTCCATTGAAAGTCACTGGCATCACTTTTATTAGACTGGCTAGGCTTTAACCACCCCCATCAGAGCCAGGCCTTCTTCATGTAAAAGGGGATAAAGAGAGTAAGCCTTTACACCTGCAAGTGAAACTCTAAACCTGCCTTCAGGGTCCTTGTAGTTGGAAGAAGTAGAAAGTTTCACAATAAATTACAAAGATTCGTTTTTCCTCCTGTTTGAGAACAATAAACTTCTGGTGAATGCAGGATCCTAGGCAAGTAATTACTACTCAGGCACATGTCTCAAAGAACTGCCTGAAAGCATCCATTGATAATCTCCTGTGAGGCCTAAATTTTCCCTGTACTCCCAGTCCCCAAAAGAAACTGGGTCAAAATGAAAGCAGACAGTGAGCCTCAAATAAGCAGAACAGAATGCGCTTCTCTTCTCTCATGTGTTGATGAGGGAATTCAAATACTGCTTAAGCAAGACATAGCATTGCTTATTTCAATGCTGAGTGTGGTAGGAAGAGTAAATGAAGAAAAGAAAAGGTGGAGGGGCAGAGGTGGGGATGAGAGGCTGCCATTGACAAGCAGACAGAACATTCCAAATTCTGGATTGTTGGAAACTATGACAATCCTAACACTTTCTTAGATAAGCTCATGGAATGCTTTATACCTGTGCCTAAATGTATCAAAACTTCTTCAAAATATATCTAAAATATACCTCTACCTCCCAGTAACTATCTGCCTGCAATGTGAGAGACCTGGGTTTGATCCCTGGGTTGGAAGATCCCCTGGAGAAGGAAAGGACTACCCATTCCGGTATTCTGGCCTCTAGAATTTCATGGACTGTAGAGTCCATGGGGTCACAAAGCGTAGGACACAACTGATCGAATTTCACTTTCCCAATAACTATATAGATCAGAGGAACTGGTAGAAAAAAACCAAGAGCTAGCATTCTATTTATTACACTCAAAGAAAGAACAAGGTCATAATGACTTGATTAAATGAATACTACTTGTGACAGAATACAATTTGGGACTTCCCTGATGGCTCAAACAGTAAAGAATCTACCTGCAACATAGGAGACCCAGGTTTAATCCCTGGGTTGGGAAGATCCCCTGGAGAAGGGAATGGCTACCCCCTCTAGTATTCTTACCTGGAGAATTCCATTGACAGAGGAGCCCAGTGGGCTACAGTCAATGGGGTTGCAAAGAGTCAAGACACAACTGAGCAATTAACACTTTCACTTCACTTGACAGATTTTTTTTTTTTTTTAAGAAAAAGAACACAACAGTCATTCTTACCAGAGGTTTGAAAACTCTTTAGATGTCATCAATAACTTGGGGGGGGAGTACATAATTTTCACATTTATCATTCTAAGAAATGTCAGATGGATGAGATTAAAAACTCAACAAAGAAACATTGGTCTATCGCTGTGGCTAATATTCTAAAGTTTGATCAAAGGTGCTTATTTTTTCCCATTTATGTTTAGGTGCTAGGCTTGTGAAAGATAGGAATCTTTGTAGATAATACATATATACATGTACTGAAATGACATTCTAGAGGCACAATGCGAGTTAGGGAAGGTGAGGCCAGGGCTAGAACCCTGCCTCTGGAATGCCAGGCCAGTGTTCTTGCCCTTCCCCTGGGCTACCTCTACCTATGGCCATGTCTTCAACTTGGTCTTGGGAGACATGTCCAAACCTTCTCCCCCTGTTTTAATTACAAGTCTGGTGCTCTTAATAATGAATATCACCTCCTGACAACCACGCCTTAACTCAAGAGCCTTCTCTTTTCACTAAGACTTCGGGATTAGTCAACAAGCTTACAGGTGAGAATGTTCTTCACAAATAAAAAGTTAAACAAAAAGATGTACATATGTACAATGGAATATTACTCAGCCATCAAAAATCCAATAATGCCATTTGCAGCAACATGGATAGAACTAGAGACTGTCTTCAGGGCTTCCCAGGTGGATCAGTGAGTGAAGAAAGAAGCTACCTGCAATGCAGGAAACGCAGGGGACACGGGTTCGATCTCTGGGTTGGGAAGGCCCCCTGGAGAAGGAAATGGCAACCCACCCCAGTATTCTTGCCTGGAGAAGCCCACGGAGGAGAGGAACCTCGCAGGCTACATGGGGTCACAAAGATCTGGCTATGACTGAAACGACTGAGTTCACACAGAAATTGTCATACCGAATGAAGTAAGTCAGATAGAGAAGGAGAAATATCATATGCTATCCCTTACATGCAGAATCTAAAAAGACATGATACAAATGAACTTATTTACGTAACAGAAACTGTCTCACAGACTTGGAGAGCAAACTTATGGCTGCCAAGGGGAAGGATGGGAGGAAGGGATAGTTAGAGAGTTTGGGATAGACAAGTACTCTGTTTAAAATGGATAGCCAACATGGACCTATTGTATAGCACAAGGAACTCGGCTCCATGTTACATGGCAGCCAGGATGGGATGGGAGTTTGAGGGAGCATGGGTACATGTATATGTATGGCTGAGTCCCTTTGCTATCCACCTGAAATGATCACATTACTAATTGGCTATGCTGCTAAGTCGCTTCAGTCATGTCCGACTCTGTGCGACCCCATGGAATGCAGCCTACCAGGCTCCTCCATCCATGAGATTTTCCAGGCAAGAGTACTGGAGTGGGTTGCCATTGCCTTCTCCGACTAATTGGCTATACTCCAATACAAAATAAAAAGTTAAAAAAATAGACATTAGAGTGCATCAGGGAAGGCCCATATAGAGCACATCCTATTCATTTATACATGGTTTGAGACATTAAAAATAGATTCATTGGAGAGATGTGAATATCTGCATATTTGTACAATCATATTTGTGTTCAAATCTACCTTGATAAATCTCTAAAAGCAATACTCATATCAGACAAAATAAACTTTAAGGACTGTTACAAGAGACGAACGATACTACATAATGATCAAGGGATCAATCCAGAGACCATGCGGCTAAATAAATACCAAGTTAAACTTCCTCCCTGCAACAAAGGGCTAAGCCAGACAGTCTACAATTACTTTTCAGGATTTTTCTAACTGTATATATAAATGTCCCTCAGTATGGACTGGAGTCAAACATCACACTTGAGTTTAACTCTTTTAAATTGTAGCAAAATACACATACCATTTTAACCACTTTAAAGTATGCAATTCGCTGGTATTAAGTGCATTCACAGTATTACGCAACCATTACCACTGTCTAGTTCCAATACCTTTCATTACGCTGAAAGGAAGCCTTGTGGCCATTAGCAGTCACTTCCCATCCCCTACTTCTAGTAATCTAATCAACCACTAACCTGCTATCTATCTCTGTGGATTTACCTAATCTGGACATGTCCTGTAAGATGAATCATATAATATGTGGCCTTTTTGTCTGGCTTCTTTCACTGAGAATAATGTTTTCAAGGTTTATCCATGTTCTAGCATCTATCAGTACTTCATTCCTTTTTATGGCTGAATAATATTCCACTGTATGGATACAGCACATTTTGTTTATCCATCCACCACTGATAAGGACATTTGGTTTTCTTATACCTTTTGGCTACTGTAAGAAGTGCTGCTATGACTATTCATGTATTAAGTTCTTGTTTGAACAACTGTTTTCAGTTATTTTAGGTGCTATACCTAAAAGTGGAATTGCTGGATCATATGGCAATTTTACATTTAACTTATTTAGGGACCATCAGACTGTGTTTCTCATGGGCTACATCATTCTACATTTATGTTTAATTTTATAACTATTATGAAATAGCATGAACTGTCAGTGCAGGAACAAGCAATTATGCTGGCTTCTTTGTATTGCCCAGATTCAGTTTATTGGACACCTCCACAGATAGAACCTTTCGGTCACTCAAACTAAAGCACCTCTTCCTCCCCATACCCAGGGACTTACAAGCTACTATTGCACTCTTCTCACAGCACTTTCAGATTGTCTGGAATTATTTATTCATTCATTTGCTTGTTTATTGCCTATCTTTCTCTTCTAGAATGTAAGCTCCATGAGAGTGGCACTGTTTTGCCTTGCTTTTCACTATATCTCCAGTGCCTAAAACAGTACCAGGCACAAGTAGGCATTTTTTTAGTGAATAAATAGTTCAGTTCAGTCGCTCAGTCGTGTTCGACTCTTTGCGACCCCATGAATCGCAGCACGCCAGGCCTCCCTGTCCATCACCAACTCCCAGAGGTCACTCAGATTCACATCCATCGAGTCAGTGATGCCATCCAGCCATCTCATCCTCTGTCGTCCCCTTCTTCTCCTGCCCCCAATCCCTCCCAGCATCAAAGTCTTTTCCACTGAGTCAACTCTTCGCATGAGGTGGCCAAAGTACTGGAGTTTCAGCTTTAGCATCATTCCTTCCAAAGAAATCCCACTCAAGGCTAAAAAGAATTATTATAAGACAGAGGAAGATCCAGATTCAGTACATATTAATTTTCTTACTTCTCGAAAACAAAACAATTCTGATGGCAACAGGCTTTGAAGGCCAAAGAAAGGAAAGAAATGTGGCCACAAAGGCCACCCAATAAATGACACCATTGACCAACTATACACTTCTTAGTTTCAATTGGGGATTAAGGCTCAGCCTCTATTTCATAGACCAGTCACAACTGCAACTGGTTGGTTTTGTTCCTTAGGTTAAGGCAAAAGTGCTTAGCCCTTAATGTGAATTTGCTTCAGGCTTTCACTTTGCTTCGTTCTGTCCTGTTTATCAAATGGAAGCCTCAAAGAACTCACTTTAACATCAAAGCAAAAAACATCAAGTTACTTTGTAGGATCCTTCAACGTGTACACATCTGCTTTTATCCAGCTTGGGTCTTTTTCACAAGGATGAGATTCTTGCTGTTTGAATAAGAGAGAAAGAAGAACAGAGAGAAATGTTTGAGTTGAGCACAAAGCCTTTCAAAGGTCTCACTCTTTCTTAGGAGACGAAGACACCATGGCTTCATGCAGTAAACTGCTTATTCAAAGACACAGAGCTCCCTGGTGGCAGGGCAGACTGCCCATCTACACTCACCAGTAGAACATCAGTTCCATGAGGGCAGAGGCCTTGTCTTTCATGGTCACTGCTTGATTTCAGAATAGAACAATGCTTGCAGTCTACTCAGTAAATGTTCCCTCGGCTCCACAGTGCCTCCATGTTTCCAAGCTTTCAGAGGCACAGAACGAATACACATGTTTTCCTGGGCTCTGCCGAACTACCTGAATTTAAAGACTGACAATAAACACCTGGGTTAGAGTCACATGGGCTTCCCTTGGGGCTCAGCGGGTAAAGAATCCACCTACAGAGCAGGAGACCTGGGTTCAATCCCTGGGTTGGGAAGATCCCTTGGAGAAAGGAAAGGCTACCCACTCCAGTATTCTGGCCTGGAGAATTCAATGGACTGTATAGTCCACGAGGCCGCAAACAACTGGACACGACTGAGCGACTTTCACTCACTTAAGAGTCACATGAGGATGTGCTGTGGAGTGAATTCAACAGTCAGGGCCTGTGGGTTCTGTAGGTATAGAAATGGCCTTCTATGGGAGAAGGAGGCCAATGCGATCCTGTTCAGGGGCTTAGGTGGGATCAGGGAACATTGGTGACAAAGCTGTCTCATGGGATTTCAGGGTTTGAAAACATGGTTATCAGTTTCCTAGGCCTTGGCTTATTTACTGTGCTGTTCCTCAACTAAAATAATAATAATGGTGGCATATCATGGATAGTCAAACTAGAAAATTTTGAAATCAGAGTAAATCTTTTAAAATTTTGGTATGTTTTGGGCAGGGTGAGAGGAACTCTTGGTGATTGTAGGGGTGGTTCTTGACCAAATCATCTGAGAAAACAGCAGTTTTCAATATCCTGCTCCTTGGCACACTTGACCACAATGGGCTATCAGTGCTTAGAAGATTCTATTTTTAAAAATGAAGATATTGGTCCAATTAAACAGCTCTCAAAGCTTTTCCCACAAGAGCTACTAATTAACCTTTCTGGGATTTAACAAAGTTTGCCCTAACATTGATATCTAAGGTTTTTAAAAAATCATTATGATCTTACCTTGATTTTTTAAATTTTATTTTCCTCTCTTCCTAGTCTTGTGGGTAAGGGGCAAAAAAGAAAAAATGATGCTAGATATGCTTCATCTTTCTCCTTTCCATTACTTTTTTGTCCTGAACCAAGAATGAACAGTGCAACTGGGGCTTCCTGCTTTTTAGCACATGGAGTTGTCATCCTTGACATCAATAGAGTTGTTTTCTCTTTCTTGGGCTATTCTGAGACATGTGACTGCAGATGTAGAGTTTGACTATCTTCAGGTTACTCTAAATTCCAAGTAAGATGAAATCAAGGGTGTCTCTGTATAGCCCTGTTTCTGATCCTATTTTTCAATGTCTCCCAGCATCACCAAAAAGCTCTTATACTTAAGCACGTTCCACATGCAAAGAAAATGGGGGCTCCAAGATGACTGAGAGAGTAGCTCCCTCTCAGGGCTTATAATCTTAAGACACATGAAAGATTAGAATATGTAAATAAGAGAGAGAGAATATGTGATTTAAAATGAAGATTTAGAACTGAGGATTTAAAATGGAATACTACTTTAAAGATGGGACAAACTGAATGAAATTCAACCTAAGATTGAATGCCAGTTTCTCAGGAGACTTCTATAGAGCCAGGCTTTGGGAGCAAAGTAAAGGCTAGAGAAAGGAAAAACACAAAACAGAGAAAAAAAGAGAGTGAAGAAACTAGAGAAGAGAAGAGAGGAGAAAGAGGAAAAGAGAGACAGACACACATAAACCAGGAGGTCAAGTAGGCAGGGAAAGAGAAAATGTTGTCGGGGAGGAAAAGGGGAGTTGGCAAAGGCAGCTACTACTTGTCCAAATAACATCTTTGTGTATTGAAAACCACTCTTCTTCCTTAAGACTTTTTTTTTTTTTTTTTGCCATATGCCAGGAAAAAATGCCACAATAATTATCTCTACCTATGATGACAAAGAATATGATGGCGCTTCCTAGAACCGTGCCGCACACACCGTGCACAGCCTGACATCCTGGCCATGCAGACTTCATAACAATTAGGCTGCTGCACTTCACCTTCAGAACCATGGCTCTAGAATATCAGGATGAGCAGCTTCATGAATGATCAATGACGCCCTAAGGAACCAGAAGCTGAGATAATCCAAATTCCGGAGCCGGCTTTATGGGCTGTGGAGCTATGCAGTTGCACAGGGCCTCACCAGCAGAAAGGCTCCACACTTGGTTTAACACTCTGCTGTCACCATTCTAATATTCTTAACAATTTTTGAACAAGAGGCTCCATATTTTCATTTCCACTGGGCCTTGCAAATTACGAAGCTGGTCTTGACTAATTTCAAACTGAATTTTCTCTGGTTGGGTCCATCCCCAAGAAAAATATGTAACACAGATGTGAACTTTTATTCTAAAGACCTGAACAGGAAAGTACAGAGGTAGGTGACAAAACAATTTCAAAATGGATAATGACAAATCAAGAGAAAAACTTTTCATTTCTGGGAAAAGGCAGGCATTTGAGGTCTGTTTCAGACTCATTATTTGTTCTCAACTAAAAAGCACAACATAAAGCCACTTTTTGTGTGAGCCAGTCCACTCCTCTTCAATGAAAGAAATTTTTAAAAGAAAGAAAGGTCAACTGACTTCCTAGGGAACAGAAAAATGCAGCATGAAAAAAAAAATGTTTACCCAACTTTGTCCATGATACCAAAACAAGCCTTTGACCATTCTCAGCAAAAACATGGCAGGACTTTTCATGCTGTAAGAAAAAGTGGTCTTCACTGAGAAAAACCTCAGAAAAGAGGCCTTGATGATGGATTTGTGCAAAAAGCCCAATCTCCTTGCTATGTACTTTGATCTCCTTTACAGGTTAAAAAATAAATAAATAAATCACTATAAAGAAAATAGAATGATCTAAAATATTCCATAGACATTTATCACTATTCTGGGGTTTGGAACTCAGACATTTTCTTCTGATGTATCTGAGTGATTTCTCTAAATAAAGCTAAGGAAAATGACAAAGAATATCACTCATTGTGTGGATTGTACAGAATTGCAAACATACCTATTCTCTGGGGAAAGGAAGTGAATCCAGGATTTATTTATAAGCCTCGTTTCCTATGCCACAAATTTCTGCAGCCTATGTGTGCTTTCCTTGGCTTGCTTTGGTTTTGGTTTTTATTTATTTTTGTTTTTCCATAATTAGCAACTATGAACACACATGTACAACAGGGAGCACAAAAGCATGGCACAGGATAAGTAGTCACTGCCCTGGGATCAGAAGTCACATCTCTATTTCTCTGCCTACTGATTTCTTTCACTTTCTAGACTCTCTTGCCCCAACTTAAAAAAAAAAATTGCTATCTCTCCACTGAAATTCCACATCTGTTCTTGCATGCTACCATTTTTTCCCCAGTAGATCCTTGAAAATACCTAGCAAAGTCATTTAAAATCCTGTCTAATAATTTAAAAACTGGACCATATCTACGTCTATTGCCTCTTTCATCTTTTGGGCTCAAGAGTCACATTCACTTGTTTCTTCATCAGTCTTATAACTTACTTTTTGCAGACATTTTTTAATAGAAGAAAAACAGAGACTAAATAATATTTATCCAAAGAAAAGGCCTCATCTTTCTTGGTAAGATACTGTTGGGGAAAAGGGGCACTGTGTCATTTAATCTATAGTTGACCTGTGGATTTTTTGGCTGCACGGCTCTGGAGTGGCGAGCGGCCGAGAGGAGACACCCTATGTCCAAGGTCAGTAGTGGTGGCCGTGAAAAGATACCCCACATCCAAAGTAAGGAGCAGTGGCTGCACTTTGCTGGAGCAGCCATGAAAAGATATCCCACGTTCAATGTAAGAGAAACCCCAATAACACGGTAGGCACCAAGCGAGGGAATCAGAGGGCAGACAGACTGAAAACACAGTCACAGAAAACTAGTCAATCTAATCACATGGACCTCAGTCTGTCTAACTCAATGAAACTAAGCCATGCCGTGCAGGGCCACCCAAGACAGACAGGTCTTGGTGGACAGTTCTGACAAAATGTGGTCCACTGGAGAAGGGAATGGCAAACCACTTCAGTATTCTTGCCTTGAGAACCCCATGAACAGTAAGAAAAGGCAAAAAGATAGGACACTGAAAGAGGAACTCCCCAGGTCCGTAGATGCCCAATATGCTACTGGAGATGAATGGAGAAACAACTCCAGAAAGAATGAAGAGACAGAGCCAAAGCAAAAACAACACCCAGCTGTGGATGTGACTGGTGATAGAAGCAAGGTCCGATGCTGTAAAGAGCAATATTGCATAGGAACCTGGAATGTTAGGTCCATGAATCAAACAAATTGGAAGTGGTCAAACAGGAGATGGCAAGAGTGAATGTCGACATTTTAGAAATCAGCTAACTAAAATGGACTGGAATGGGTGAATTTAACTCAGATGACCATTATATCTACTACTGTGGGCAAGAATCCCTTAGAAGAAATGGAGTATCCATCATAGTCAACAAAAGAGTCTGAAATGCAGTACTTGGATGCAATCTCAAAAATGACAGAATGATCTCTGTTCATTTCCAAGGCAAACCATTCAATACCATGGTAATCCAAGTCTATGCCCTGACCAGTAATGCTGAAGAAGCTGAAGCTGAACGGTTCTATGAAGACCTACAAGACCTTCTAGAACCAACACCCAAAAAAGATGTCCTTTTCATTATAGGGGACTGGAATGCAAAAGTAGGAAATCGAGAAACACCTGGAGTAACAGGCAAATTTGGCCTTGGAATGCGGAATGAAGCAGGGCAAAGGCTAATAGAGTTTTGCCAAGAGAATGTACTGGTCATAGCAAACACCCTCTTCCAACAACACAAGAGAAGACTCTACACATGGACATCACCAGATGGCCAACACCAAAATCAGATTGATTATATCTTTGCAGCCTAAGATGGAGAAGCTCTATACAGTCAGCAAAAACAAGACTGGGAGCTGACTGTAGCTCAGATCATGAACTCCTTATTGCCAAATTCAGACTTAAATTGAAGAAAGTAGGGAAAACCACTAGACCATTCAGGTATGACCTAAATCAAATCCCTTATGATTATACAATGGAAGTGAGAAATAGATTTAAGGGACTAGATCTGATAGATAGAGTGCCTGATTAACTATGGAATGAAATTCGTGACATTGTACAGGAGACAGGGATCAAAACCATCCCCATGGAAAAGAAATGCAAGAAAGCAAAATGGCTGTCTGGGGAGGCCTTACAAATAGCTGTGAAAAGAAGAGAAGCAAAAAGCAAAGGAGAAAAGGAAAGATACACCCATTTGAATGCAGAGTTCCAAAGAATAGCAAGAAGAGATAAGAAAGCCTTCCTCAGTGATCAGTGCAAAGAAATAGAAGAAAACAATAGAATGGGAAAGACTAGAGATCTCCTCAAGAAAATTAGAGACACCAAGGGAATATTTCATGCCAAAAGGGGCTCAATAAAGGACAGAAATAGTATGGACCTAACAGAAGCAGAAGATATTACAAAGAGGTGGCAAGAATACACAGAAGAACTGCACAAAAAAGATCTTCACAACCCAGATAATCATGATGGTGTGATCACTCACCAAGAGCCAGACATCCTAGAATGTGAAGTCAACTGGGCCTTAGGAAGCATCACTATGAACAAACCTAGTGGAGGTGATGGCATTCCAGTTGAGCTATTTCAAATCCTGAAAGATGATGCTGTGAAAGTGCTGCACTCAATATGCCAGCAAATTTGGACAACTCAGCAGTGGCCACAGGACTGGAAAAGGTCAGTTTTCATTCCAATCCCATCTCACACGCTAGCAAAGTAATGCTCAAAATTCTCCAAGTCAGGCTTCAGCAATACGTGAACTGTGAAATTCCAAATGTTCAAGCTGGTTTTAGAAAGGGCAGAGGAACCAGAGATCAAACTGCCAACCAGAGATCAAATTGCCAAATTATTGGATCATTGAAAAGGCAAGAGAGTTACAGAAAAACATCTATTTCTGCTTTAAGGACTATGCCAAAGGCTTTGACTGTGTTCAGTTCAGTTCAGTTCAGTCGCTCAGTCATGTCTGACTCTTTGTGACCCTATGAATCGCAGCATGCCATGCCTCCCTGTCCGTCACCAACTCCCAGAGTGCACCCAAACCCATGTCCACTGAGTCAGTGATGCCATCCAACCATCTCATCCTCTGTCATCCCCTTCTCCTCCTGTCCTCAGTCTTTCCCAGCATCAGGGTCTTTTCAAATGAGTCAGCTCTTTGCATCAGGTGGCCAAAGTATTGGAGTTTCAGCTTCAACATCAGTCCTTCCAATGAATATTCAGGACTGATTTCCTTTAGGATGGACTGGTTGGATCTCCTTGCAGTCGAGGGAGTCTCAAGAGTCTTCTCCAACACGACAGCTCAAAAGCATCAATTCTTTGGGGATCAGCTTTCTTTATAGTCCAACTCTCACATCCATACACAACCACCGAAAAAACCATAGCCTTGACTAGATGGACATTTGTTGACAAAGTAATGTCTCTGCTTTTTTATATGCTGTCTAGGTTGGTCATAACTTTCCTTCCAAGGTGTAAGTGACCTGCCTCTTGAGAAACCTGTATGCAGGTCAGGAAGCAACAGTTAGAACTGGACATGGAATAACAGATGGGTTCCAAATAGGACAAGGAGTACGTCAAGGCTGTATATTGTCATCCTGCTTATTTAACTTATATGCAGAGTACATCATGAGAAACTCTGGGCTGGATGAAGCACAAGCTGGAATCAAGATTGCCAGGAGAAGTATCAAAAAACCTCAGATATGCAGATGACACTACCCTTATGGCAGAAAGTGAAGAAGAAATAAAGAGCCTCTTGATGAAAGTGAAAGAAGAGATTGAAAATGTTGGCTTAAAGCTGAACATTCAGAAAACTAAGATCATGGCATCTGGTCCCATCACTTCATGGCAAATAGATGCAGAAAAAATGGAAACAGTAACAGACTTTATTTTTTGTGTCTCCAAAATCACTGTAGATGCCGACAGCAGCCATCAAATTAAAAGATGCTTGCTCCTTGAAAGAAAAGCTATGATCAACCTAGACAGCATATTAAAAAGCAGAGACATTACTTTGCCAACAAAGGCCCATCTAGTCAAAGCTACAGTTTTTCCAGTAGTCAGGTATGGATGTGAGAGTTGGACCATAAAGAAAGCTGATCCCCAAAGAATTGATGCTTTTGAGCTGTGGTGTTGGAGAAGACTCTTGAGAGTCTCTTGGACTGCTAGGAAATCAAACCAGTCCATCCTAAAGGAAATCAGTCCTGAATATTCATTGGAAGGACTGATGCTAAAGCTGTAACTCCAATACTTTGGCTTCCTGATGCATAGAACTGAGTCATTGGAGAAGACCCTGATGCTGGGAAAGATTGAAGGCAGGAAGAGAAGGGGACAACGGAGGATGAGATTGTTGGATGGCATCACCGACTCAATGGATATGAGTTTAAGCAAGCTCCCGGAGTTGATGGACAGGGAAGCCTGGTGTGCTGCAGTCCATGGGGTTGCAAAGAATCGGACATGATTGAGTCACGAACTGAACCTTTGGATGGTGACTACACAGCACTCCAGAGGGCTGTGGCAGGACTTCTCTCAGCTCGCCTCTCCTGCCCCCAGTCAGACTTCACCAAGCTACTGTCCTGCTCTTGGGAAAGTCCACATGTGCCTTAGGAGGACACTATGCTTTGCCTGCCACCCTTATGCACTTGGTAAAAGTCCATGGATAAGTTAGAGGGTCATGCAGGCTTGCTCTCTGGATAGGGATCCTTGGCTTTCTAAATAGTCATGCCAGACAATATGCGTCTACTCAAAGTCAGTTGAAATTGGCTAGTTTCTCCTTACTCTGCCTATAACATATTCATCTTCTTCCTACTGCTCTTCCAGGAATGAAAGCAGTCCTGGGATTTTTTGTCTCCTAAGAAGAGAAAGAATTTATGCCTATTTCTTTGTGTCCTTGGCTCTGCCACTGGTTTAAAAACACTTGGAATTCTGTTGCTTATTCTCATTGGTAGAGTAGAGGTGAAAGTCTCCTGCAATTTTCAAAACATGAACTAGAACTCAACTCCTACATTTAAGGAGCTGAGTTGAATTCTACATGCAGCCTTCCTCCTGGAACCTAAGGCTCCTGGCCAGTCCAGCCAGCTTCTTTGAGCCCATCTACCAGTCCCTGTAGCATATGCCAGACACTTTACTGGAAGATATTTCAGTCAAAGTCCTAGTTTGGAAATCCTGAACTTCTCACTTCATGGAGTTTTCACCCCTCACTTAGTTCTGTTTTCAGTTCTCCAGGACTAACAGCCTTTAGTCAGTCTCCCATTTATGTTTTCTCTTCAGCTTTTCAATTTAACAAGTATTGTCTTTTTAAACACCAGTGTGGTTCCTGACTCTCCTCTCAGTTGATCTATTTCTTACTACCTTGGGTAATGGTTCTTCTCAACTGAATATAATCCTTGGTCCCTTTCACCTGGAGTGCTCTCTGCCAGCTCACCAATGAGTGGCATTTAGTTAGAGTGGTGTTCCCTTTTCTTCTCTCTAAGTCAACCAGGCTCTACCCCAGAAGCAAGTCTAACCCTGCTCACTGGTACCATTCTGATGCCCTATCACCTTCCACCTCACCTATAGATTTTCTAGACTCAGAGCCCACTCTCCAGTTCTTACTTTCCAGTCTATCTCTTTTATGCTCCACATACATACAGTTCTACCCCCAATCTTCTGGTCTTCAGATAGACTTGCACACCACTCTCCATTTACCTGCTTTGTGATGGTTGCTGCTCAGTTGTTAACATTACCATACTACATGGGGTTGGGGGGAAGGCTATATATTCTAGACTTGGAACCTCATGTAACTAAGCACAGAATGGTTTAATTGCACTCTTGTAAAGACTGAACTATGCAGAGTACATATTATCATAGTTTAGTGTAAAAATGAGATGCCAACAATTCTTTTTAGTCTAATGTTTGCATGAGAATCCAGTAAAATATCTGAATTATCAAAAGCATCATGAAAGCCAGCATCATGATATAATGAAATGTTTCTAGAGGAAAAAACAACAAGATAGTCTTTCTTCTATTTGCATATTCCATGAAGAACTATGCTAGAATGCCATGTATATGTAATAAGGACTGTCTACATGGTTTACTCTGCTCCTTTGCTTCATCAGTGATTAGGGTGTCCTGAGACAGCTTCTTCTCTTTGGGAGGGCTGAGCTTCAGGTGGTAAAAAAGAGATATGGGAGGGAGAGAGGGCTACAGGTGTCTTGGTCCTTCCAGTTCTCACTTCATTTGCCCTGAGGTTTGGGGCCGTCCTGGCACCTTTTCCTGACATGACTTCATTATCCACAATATGGAGATTGAATTACTTCCTTGCCTACTCACACTAAGTACCCAGATTGTGAAAGTTAATGTCTATACAGCACTGTATGTTCTTTGACTCAAAGGAGCTCAACAAATGCAGAGTCATATTATAATGATACATTGCCCCTGTGGTTTAGTGACTTCCTTAATTTAGGAGAGAAGGAAAAGGTTGTTCAAAATTTAAATGTTTACGATATGTTGAAATGTTCCTTGTGGATCCTTTGCTAACTTCCTCATATTGAAATTACTGGAGAGAGTGGGAAAGAGATGGAAGGGAAAAAATAGATTTTACACTTTCTTTGCTTCTGTGCCAGTTTCTACCACATAGAGTTTTCATCAGACAAAAAGTCTAAGACAGAGATGGAGTGAATTTTGACTTAGGATTAAGAAGACTTGCGGGTCTAGTCTTAGTTGAATCACTTATTCTCTATGTGATCTCAGTTGAGTCACTAATCTTCTTCAAACCTCAGTTTCATATCTGTTAAATGGGGTGATAATAAATCTGCCTGCCCCCATCACTGCCGTGAAGATTAATTTAGATAGTGTATGTTAAGGATGATACACATTAAGTACAGTGTATAGGCGACACAAAGTCTTACTGCTGTCATGTTGGCTAAGAACTTTGGAACAAACTCAATTATATCACTTGAATCTTCACCCTCATCAGATTAATATACTGATGATTAGTAAATTAAGTTCCATTTCTGCAAAGCACAAAGGAAAAAAAAAGTATTTCTGAGCCAACACCATCTTAGGTCCATCTAGGGATATGATTTATACATGTTGCAATACTCCCAGGAGCAAATGTATGAAACATAGCATTTCTTCTTACTTCTATTTCTTTTTTATCTCCCACGAAGTAAAATTCTAACCCTTATAAAACAAATAATACAGTGGATAACTCAGACAGTGGGAAAGAGACTTTTAGAAGTATGTAACAAATTATCCTGGAAGGTGGGGTGATGTATTTGGCATGTTGCTTCAGAAAAGAATAATATGATTGAAAACCAAACTTACTGTGACAAATGGTGTATACCAAGAATGAATAATGATTAAATATCTGGAAATCTATTCACGTAATTCAGTACACTAACAGAATCAGAAATCCAACCAGATTACTGTCTCAGTAGAGGTTAATAAAGCTCTTGACAAGATTCAATCCCAAAATGATAAAAATGTATTAAAAGCACATTCACTAAAATGAGAAGAAATACAAGCAAGTTTGCTATCATTTCACCACTAAGAATTCAATTATGCATCAAAGATCCTAAATAAGGTAATTAAGAAAACAAATGAGATATAAATATTAGAAACGAATATTTAAAAGATCTAAGAAAATCAATTGAAAAGAAATAAATGGCAAATATTTAAAAGAGTTTAATAGGTTGTTCAGACACAAGGTCACAATAGAAAAAATAATTTTTCTGCACACAACCAACCAATTGAAAGGTGAAAGTATCAAGAACATGTGTGTGTGTGTGGATGTAGGTATGTTCAATATTCAGTAGTAAACCTACTGATAGAAGTGAAATACATATGTAAAGAAAACCATAAGCCTTTACTACCGGGCATAAAGGAAGACATGAAGAAATAGAGAAAATATCAAAATCTGAACAGAGAGATTCGATTTTTACCTGTCAATTGAATGCAATTTCAATCAAAATTACAACATTTTTTATGGAACTTACCTAATTCCTGATTCTGAGGTCCATTAAAATTAAAAGGAAAATCTGTAAGGTTAACAAAATTTTGAAAATGACTAATAATGAGAGGAAATATCTTATCCGGATGTCAGAACATATTTTAAAGCTCTAAGACACTTTTTTGTAAACTCTAAACTCTGAAATGACTCTACAATAACTGACAACTAGATCACTGAAATGGACTTCCCCAGTGGCTTAGCAGTAAAGAATCTGCTTGCATTGCAGGTGACGTGGGTTAGATCCCTGGGTCGGGAAGGTGCCCTGGAGGAGGGCATGCAACCCACTCCAGTGTTCTTGCCAGGAGAATTCTATGGACAGAGGAGCCAGGCAGGCTGTGGTCAGGGGTGTCACAAAGAGTCACACATGACTGAAGCGACAAGCACAAGTACACACAAGACTACTGAAACAGAATAGCAGAATATGGCAAAAATTAGAACAGTTTATGCTAAAAGTAGCGTATTATCTCAGGAGAAAAGGACAGACCTTAATGATTCTGGGAAAGCATACATTTACTGAAGAAAAAATCCTCTATATTTGTACCTAGTACCATACATAAAACTGAATTCTACAAGGAACGAAGAGACAAAAGTAAAAAAGTCTTCAGTATTACAAGTAAACACCAGAGAAGTTTTTAAATATTAGGATAAAAAAGCCTTCTTAAATAAGATAAAAATCCACAAATAATAGAAGTTATTGAAGGATGTGACTAACAAAAATGTAAAGGCTTTATACAACAAAGCACAAAGATACTACTTACACAAAACGTATACATTAGTTCAAGGTTTTCCTTGACTGTCTTGTTTTCTGCATTTCTAATTCTTACTTCATAAAATATAAATATTGGATTTATAACATTGTTTATGCAAGATCTACATCCCCATTTAGCTCACCCCCTTCCTACCACACTCAACTCCAGACTCTGCTTGGGGAAAATGTATAAAAGTAACCAATGTCAGAGAGGAAACTATTTAATTCCCATTTCATTTCCATTTTCTCATATAGGGAAATGGGTTTAAAACTGAAATTGAAGATTAATTAGATGAAAAAAAATCAAGAGAGCATGTAGTCATGTTAACGGGGTCCCGGTGTCCTGGTACTGAAAGGTCCTAATCCCCTAGGGTGCTATTATATTTGTACTGACAGATATGACTAGCGCTCCACATAAACTTGTCTGAGAGTACAGCAGAGAGGCCTGAAGATGAAAACTGGCGCTGTCCTTAATTCTTTAGAACAGGAAAAAAGATTGACTCTGGAAATTACAAAATAATTTATTTTTTATTAATTGAATACTTTTAACTGAAATAATTTAAAAATAATAATTTTAAGCCTATGACCCATCTAGAATATAGAACTGGCTGTTTTTACTTCTGTAAGTCTGAATTTCTGTTTTTTCCCAGAACTCCCTCAGGCTGTGCAGTTTGCAAACTAGACCCTTCCTAAAGACAAAGGCTCTTCTAGGTCCCTTCTCTGGTTTTCCCCGACTCAAAGCCATCCTTCCAAAGAGGGACTAGCAACACAACCCAGGTAGAAAAAGAAGCACTGGGGGGATACTGAACAAAGAATGAGTCAAGAGCAAGTGGAATGTCTTATTTTTTTAAGAACTGTAATATTTGGAGTTTTTTCCACATCTAAATGAAGCTCTTCACTTCTTATTTTACCCCTTTTGAATCTTTTCATACCAATACTGCACAACAGCCCAAATGAGAAATTTTCTGTCATTTTCAAACTTTAATAACAAGTTTGTTTGTTTTATACCAATTCCCAACTCTCTGCCTTAACATATTAAGTAACACAAATGTCATGTTCTACCAATAGTAAACAGACTTACTAAAATAGAACTCTCTGTATTAACCTTATAAATTTCCTACAGGCCAGAAAAGAATGAAGTAGCAAAACTCAAATGTTTCTAAACCCACAAATTACCATGAGGTTAATTAACTACGCTGACAAGCATAGAACATTCCAGATGAAGAGGTCTGTTTAAGATGCTAGAGTTTGGCTACACTACATGTATAGAAAAATTAAACCGTTAAAGCACGCAGTATATTTTTAGCCCTGAGATGATGCTACATAGTTCTAAATTCAGTTAGAAAGGGCATAAGAAATGCAAACTAAGAAGACTGAACTTTTTAATATAAGGTTAAACCAAGTATAGGAAAACAGATTTGTGGCACATTAAAAATATGGCACTCCCAGGTATATAAGGATACATATAACTGCCTCCTTTCATAATATCATTAAAATGACCCCCAAAATACAAAAGGGAAAACTTACATCCTTTAAGGAATTTAAAGAGAGTTACGTTCACACAACAGAAATTTCAAGGTATTTCTATTTAATAAAAGAGCAGATGGTATTTGTCTATAGAGAAGGCATGACCATATA
Source organism: Oryx dammah (assembly GCF_014754425.2). Taxonomy (NCBI): domain Eukaryota; kingdom Metazoa; phylum Chordata; class Mammalia; order Artiodactyla; family Bovidae; genus Oryx; species Oryx dammah. The sequence continues at coordinate 39,786,385 of NW_024070185.1, read as the reverse complement.
CGTAACCCTCTGGCACGGAAGTGGGAGAGGCTCCAGCAGAAACTCATTAACACTCATTATTGTGGGGCACCTGGGAACTTACCTGAACCCCAGCAGGGTTTGCAGAAGCATCCGGGCAGGGAAGCCCCCTGGGTGGGAAATTCTCTGCTTTCCCAGTTTGCCCTTGATGCTGATCTCTGTACCATCTGCAGAACAAGAGCACTGTCCAGGCCTCCTCTTGGTGGTCAAGCAAGAATGAAAAAGAAACTCACTGGCACAAAGCTGACGTTCCTTGTCACCAAAGCTATGGCTCCAGCTCTCTCCCGGCTACTCCAGGCTGCTAGATTTCTGATATAAAGCAATACTAAGACTATTCCTTCTTTCCTTTATTTGTACCTCAGAGAGACCATCTGTGTCAGTTAGCAACTTATTGACTGTCAATTCCAGTTTACTCTTCGCTCTGCTTTGTAAAACTAACGCTGAACCCTGTAAACATTTCTTCTTTGCCAGCTGGTAAAATATTAGGCTTTGTCGACAAAGGAAGCTGGAGGGCCCCTGCAAGGCACAGTAGCAGAAAGGGTTTCTCTTCCCAGTTCTGGTGTGCTTTTCTTCTTGCCTCTATTGCATTTCTGCAGCAGTGTGTTTGAGGCCCAGTAGTATTTACTAGTGAGTTTTTCCAGTACCCTAGTGCACACATTCCTGTGGACCTCCCCAAGCCCATTGACACCATGGTGGGTGACTTCCTGTTCAACAGCTGTGGCCAGCTGGTATTTCAGCAATGGCTTCATGTGGAACAGCTCTGGTCGGCTAAGACTCAGTGAATTTGTCTACTACACTGAGCTGCAAACACACCCTTTCCAACAAGGTCTAATTTTCAACCTTGTTTGGACAAGAGAGGATCTTGCTTCTAAATTCTTAGTTTCTTCCTTGCTTCGTCCCCCTCAGCCATAGAGGAATCAACTATTCCCTGCATTTGCCATTCAAGTGTTCCTCAGAATCCTCTTATCCTTTTTGCCACTTAACACCTTAGATAGGTTAATAATACTTTCCCTTAAATTGTACCTCTTCAAAACATTGGCAAGATTTGCCTCCTGACTGAACCCTGCCTGTTGCATTGTCTCAATATTTTATGTTAACAAGTAATTTTTTAATGAGTGAACAAAGGAGAGAGTAAGAGTGAAGAACACAGGAAAAGATGCTGTTTAAAAAGCACTATAAAAAGATGTTGCGGAAAGAAGCAAACAGCCACAAAGTGTCAAAGTAAAAGCATTCCTGGGAAATCGTTTTGCTTAAAGAATCAACAGAATATTTATGAGAATTTCAAATCTGTCTTTTCAACTAGATTTAAGTTGGTACTTTACACACAAAACGAGAGAAAACTCTCATGAAGAGGAAACTCCTAAGACAGTATAAACAGATTTGCCAAGTTTAAAACCATAATCAAGATAGGGAATAGCAACTGGATTCTAGGAGAGAAAATAATTAACAATGTCTCATTTCAAGAAAAAAATTAAACATCAAAGCAAGAAAAAAAAAGGTTAATAGCAAAGAACAGACTGATTCCAGACTTCTCCACAACATTAATAATTAGAAATAAAGGGAAGCAACAACCACTGAGCTTTGAAAGAAAAAAATTACAATATAATTTTTCAATATCCAGGAGTTATCATTCTTAAGACAACAGAAAAAAATCTCAGCATGGACAAAGTCATAAAACATTGCACTAAATATCCTTCCTAAAAACAGTTCTCAAAAAGCACCCAACTGGTAGAGGAAGGACTCAAAATTAAGAGCTCAAAAATGGAGAAGTATTATTATGAAAAGACTGGTAGTAAGCATGAGTTCAGAAGCTAAATTTTCTAAGTAAAATTAAATGTAATTTACAAGGTCATAAGACAAGGAAAATTCTTAAAATTTTTTAAATTAAAATATTAAAAGAAAAATGTAGTAAAATAATTTAAAAATCATAATAATTTAATTCTAAAGTTCAGGGAAGTTGTCAAAAGGTGTTATATTTCTTATGTTGCACAAGTGGAAAATCAACAGAGTATTTCATTTATGAGTTGACAACTAGAGATAAAGTTGTACACTAATTATAAAACTAATTTTAACTTAAAAGCAATGATTTCCAAATCACAAAAGGTGAAAAGGACAAAGAAACATTATATACATGCAAACGAAAAAGGCCAACATTATACCCAAAACCATGTTAAGTGGTTGAGAAATAAATTTACTATTTTTCTTCCTTTATATTTTTCTGTACTTTCCATTTGTTTACAATGACCAAGTATAATCCATATAATCAGGAACAAAATAACAGATATTAGAGAAGATCCTGGAACTCAAAGCTAAAATTTCAGAGATGACATTCCTCCTACTGCTAACTGCAAAGTATGTCAATCTACATGGACCTACAACTGCCTTCATAAGGCCAGCAGAAGGAGACAGACTAGTCATAAGATGGAAACAGTGAAAGAGAGTGCTGTAAAGGGAGTCTTTTCCTTCTTTATTTACTGTAGGTTTTGGGGATTTTTTGCTCTCTGTATGTATTTGTGTGTTTACCATGTCTATCTGAGTTCTCAATGGACCTGTGACCAATAAAAAAGTCTAGGTCTGATCACTGATTTAAAAATATCAGAAAAATAAGAGATTTTTGAGAAATCATCTATAATCCAATGCCTTGTTTCACTCATGGAGAATAGGCTGAGAAAAGTAAGTAACTTGTATACATTCAACCGGTAATGTTAGTTCCAATAAATGTATGGGACTAGCCAAATACTATAAAACTCATAGTTTTATGAAGCCTTTAGGGCTTCAGACAAGGTTCAATAAAAATGCCCTGTTGAATATGTAGGAACTTACTGAACAGAGTAGATATCTAAGATAGAAGCCAGCTCTAAAACTTTATACTTAGGGAATTAATTGGCTACCTTGTCTTCCAGATTTCAAAACTTGCAGGTTGCTCCTTTGGGTCTCCTTCAGCCTCTGGGCCTAAAACTACTGGAGAGACTGCCCAGCTAGTAGCCAAATGTGGATCAGCCCCTCAGCCATTCCAAAACCCAGGCTTATAAATCTTCCAGTTGCTATTCCCAGGAGAAAGCACGATTAGATATTCACAAATAAAAATCGTTAATAGATTTAAATGTAAACAGACCTGTAAACCTACTGAATACCCAGTCCCTGAGTCTATAACAGCCCACAGTGGCTTTTACAGATACTTAAGATCTAAAAAACCAAAAATTTCTTTTTAGACTATCTGTCAAATACTAGGCTATTTTTCCCCCCAGAACATCAAAAGATTTTTTGCCAACTGCATGCCTACCTCCAGATTGAGACAGAAAGTGCCTTGAAAGTATGTGAGAAGGGGTACTTTGGGGTCTACGGTGCATACTTACAGGGAAATTAAGCCATTAAATTTAGTCAAGGGCTTTTACAGCTGTTTTGCTATTTTGCCAAATCTCTTTTATGAAAGATTTGGGAATCATTCTAAAATACCACGGTGGATTTTTAAAGAAAACCAACCCCAAAGATACTCTGCCCTCTCCAGAGTACCTGGAAGTGAAAATTTCACTTTGGGAGAGTAACTGAAAGTTTCCCTTTGGGAGAGGAAGCCTGTAGGTGATAGAAAGAGAAGTTCTGGGCATGCTAGAGCCATCTGTGTCATCACCATCAAATCCAGGCAGAGACCCCCAGAACACAGTACCAAGGTGCATAGGTAGCCATTTCACCCCCACTCTACTTGGTCTAGCTTATATTTGCATGTAACTGTAACCAAGACATAAGCGATTCTTTCATCTGACTCAAAATGTTATTATATGTATATACATATATCTCAGTTCAGTTCATTTCAGTCGCTCACTCATGTCTGCCTCTTTGTGACCTCATGGACTGAAGCACACCAAGCTTCCCTGTCCATCACCAACTCCCAGAGCTTGCTCAAACTCATGTCCATCGAGTTGGTGATACCATCCAACCATCTCATCCTCTGTCTGTCCCTTCTCCTCCCGCCTTCTATCTTTCCCAGCATCAGGGTCTTTTCCACTGAGTCAGTTCTTCATATCAGGTGGCCAAAGTATTGGAGCTTCAGCTTCAGCATCAGCCCTTCCAATGAATAGTCAGGACTGATTTCCTTTAGGATGGACTGGCTGGATCTCCTTGCAGTCCCAGGGACTCTCAAGAATCATCTCAAACACCACAGTTCAAAAGCATCAATTCTTTGGTGCTCAGCATTTTTTATAGTCCAACTCTCATATTCATACATGACTACTGGCAAAACTGTAGCTTTGACTAGACGGATCTTTGTTGGCAAAGCAATTGTCTTTGCTTTTTAATATGCTGTCTAGGTTGGTCATAGCTTTTCTTCCAAGGAGCAAGTGTCTTTTAATTTCATGGCTGTAGTCACCATCTGCAGTGATTTTGGACCCCAAGAAAATAAAGTCTCTCACTGTTTCCCCATCTATTTAGCAGGAAGTGATGGGACCGGATGCAATGATCTTTGTTTTTTGAATGTTGAGTTTTAAGCAATTTTTTCACTCTCTTTAAACTTCATCAAGAGGCTCTTTAGTTCCTCTCTGCTATAAAGGTGGTGTCATCTGCATATCTGAGGTTACTGATATTTCTCCCAGCAATCCTGATTCCAGCTTGTGCTTCATCCAGCCTGGCATTTCACATGGTGTACTCTGCATATAAGAGTCAGACACGACTGAGCAACTTAACTTTCTAACTTTCACTTTCACTCTGCATATAAGTTAAATAAGCAGGATGACACTATACAGCCTTGATGTTCTCCTTTCCCAATTTGGAACTAACTATATACATATGTATAATACATATTGTATTGTGTGTGTGTATATATATATATATACATATATGTATGTATAATTTACATATTTGATCTTAATTCTGCCTTCACTATTCCTGCTGAAATTGAGATTTCATAGTTGAGATGGCTTTATAGAAAAGTGCTTCAGATTCTTCAATTAGCAAATCCCTTTGGGCTTCCCAGGTGAGTAAGGGTAAAGAATCCGCCTGCCAATGCAGTAGACAGAACAGATGCGGTTTTAACCCCAGGAAGATCCCCTGGATTTGAAAATGGCAATCCACTTCAGTATTCTTGCCTGGAAAATTCCACGGACAGAGAGTCTGTTGGGCTGCTGTTCAGGAGAGTGCAAAGAATTGGACACGAATGAGTGAATGAGCACACATTCCTTATATAAAGGCTCCATACAGATCTGTTCTGTACTGAATTCTTCTCTCTTGGGCATATTAATGGATAATGACTTAGGATAAATTTAGATTTGCACAGAGTAAGAATAATGAAAAAGCTGACAAATGAGCACTATTTCCTGGGAAATTTTGATAAATAAGATCTCTCAGATACCTAAGACTATGTTCCCAGACATGACTGCTGTCTTTCTAAACTCTCTGGTATCAAAAAGACAAAAAAGAAGGTAGTAGGTAGTGGTAACTCTGTGTTTGTGTATGTGTGTTTATGTGTAAGCTCTATGGAATTCTCTCTCACACACCCAGATAAAAGACAGTGGGCAAAATTATTTCTCTGCCCCACATATTCAAAGTCTTATACCCCAAAGCAACAATATTTAAGTAACTAAGGAATTAATTAACTAATAAATTAATCTGGCACCAGTGATCCTCCAATTATTTATGAGAACACTTTTATGGGTCGACTCAAGGCTATGGTTTTTCCTGTGGTCATGTATGGATGTGAGAGTTGGATTGTGAAGAAGGCTGAGCACCGAAGAATTGATGCTTTTGAACTGTGGTGTTGGAGAAGACTCTTGAGAGTCCCTTGGACTGCAAGGAGATCCAACCAGTCCATTCTGAAGGAGATCAGCCCTGGGATTTCTTTGGAAGGAACGATGCTAAAGCTGAAACTCCAGTACTTTGGCCACCTCATGAGAAGAGTTGACTCATTGGAAAAGACTCTGATGTTGGGAGGGATTGGAGGCAGGAGGAAAAGGGGACAACCGAGGATGAGATGGCTGGATGGCATCACGGACTCGATGGATGTGAGTCTGAGTGAACTGTGGGAGATGGTGATGAACAGGGAGCCCTGGCGTGCTGCGATTCATGGGGTCGCAAGGAGTAGGACACGACTGAACGACTGAACTGAACTGAAAGAAGCCTTGCTAAGAAAGAAAAGAGCTTCACAACATAATGGCAAGTTAACCCCTCTGCTTTATACATCTGTACTTTAGCACTCAGAGATATGCACGTGTACACTAACAGGTAGCAGCTTTCTTTGTCATTAATTTTTCCTTTCACCATTGAGATCTTTTTTCTTCCTTTAAAATTGGTTTATGATGCTTTGACCAATATTATGCAAAGAGTTCTATAAGGCTTTTCAATTTCAAAGCATGCTAATACACCAAAAGCTTCCACTCAGGAATTAGCAATGGTCATAATTTAATTTAAATTCCTTGAATTTAAATAAAGAGACAATGCATCATTGGGAGGCATGGGCTTCAAATGCCTATAGGTACATTTCAAAGATACAACGTGATGGGAAATATTCACAGTAGATGTCTGTTATGGACCCACTTAGCCAATATGAATAAGGAAAATAAAATCACAAGTAGATGTCCTTAATCTAAACCTTGCTGTTTTTCCTTCTTTTTTCAAACTACAGAGGAACTCCTTAAATGATCCAGAAATGATTCTCTGGAAATTGAAGGCAGTATCAGAAAGTAGTATCCCTAAAATAAATTTGATAACTAGCTTTGCCAACAGAGTATTCTGGAGTTGGATTAGAATTAGGGTTCAAAATGAGCTATTTTTAAATCACCCATGACCTTGAAGTCTCTACCAACATTTCCTTTTCTATCCTGGATATCAGATTTCAACTTTTAAAAAGAGTACATGGATATCTGCAAAGTGTTAAGGAACAAAGAACTAAGAAAAAGCCTAAGTGACAGCTGCCAATACTGCTACCTTTTAGGAGATCTTATTACTATGTATCTGCTTCCAGGACAGTCAGAGCCAACCAGAAGGAAAAGGATAAAATTCAGTTTCCCTTTGTCTTACTCCCTGGAGTCCTCAATTCCTAATTTGGCATTTTTATTCTTTAAGAGAAGAATTACTAAGGTGCCTTTAACATTTTAAAGTACTTTCTTAATACATCTTTTAAACAGTCACCCTGAGAGTTTCACAAAAGCTACAAAAACTCTTCCATCACAAAAGATAACAGAACATGAAGAAACACCACTGAAGAGGAAAAGCAACAGGTTGCATTTACTTGCTTTGATAACATCTCTTTGGACAGAGGATGAACCCCATAGCTCTGAACAACAAAAAGGGTGGAGCTCTATATATATACCCATGTGCTAGGTCATCCTATTGTCTCTGATGCTAGAGAAGGCCACGCAAAGTTGTGTAGGGGTACTTTCTCTAATCAAGGAAATAGTCCTCCCCTCATCCTTTATTTCCAGTTCTGAGACTCTCTCAGTGGTTCTTTCCTCCAAGATTGCTTTCAAGCTACTAGTCTTCTCTTCTAAAGTTCATCTTGATAATAATATTTAGGCCTGACCATTTCCGAACATGGGCTCTCACACAACTCAAATTCTTCAAAGTTGGGTCTTCGGTGCTATTCACGACCATTAAAAAGTTTGGACTAACGTGAAAATGGCCAGGCTATAAAGCTCTTAGTTGACAAGTGCACAAGAAACACAGACAATGTTCCCAACATGGTCAGTGAGTAGTTTCATGGTGAGTCCACTCTTTCATGACAATGGAGTCAGGGTATCTTCAACCCATCAATAATATTTGGGCAATAATGAGTTAATTTTCAGAAGGGGAGGGGAAGACTTTTCTATAAACTTCCAGGGACATTTTAAATAGCCATTATTGAGCTATCAAAATTTAGTTCCTATGTATGGAATGCATTCACTATAAATAAAACATGATATTTCTTCCTCTTTACAATTTACTAAAAAGTCTAGCCAAGCATGAACTTTTTTTATGACATCCTGCTTATTATAGAGATTTCTGCACATAACAGAGAATTGGCTTTCTAGACAGGCCTGTGCTTTTCTGTTGTTATATTATTGTGCTGCTGTTGTGATTGTTTAGTTTCTTTCTTCTATAAAAGTAGAGTGAATTAAAAAAGAGAACTTTGTGATACGCATGAACAGCCTAACAAAGCCACACTCATCTGTTTAAAGTTCACATAGACCCCCAAACAGAACTGAAAGACCAAATTAGTAGTTAAAATAACTCTTAAACAAAATCATATGCTTTAGCCATAAGGCATGATGCCATGTACTCATGATCCTTTTCCATCTGGGTTTACTGCTTTGTTTTTTAAATTTTGGCCCCTTAAATAAGTCTCTCTCTTTTTTAAATGACTACCAGCCTCAAATTGGAAACCAGCTTTATAACCTGGCAGCCACTACATTTGTGTTGCACACCTGCTCCTCTAATATCCACCACCTGATTTCTATAGTGTAGTAGAGACAGAGATACATTCATCTGGGACTGCTCTCAAACCTCCATGTATACCCAAATCACCCAGGAATTGGTTACCTAATTGTCAGGTCTCATCTTGAAAGTTGCAGATTCAAAGATCTTAGATGGGGCCTGGAATTCTGAATTACATACCCAGGTCATTCTGAAAAATCATGGACTACCACATTTTGGAACTCACTTATAAGAGGAGTCTGTAACTCTACTCCCAGACTGAAAAAGCTGACAGCATTCTCAGAGTGTGACAACATGAGCAAAGCTTGCTGAAAATACAACTCACAGTCACAAAGCAGAAACTCAGGATTGCTTGAGTTGGGAAATATAGCACTCTTCCCCACCTGTGATCAGGGCACATCAGGTACAAAGCAATGTAACATGGTGGTTGAGAGAATAAATCCTGGAGTCAGATTGCCAAGATTCAAATCCTTACTCAAAGGGATTAACTTCTCTCTGCCTCAGTTTCTTAAGTAATGATATGGGAATAGTGATGAGCATCTACCGTACAAAATTCATGGGAAGTGAAAGTGCACAAAATTAATAGGAAGTTTAAGTAAACCAAAACATGCAAGGGATATAAAACAGCCCGTGACATATATGACATGCTCAGCAACTGAGCTGTGTCAGAACATAGAACAGTCACTGAAGAAGAAACTTGTAGAATCCCTTTATTCAAACTGAGGGCCAAAGGGCAAGTTTCCAGTTTTATTCACTCATATTTGCATAAGGAACATGCTACAGTCATTTTGCCCCTCTATCTGGCATTTGCCATTTCTGTCTCTTCATCTCCCTTCCAGTTGGCTGGTTCCTGCTTCCTCCCCATTCTGAGGGATTAGTGCCTTCTTGCTAATTTACCATCAAGCTAGCCCCAGGCTGGGGGTGATCAATGTCATGAACCAGAAGTCTCCAGAGGAGCAGGGCCCTCTGGAGCAGTATGGATCCCTCCAAATGCTTTGGTTTCAGGTTGAAACTGCTCCACCTAAACCATGACTGAGCATGCTCATCACCAAGGATTTGTCACCGAAATTGAAGGAATCTAGTTCCTTTTCTAAACACTTATTTTCTAAGCCTTTTGTGGCTTATATAGCTTTAAATACACTCAACTTCTTCTCCTGATAACTCTTTTTAGATGATTAGTGTTGCTTAACCGCATAACCTTGGGATATTCACCCACATTTTGGTCCTTGTTCTCCATTTTCTATCAGCTGTCAGTCTCTAAACTCCTTTTCAGTTCTACCCAACTGGATTATATTCTCTTATGGTCTATATTTTATAACTTGATCCTTATTACAACATCAGTTCAGTTCAGTTCACTTCATTCACTCAGTCGTGTCCAACTCTTTGTGACCCTGTGGACCGCAGCATGCCAGGCCTCCCAGTCCGTTACCAATTCCCAGAGTTTACCCAAACTCACGTCCATTGAGTAGGTGATGCCATGCAACCATCTCATTCTCTGTCGTCCCCTTCTTCTCCTGCCCCCAATCCCTCCCAGCATCAGGGTCTTTTCAAATGAGTCAGTTCTTCACATCAGGTGGCAAAAGGATTGGAGTTTCAGCTTCAACATCAGTCCTTCCAATAAACACCCAGGACTGATCTCCTTTAGGATGGACTGGTTGGATCTCCTTGCAGTCCAAGGAACTCTTAAGAGTCTTCTCCAACACCACACTTCAAAAGCATCAATTCTCTGGTGCTCAGCTTTCTTCACAGTCCAACTCTCACATCCATACATGACTGCTGGAAAAACCATAGCCTTGACTAGACAGACCTTTGTTGGCAAAGTAATGTCTCTGCTTTTGAATATGCTACCTAGGTTGGTCATAACTTTTCTTCCAAGGAGTAAGCGTCTTTTAATTTCATGGCTGCCATCACCATCTGCAGTGACTTCGGAGCCCCAAAAAATAAAGTCTGACACTGTTTCCACTGCTTCCCCATCTATTTCCCATGAAGTGATGGGACCAGATGCCATGATCTTAGTTGCCTGAATGTTTAGCTTTAAGCCAACTTTTTCACTCTCCTCTTTCACTTTCATCAAGAGGCTTTTTCACTCTCCTCTTCACTTTCTGCCATAAGGGTGGTGTCATCTGCATATCTGAGGTTATTGATATTTCTCCCAGCAATCTTGATTCCAGCTTGTGCTTCTTCCAGACCAGTGTTTCTCCTGATGTACTCTGCATAGAAGTTAAATAAGCAGGGTGACAATATACAGCCTTGACATACTCCTTTTCCTATTTGGAACCAGTCTGTTGTTCCATGTCCAGTTCTAACTGTTGTTTCCTGACTTACATATAGGTTTCTCAAGAGGCAGGTGAGGTGGTCTGGTATTCACATCTCTTTCAGAATTTTCCACAGTTTATTGTGATCCACACAGTCAAAGGCTTTGGCATAGTCATAATAGCAGAAATAGATGTTTTTCTGGAACTCTCTTGCTTTTTCCATGATCCAGGGGATGTGGCAATTTGATCTCTGGTTCCTCTGCCTTTTCTAAACCAGTTCGAGCATCTGGAAATTCATGGTTCACATATTACTGAAGCCTGGCTTGGAGAATTTTGAGCATTACTTTACTAGCGTGTGAGAGGAGTGCAATTGTGCAGTAGTTTGAGCATTCTTTGGCATTGCCTTTCTTTGGAATTGGAATGAAAACTGACCTTTTCCAGTCCTGTGGCCACTGCTGAGTTGTCCAAATTTGCTGGCATATTGAGTGCAGCACTTTCACAGCATAATTTTTCAGGATTTGAAATAGCTTAACTGGAATTCCATCACCTCCACTAGCTTTGTTCATAGTGATGCTTTCTAAGGCCCACTTGACTTCACATTCCAGGATATCCGGCTCTAGATGAGTGATCACACCATTGTGATTATCCGGGTCATGAAGATCTTTTTTGTATGGTTCTTCTGTGTATTCTTTCCACCTCTTCTTATATCTTCTGCTTCTGTTAGGTCCCATACCATTTCTGTCCTTTATCAAGCCCATCTTTGCATGACATATTCCCTTGGTATCTCTAATTTTCTTGAAGAGATCTCGTCTTTCCCATTCTATTGTTTTCTTCTATTTCTTTGCGATGATCGCTGAAGAAGGCTTTCTGATCTCTTCTTGCTATTCTTTGGAACTCTGCATTCAAATGGGTGTATCTTTCCTTTTCTCCTTTGCTTTTTGCTTCTCTTCTTTTCACAGCTATTTGTAAGGCCTCCCCAGACAGCCATTTTGCTTTCTTGCATTTCTTTTCCATGGGGATGGTCTTGATTCTTGTCTCCTGTACAATATCACGAACCTCCGTCCATAGTTCATCAGGCACTCTATCAGATCTAGTCCCTTAAATCTATTTCTCACTTCCACAGTATAATCATCAGGGATTTTATTTAGGTCATACCTGAACGGTCTAGTGGTTTTCCCTACTTTCTGCAATTTCAGTCTGAATTTGGCAATAAGGAGTTCATGATCTGAGCCACAGTCAGCTCCTGGTCTTGTTTTGGCTGAATGTATAGAGCTTCTCCATCTTTGGCTGCAAAGATATAATCAATCTGATTTTGGTGTTGACCATCTGGTGATGTCCATGTGTAGAGTCTTCTCTTGTGTTGTTGGAAGAGGGTGTTTGCTATGACCAGTGCTTTCTCTTGGCAAAACTCTATTAGCCTTTGCCCTGCTTCATTCCGTATTCCAAGGCCATATTTGCCTATTACCACAGGTGTTTCTTGACTTCCTACTTTTGCATTCCAGTCCCCTATAATGAGAAGGGCATCATTTTGGGGTGTTAGTTCTAAAAGGTCTTGTAGATCTTCATAAAACCGTTCAACTTCAGCTTCTTCAGCGTTACTGGTTGGGGCATAGACTTGGATTACTGTGAGAGGGACTGGAGAAGGGAATGGCAAACTACTTCAGTATTCTTGCCTTGAGAACCCCATGAACAGTATGAAAAGGCAAAATGATAAGATACTGAAAGAGGACTCCCCAGGTCGGTAGGTGCCCAACATGCTACTGCAGATCAGTGGAGAAATAACTCCAGAAAGAATGAAGGGATGGAACGAAAGCAAAAGCAATACCCAGTTGTGATGTGACTGGTGATAGAAGCAAGGTCCGATGCTGTAAAGAGCAATATTGCATAGGAACCTGGAATGTTAGGTCCATGAATCAAGGCAAATTGGAAGTGGTCAGACAGGAGATGGCAAGAGTGAATGTCAACATTCTAGGAATCAGCAAACTAAAATGGACTGGAATGGGTGAATTTAACTCAGATGACCATTATATCTACTGTCGGCAAGAATCCCTTAGAAGAAATGGAGTAGCCATTATGGTCAACAAAAGAGTCTGAAATGCAGTACTTTTCTTGGATAGCATTAGTTAAAACCATCAACATAGGTTTGAGTTACACTTCATTTACCTGGTCTTAGCCATCTGTGTCACCTACAAAGCAAACGTGATCTCAGTAAATATGATTTTGCCTCTATTTGGTCATCAGGTATTGGCACCAAACCCAGAATTCTAGCACTAAAGCCATCTAAGAGGATCATGTACTATAATTTACTCGATTCTCCAGATACAGACAGGCTTCCCATATGGCTCAGCTGATAAAGAATCTGCCTGCAAATAATCCCTGGATAAGGGGAAGGCTACCCACTCCAGTATTCTGGCCTGGAGAATTCCAGGGACTGTATAGTCCATGGGGCTGCAAAGAGTCGGACACAACTGAGCAACTTTCATTTTTCCAGATACAGACTCAAGTTTTTGTTTAAAGAGACTTTCTCAAAGATACACAGGAGGTGGTTTATAGTTTCCTGACTACTCCAGCAATTTTTCTACTCAAGCAATTTCACAATGAAACTATAAAAGCCATATTCATCAAATAAGTAGTTGGCACATGATAAGAAGAATGACAAATACATTAGATGACAGAACTAGCTTTTAAAAGGCTGACACAAGTTGACACAATAGAAACAAATCAAATAAAAGATATTAAATAGGAGCTAACATATAGTCTTAGACATGGGTTTTAAAAAGATTTTAGGATTTTAGAAGTTTTGTTCACAATTGCCTCAACTGAAATGCACTTAAGTGTGTGAATAGAAAAACTGTGATATATTCATATAAATGGAACACTACTAAGCAATAAAATGGAATGGACTACTTCAGTATACAATAACAAGTGAATCTCAAGAATGTTATACTGCATAAAAGAAGCTAGGAGCAAATCATGCATGGTGCATGATTCCATTTCTATAAATTATTAAAACCGCAAAACTAATTTAAAGTAACAGAAAGCAAAGAAGTGGTCACCTCAGTCCAGACTTGGCAGAGGTTTTGGCTTCAAACTGACACAAAGATACTTGGCAGAGTGATGGAAATATTCTCTATATTGACTGAAGTGGGGGTTTCATAGGTATACACATTAGTCAAATTTCATAGAACTTTATACTTAAAAATGAGTACATTGTACTGAATAGAAATTAAAACCCAATAAAATTTATTAAAATATATTTTAGATCGATAGAGGCTGGGGAAAGCTTGATTAATAGGTTCCACCTTCTATCCCATGAGAACCATGATTCTCATATTAAAAAATATTAAATTTTAAGTGATTATAACCTTTCAGTGGAGCAACAAAGTGACATAATCGCAGAAAGAAAGAAAAAGAGTGCAATCTTAGGTTGTCTTAATTGACTATTTTTCAGATGAAGGGGAATTGTAATTCCATTATACTATGCATTAGTCAAAACATATCTATACTGTCTTAAGCTTCAATTTGTCCACCAAATTATTTTTTGGCTTATTACAAAGGGAAATATATTTTAATTATAAAATAAGTTTAAAATACAAATAGCTAGAAAGAAGAAAATTAAAACTATCTAATATATCTCCACCTCAAAATAATCACAAATCATATGTTGAACATTTAGTATATATATTCCCAATCTTTTTTTAATGTATATGCATGTATTAAAAAGATATAATGTTGCTATATAAACCATCATATCTGACTTTTTTGCCTAAAAATATAACATGACTGTTTCATGTTGTTAAATTTTCTTCTTCATCATTTATAATACCTGCTGAGTCCTGCAAAGTACTACCAATCCCCCATTCTTGAACATTTATGATCATTCAAAGTTTTGTTTTATTTTTAATGATCAGCAACTTTGCAATTATAGCTAAATTTTTATTCAGACTATGGAAGGCTTCATAAGGATAAATTCCTAGTAGTGGAACTGCTAAGAAAAAAAGTATGCACATTGTTAAGGCTTTCAGTACCAGCAAATTGAGAACCATATTTGAGATGCTGACAAACTGGAAGGCACCCAAAGGATGACAACCAAAATGTCCACACATGTCTTTGAGGCAGGCTGGAAGGGACTGGGTGTGTTTGGCCTGGAGAAAAGAAAACTTAGAAGGAAAGATAAATTCCTCCAAAAGGGAAAGGGTTTTTGTTTTCTTGTCTGCTTCTTCATTTCTCACTTAAAAGTTGATGCAGCAATACACTAGGTTCCTTGAGAAAGGGTAGTTTACTATGTTGCTCATTAAAGTACTGCATCTCAGCTACAAAACCGCCCCTTTGTGCTATGCTTTGTGATGCTAAAGCAAAGTTTCTCCTTTGCCCTGTTGGCCTCTACCAATAGGGAGTGCTAGGGGAAAACTGGGGAGGGAAAGGGGGCTAGCTGCCTCCACGTTCTTCTGTTCTTGTCAGTGTTCCCCTTGGAGAAGGCCTTCATCTGTCCTGACCTCAGTCTGTATTAGTCGCTGTCACCTTCTATTCTCTGCAACCTTGTGGACTGTAGCCTGCCAGGCTCCTCTGTCCACGGGATTCCAGGCAAGAATACTGGAGTGGATTCCCAGAGGATCCCCAGGAGATCGTCCCAACCCAGGGACTGAACCTGGATCTCCTGCATGGCAGGCAGATTCTTTACCATCTGAGCCACTGGGGAAGCCCTTGACCTCCAATTAGTTCCAATTCGTAGTTTTTTTCAGCAAGGCCAGAACCAGACTCATCTGAGTTTCCTCCTCAGACTTCTGCTTGCCAGCTCCCAGAGGATCCTTCTGTAAGTCCCCAGATTTTAATAATTTTGACCTCTTCTCTTTGTTCCTATTTCAAAGGGTGATAGCTACTTTCCACAGTTACTTCCTCCACCTTTCTTAACCTTTCATTTTCCCCATATGTACTTTGGAATTGTTCATGTTTGGGAACGCATGTACACCTGTGGTGGATTCATGTCAATCTATGCCAAAACCAATACAGAATTGTAAAGTAAAAATTAAAAATAAATAAATAAATTTAAAAAAAAATAAAATAAAACTGTTATGAATTATTAAGTACCACAATTCTTTATGTTGAATTCTCTCTGTTGAAATGACAAATGTGGTTCTGGTCTTCTCAGTGGGCCCTGACTGACTGATACTGTTCCTCATCACTAGAACTAGGTAAATTGAGAAGGAATTACTTCTATTCTAGGATACTGTAAAGGAAATTCCCAGCCTAAGGGAAAGTTACACGGATCAATATTCTTAAAATGATTTTTATCAATGCAACCCTTTTTGCAAATACAATGTTATGCCAAACTCAATACGATAAAGCATATAGGAGGGAGCTTCTTTGGCTAAAATAGGGGTAAGGAGCATTCTGGCCCTACTTGCATGGTCCCGCTCCACCAAAAGCTTCTATAGAGTCCTGCTCCCACTTGCTTTGCCCCAACCTTCTGTGCAACTTTTGGGTTTAGTAGAACACAGTCCAGCAATGACTGACCCAGACAACTTGAGCTCCCTTCCAAATCTCATGATTCTGTGACTGTGTAATTCATCTTGCATGATCCCAGGAATCTCTGGAGATCTACAGAGCCCAGTAAGAGTTCCAGCAGTACAGAAGTCTCCTGCCCCAGGGTGACTGATAGATTTCTGACAACTGATAGCCGTACCATTTATAGCCCCATCTTTTGACCACAAAGGGAACCAAGGAATCCTTTTCAGTCCGGCTGGGGGTAATACAGTAGAGAAATCATTATTATTGTAGCACTGCCATTCCAGCTGTTAAGTTAAGGACAGGTCATCATTTTTCATTATAATACCTCTTCTTTTGGAGCTTTCTAATGTGACTTTAAAAATCTGCTCTAGCTTAAAGTTTGGCATGAAAACTCTTGGCTCCAGGCTGTACTTTCTTTCAGTGAAGCTACTAAAAATGTATTTAGCTACTTTAGAGCTCAGAGAGGGCACTGAAAGTCCTGAAAAAGAAAAATCTGTCCTTTCAAATGCTCTCCACCCCCCACGCCCACCCTCCAGAAAACTATTAGGCTTTCTTTTCTCAAAAAAAAAAAAAAAAAAAAAAATTCAGGCTATTTGCTGAAAATGTAGTCTTGCTTCTTTAGGAAATTGTTAAATTGAACCAAGTCTTTGTGATACTCAAACTCTTCAAATGTAAAACAGTTTAATGTAAACAAGATATTTCATATTAAAGGTGGTTTTCCATCACTCATGTTCCACTGCAGTTTGCTCTAAGTTTGTGTCTTTACTTTCTTCGATCTCCCAAATAGGGTCATAATGCTTTTGGAATAAATTCCAAACATTTAAATTTTGTATAGGTAACATTTGTAACCTGCAAATACTTTTTTCTTCATATATTTTGATCAATTGTTAACAAAGGTTGTAAGTGGCAGGTATTAGAACTATTCTATCTTCATGGAAGAAAAGATTGAAGCTCAGAGAGTTTGACTTGCTTAAAATCCTGGTCAAATCCTGACTAGGAAAAAGACTTCCAGTATGCCTGCTCTGTTCTTGCTCTGCAAGGTACGCTGCTTTCCTGAACTGCAGTATCTGCAAACCAAAGAAAGCTTAAAAAGGGAGAACATCCAATCCTGATGTTCCCTGGTGCCTCAGATGGTAAAGAATCCGCCTGCAATGCAGGAGACCTGGGTTCCATCCCTGGGTTTGGAAGATCTCCTAGTGGAGGGCATGGCAACCCACTCCAGTATTCTTGCCTGGAGAATCCCCATGGACAGAGAAACCTGGCAGGCTACAATCCATGGGGTCTCAAAGAGTCAGATATGACTGAGCGACTAAGCACACAGCACATCCGATCTTGAAACTTCTGTAAGCCTGGAGCAACTTGTACCATCGATGGGATTTTCTTATCTGCCTCTCCAGGAAAAGTACCTCCAGTCAGCAGAGGTTAGGGCTGTTTCAAAGTCCTCACCCTGTTCCTCTGCCTTTGGGATATAGTTCAAGTCACAACCAAGGAAATGCCTTTGTCCCCCAGCATGTGCTAACAACAGCGTGGGCTATAGAGCCCGAGAAATGTAGGCTGAAATACTAGCTTTACCACTCAAAACTGGGAACAGCCTTTATTTCCACCTTTGAAAGAGAATTTAAAAAAATAAAAGCAAACAAAAGACACTGCCTCGAAAGATTGCTGTGATCATTAAAAGCAATCAATATGCAAGAAAAATTCAATGAATCATAGTTGCTCATACATAAACATTTTCTTCCAAAAATCTAATTAAGAGAATAAAAAAGAAAAAGGAGGTATTCCACAGATATTTGTTGATAAAATAGAAGATACTATGACTGAGCACACACGCATGCATGAATACTCTCATCCTAAAAGATGAAAAATATGCACAATCATTTAAGAAGATTACAACAAGGATGCACTTGGAAAATGCAGCTGTAAAAATGTCCTTACAGGAATCTGTCTGCTTGTAAGACGTAAGGACTCTGAGCGTATTGGGTTTCTATGAAACCTGGCCTTAAAATTCACCTAGAGACTGTGTACTATGATTCCCAAACAATCCTTTATTCCAATTTCAAGACACTTCATTTGGTAGTTTATCCATTATCTTTTCCAGAATTCTTGCATTTGTAAGCATTTCTTGAGTATCTACTATACCTCAGGCATTGTGATAGACGCTGGGATGCAGAAATAAGTAAGCCAGGACTCAGACTAAAGTTAGCTGGGAGGCATCTGCCTCGGATACACAATTTAAAGGGGCTCCAAAAACTCAATAATCAAGATAAATAAAATTTTGATGTAATATTTTCAGTATTCAGTATCAATACAAAAAATCCACCATGAATAAAATATCAAGATTTTAAATAAAGACAAGATAGTGTACAGTGCTATGCTGAGTCTATAGCAACTGAGGCAGAAAGGAAAATTAGTAATAATGATCCTGTTCTGTTTAAAATTTTGATATTTTGTCCATCGTGGATTTTTCTGTATTAATACTGAACATCAATCTTGATGAAAGTTAAAGTAGAAGGTGAAAAAGTTGGCTTAAAGCTCAACATTCAGAAAATGAAGATCATGGCATTGGTCCCATCACTTCATGGGAAATAGATGAGGAAACAGTGGAAACAGTGTAAGACTTTATTTTGGGGGGCTCCAAAATCACTGCAGATGGTGATGGCAGCCATTAAATTAAAAATGCTTACTCCTTGGAAGAAAAGTTATGACCAACCTAGATAGCATATTCAAAAGCAGAGACATTACTTTGCCAACTAAGGTCCATCTAGTCAAGGCTATGGTTTTTCCAGTGGTCATGTATGGATGTGAGAGTTGGACTGTGAAGAAGGCTGAGCACCAAAGAATTGATGCTTTTAAACTGTGGTGTTGGAGAATACTTTTGAGAGTCCCTTGGACTGCAAGGAGATCCAACCAGTCCATTCTGAAGATTAACCCTGGGATTTCTTTGGAAGGAATGATGCTAAAGCTGAAACTCCAGTACTTTGGCCACCTCATGCGAAGAGTTGACTCATTGGAAAAGACTCTGATGCTGGGAGGGATTGGGGGCAGAAGGATAAGGGGACGACAGAGGATGAGATGGCTGGATGGCATCGCTGACTCGATGGATGTGAGTCTGAGTGAACTCCGGGGGTTGGTGATGGACAGGGAGGCCTGGCGTGCTGCGATTCATGGGGTCGCAAAGAGTCAGACACGACTGAGCGACTGAACTGAACTGAACTGAACATCAATCTCACAGTAAAATGTTATTGATCTTAATATGATGAGCTTTTGGCACCCCCTGAGATTTCTGACTCTAATTCTGGCCCTGAATAAGACATGTCTCATAGTTGGCTGAAACCTGGAATTCCATAGTTGCCAATGGGGGGAGTCTAGGGACATTAAGGATATACTGCAAATATTGAGACTGAGAAAAAGCAAGGGGCAAATGGCACAAGGCTGGTCAGCAGCAATACCTGAAACCAGTCCTTCTGTTGGATCGTCCTCTGCTACATCATCATCATCAACCTTCCTACTCCTTTCACTTATGAAGAATCAGCCTTTGAGGTGGCTCTGTTTGTCACTCACAGTCTGTTTACACATGCAGCTCCACAGAGCAACTGGATTTCCATTGGCAAGGTTTCTACCCCACAAGGCATTTTTCCAGACTTGCCTGGCTGGCTGTTAGTCACGAGAGTAGAGTCTGCTCCAGACCTGATTGGCTACCATGGATCCCTTAGCTATTCTTGGGTTACACAATAAGCTTCATATTTTCAATGCAGGCAAGGCACCCAAATTCTAGCACAGCACTGAGGGTTACTATGCTATGTGGGAATGTGACTGCCAGACACAAATGGTACAAAAATGACCCACTTGATTTCTTTTCAAAATATTCTTAAGCATCCAGGTTCTCTCTCCTAGACTTTCCAGGCTTACTCTGTCCTTACCACATCCAACCCTTTCTCTGTTGCACATTATTATCTGTGACAGCAGAGGCTGTCAGCTGTTAAGTAAACTGGGCTACATTTCTCAGTCTCCCTTGCACCAATATTTGACCATGTGCCTCAGTTCTACCCAACAGGGCAAGAACAAGGGATGTGCCCATGTACATCAGATGTCCCATATGTAATCCACCTTTCCTTTGCTCCTTATATAGCTAAATGGAGAGAATACTGTAGTCCTCCCAGACAATGAAGTCAAAGGTAGGTAGAGCAGGGGTCTCAGGGTGAAACAAGGAAAGCTCCCAAATTCAAAATACACTTTGACAGGAAATAAATAAAATAAGCTCATTGTATAAGCCACTGATATTTAGGGGTCTGATATAGCAACCAGCCTACCCTGACCGATCTACTTCCTTAACTAGACTATAAATCCTCACTGATAGGCTCTATATCTGATGCATCTCGATGTTCTCAACAGTGAGCTGTACACAGTAGGTCTGCAAAAAAAAAAAAAAATTTCTACAGTAAATTAACCACCTCCATTTCCCTCTTGAAGCTATTATAAACAAGCGCCTCCACCACCATTACCAATAAAATTACTAATGAGGAATTATCCTCAACTTCTTTATAGTCTCAAACTTGAAAATGAAGGCAAAAATATTCCTAGAAACCCCTATTAGTTAATTATGATCACTAAATAAAATGACTCATTCTTCTTAAATGCCATTTCATGTGCACAATCAGTTAATATCTAAATGTAAACAAACATCCAAAGACAGAAGACAGTCAGAATGGGAACCCCAGACACATACTTGAGTTTTCTTCTGGAAAGATTTCTAATGCACCACAGTGTCTTAGGATTTGTTTGTGCTCTGTGAATATCACAGTTGACATCTTGTCAAAACCAAGGGAAATAATTGCATCTCCGAGTAAGAGCATCATGCAGGCAGCAATTTAAATGTGGTGTTGTTTATCAGCACTGATTTACTAGTATCTTACTGTATATAACTATGTGTGATAGGAATAAAATGTATACGTCCTAATCAAGATTCCAGTATAAAAACAAAATTTGTTATGCTTCAAATTCAAAAGAAGATGGAACAAAGGGAAAGGGGATAAAATAAGAAGCTGTGTTTTTTCCTCTTATAAATAAACTTTTAAGGAAATCTAAGTCTTCAATGTTTTATCTTCATCTGAGATGAGGTGGGCAAGATATAAGCCAGTTTGCTCAGGTCTTGAGGGAGAAGAAAAACAACCTACCTTATGAGGTTATTAAGCTAACACCTCAGCAAGCTGCAGGCATGCTACTCACTTATTACACAAAACCAAAATCTTCTGACAGTCCATAATTATGTGCTGAGAACTCTAATGAATAACTCCGCATCAGAAGGATTCATGGAACTTTGATCACTGTCCCAAGAGGCAGCGGGTCAAGATGAACCTTGAAATCTGATTAACATCACCCATCTTCATCCAGCATTCTAAAAATACTGCTTTGTAGCTCTTCTACATTTCACTTGATTATTTTGAAAACACAGTTTTGTCAAATACCCTATAGCAATTATAAAACTATTAGTATGCACTATTGAAGTAGATTTAGGATTTAGTTTATATTAAATTTCCCACACATATTCCTCTATGCCATTTTGTTCCTAGTCCATAGCCATTTTAAAAAGTCACATTTTAGGACTCAATGATATACTGTACTAGATAACTGGCTATAATTTAGTACCTTTCCTCTACAAGTCAACAAGTTTTTTGAACATCTGGGTTTGAAGTGGTGATTTGTTTAAAATAAGTCACTTACACACCCTTTTCTCTATTCCTCTTGGTTTTAAGGTATGAATCAGGAGAAGAAATTTGATTTAATTGAAGCTAAATCATCATAAAAAGAAACAGATCCATGCTTGTAGATTCATCAGTAATTCAGTTCAAGTGAGATGTGTATTTGTATGTGTGTCTGTGTGTGTGTGTGTGTGTGTGTGTGTGTGTGTGTGTGTGTGTGTGTGT